>NC_140074.1:41711764-42311764 GCF_964194135.1 Talpa europaea
CGCCGGCCTCAGAGCAACCCACATGGCGAGCAGACCTCTCCTGTCTCACCTGCTGCTCCCCTCAGCAGTGTATTTCGTCAGTCTGCCTGTTCTGTTCCCCATTGTGTCTCTGGTGAATCCTCTAACCCTCCCACACATCTGGACTGTACCCTAGCGCTTATATAAATAAAATACATCTTTAAAAAAAAAAGATACTAGTTTGTGGGGAAATTTGTCATATACTAATAGACAATTAATAAAACTATATAACTGAATGGACCAATTCTAAATAAAAAGATTTAGTAGATTCAAACTTTAATCCATTCATGTCAAACTTTAATCCATCCAAGTCTCTCTTACATTGAGAACTATTGTATGTGGGTAGCCAGTGAGAGCTAGCTAGCATTTGGAGACAGTACTGAAAACTTGGTCACAGTTATTAGCTCACAATGCAGCAGATATTTTCAACCAATGAGTTTTGTATATATTACTCTGAGTTAAATGAGTTGTTTATTCATTCTTGTTTCTCACTTTTGCCATTAACTGCCATTTTCCAATATACAAATTTTCAACATAACAATGGCAAAGGTATACAAGTGATAGTTTTGAAACTATCTTTTCTAAACGGGTCAGCAAACATGACAAATGTCAGCAAGAAATTATGGATAGGGGTGATCTTTTGATAATACAATAGTTCTGAGCTCTAACAGCAGCCAATACAATGAAAGGGCACCCACTATTTCAAAGAAAGCACACCATGCAAATAATTTATTATAGAACAACTCCAAGTGAGAAACTCAAGTTCTTATTCTCAGTTTAGTTTAATCTCAGGGGTCTATAATATTGTGCCAGAATTTCATTTGGACAGAATCTCATAAAAGCCCATGTACTTTTTGCTTTCAATCAGCCCAGCAATACAGAGAAGGAAACATTCTTTTTCATAGTATTTCAACATTGCTGCTTCTGGTCCTGGCCATATTCCAGGAATGGAACAATAAAAGAAAAAGCTTTAACCATTTTTGAAACTTACTGCCTGAGTTTTGGTTCTATTTTTTAACAGTGTCCTTGCATCCTGTTTCTTGTTCTCCTTCGTGAATGTGTTCTGTAAATGACAGGTCTTAAGAGCAAGACAATTATGAAGATTAATTCAGAAAAAAAAAACTTTTTCACTGGTATACACATTCCAATATAAAAGTTTTTTCTGCAACTTAAAAATAAGATGAAACAGGGAAAAGTGAATTTGTACCAAACTCTTGACACTGGGTTTTGCTTATTTGTATAATTTTATATGTTTTTAACACAATTCTTCATCAAATAGGGTCAAGCAATTACAGTTTCTCAATGACTATCTTTTAATCTTTAATGGCTATTGATATATTTTCTCAAACAACTTGTACCTGAAAAATAAAACACATTGAAACTAACGTCACGACCTAGTGTTGTTTCAGCCAAGCTCTTAAGTGAGGACAATTCCTTGCATTCTATAGCATTATGTAAATCCACAAAATTGTACAGAAGAATTTTACAAAAAAAAAATTTTCCTTACAATTGTTTTCAATTGTAGTTTACCTAGTATACATGTACTTTACTAAGTCAATGCAGATAACTGCATCAAAAAGCCAAATGGAGGGATGTCAGCTTGCCAGTTGAAGATTATAGGCCAACTTGAATTTGGTGAAATCAGGCAACTAACATGGTTGATTGTAGTGACAACAGATCCCCAGGAAGTTATTTCTACTTTTAGATAATACCATCCTTTAAAATGGTAGCATATGACTTATGATTAAGTGCCCTGTACATATGGTTTTGAGCTTTCAGAAGTTTAATATTTTATATCAAATATTTTACTCTAATATAAAATATCTACATCTAATATTGTAGTATATATTAAACTAACATATTTATGTTTTATTTCATAAAGTTATATTTTATTACATTTATTTTATGTTACGTTATTTTTATATGTTGCAAATTTGTATATTATATAATATACATAATATATATTGATAGAAAGAAACATATAGATAGATCAGATAGCAAACCACTAGGTTCAGGCAAACAATCAGACACTTGAAATGGTCCCTACATCCCACTGTCTTCTACTTGTGTAGTATTACCATATCAATGCAGTGTTAACTGCCCAAACCAGTTTCAACACATCTGATTTAATGGCAGCTGTCAATACTTTGGAATGAGCATCTCAAACTAATGCATGGGGTCCCCTTATATTTGAGTTTTGCTCCATTCTTTCAGAGTCTTTTCTATAAAGCATGGACTTCCCACAATTCCTAGGAAAGAGAAAAGAAGGCAAATTATAAGTATTTCTATTTTCCCTGTGTATATTTGGTTTGTACTCCATTGCATTTTATAATTTGCACACTCAGACAAATTGTTCATATGTAGCAATTCTTAAAGAGTTGAAGAAATATAACACTTTTATAGCAATGCCCAAAATTTTAAAGGATTTTGCTGAAGCTATTTCTCATTTCAGAGTCCTGAGGAACTCCCGAAGTCCATGTGAACATGAAAATAACTTCAGAAAAAGAAAAAACGGAAATTTGTATCTAGGACTATGGCACTTAAATTTTGTTTGTGTGTGTGGTCCCCCTTAGTCTGGAAAGTAACAAAGAAGATCAACATTTGTAAATATGAACACAACTGGCTGAAACTGGCATCTGAATATCCGAGCTCAAATTCTGCCCACTTGGACAAGAAATGTTTTTCAGGATCTCAATTTACTCACATCTTACATGAACTCACATCTTACATGAGCATCTTGCAAGATACTCACATCTTACATGAACGCTGATCTAGACTTATGGTTCTCAAACTTTATTGTGCATTAGAATCAAGTATAAAATTTGTTATAGATTCAGATTCCTAAGTTAAACCCCCACCAAATTTTTTTTTAAGATTGATTGATTGATTGATTGATTGATTGATTGATTGATTGATATACAAGCACTGGGCACAGTCAGAAGTGCAGGAGGGTGAGAGAATTCACCAGAGCCAGAGCAGGAAACAGAACAGGCAGACTGACGATACAGATACACTGCTGAGGGGAGCAGTGGCCGACAGGAGAGATCTGTGCACCATGTGGGACCCTCACCCAGTGGCCAGGGATTGAACCGGTGCTGCAGAGGCTGTGGGCAGCTTCGCAACCCAGCACTCAACTGCTGCACCACCAGGGAGACCACCCCACCAAAATTTGGATTGAACGGGTTAGGTTAGAGGGCAGGAATCTCATTTTTTGTAAATTCTTGACATTAGATATGCCATTTCAATTAATAGTGAGCTATTCCTTTCAAGATGGACAACCTTTCTTTAAGTAGCAAATGAATAGATTTCAAGGACAGTTTCTTAGTTCAACTTTCAATCACTACACTAATCTTACTAGGCCAGGTGTTTCCCTGACACAAGCTGTAGCTTGAACATATAGCTGAATCTGAGTTCTAAACAAGATTTTTTCAGCAATAGAAAACATGCCATGAAAATAACTCTAAGCTATTAGCACTTCACTATCAAATCACCCAATCTGTCATCACATCTCTTTTCTTTTGGACAGGTCATTGCTCAGGTGCGAACTGATTATTTTTAATATGGCTGACACAAAGGAAGTGTGTATTACTGATGTTTCTTTGGCAGCACAAAATCTCTTTTTACACCTTTAGGGGTAAGATGAGGTTTAGATTTATTGAGCAAAAGATTTGCTATATGAGAGGTCTTGGGAATGTTTATGGGTGTATTAGAGGAAGAAACAAGTTAATCAAATCATTGCAGCTGTCAACTGCATTATCTCAACAACATATTTTGTCTATTTCTTCATTTGGTTATTGCACACATTTTTCTCTTAAAAAGGTAATCAGATGCATATCTGAACATGTCATTGGGATTGAATAAAGAAACTTATGAACTGATATCTCTGTAATATTACAGACATGTTAAAGTCACATGAAAATTATGTTATCCACTAATCTAAGAAGGGAGGGTGGGAAGAAAGGAGAGGAAATAATGCAGGGAGAGAGAGGGTTAGGAGAGAGACAGAGCAAGCGAGAGACTCTAAAGTTCCCAAAGAAAGGAGGATCAGAGAAAAGAAAGACAATGATGACATTTACTAATATACTAAGATTTGGTACTTCAAAGACAGTTGTATATGTACTGATAAAATTCAAGTTAAAATAGTTTCATTGTGACTAAAACTCTGGCTTTATGTAAAAAGACCAGTTTTAACCACTGCCACATAGTAGAAGAATAGCTTTGGAAAAGTTTTTCAACCCTTGGAAGCTTCATTTTCCCAGCTATAAAATGGGGCTAATGAAGAATTCTATGTAAGGCTATTATGAGGATTAAAGAGATAATGTAAGTGAATGCATATTGCCAGCAATAAGACACTAAATAAACACATTCTTATCCAAATTACTATCATGACACTTTTATTTGGGTTATACAAATAAGTAAACATTACTTAAATATTGGCAAAAGCTAAGAAAGTATCAGCAAAAGACATAATTTTTTGTATTTAAATGGCCCTTATTTTCCCCACTGAAATCATTAATAACCAAGATTAACAGTAATACTTATAACCATCACAGTAATGGTATACAATATTTAACTCAAAGTCACAGTAAAGAGGAGAGGGCGAGTACTAAGAGTGCTTAGAAATGGAAAGAAATTTAAACAGAATAAATGTCCCTGGAGGAGAATCTAACCAATCTAACTGCTATTATGTCAAAACGATTCTATTCATTTGAAGATAAGGGCTGAAAGCTAAGGACTTTAGAATAGACAGCGAAACAAGAACATTCTTCCTTTCCTCATGATTTTCTTTACACTGGAGCCAACATAGGACACAAAATTATATATAATTTCTAATACAAAACTTAGATTTCCAGTTTTCGTAGACAAAAGTTTCTATCAAAATGAACTAGAGAGGTTTTTTTCAAACCTCTGCACATCCTTCCCCACTACCTGTCCCAACACAGATTCTGATATTCTGATATGCACGGAAGGCCGGCATCCTCAGAAAAGCCTAACATGTTATTGTGAAGGAAAGATGGTAAAATTCAGATATCTAAAAATGTTCTCAGGTCATTTCCACATATAATGTCTTTATTTCTCATCATTCAGATTACTATCAAAGTTAAAAAATACTCAATTTAGATTGTTATGTAGTCAATGGTCTTTTTAGGGTGAGTCTTTTAAAAAACAATGTCACTGTGATATATAGAGAAAACAACAAACAGATGAGCTAAAGAAAGTGTTTGGTTTGGTAATGTTCTGGTAGTTACCAGAAGGGAAGGGAGAAGCAGTGAGTGAATCAGGAAAAAGAAAGAGGACAATGGTGACTTTAATGTAATATATGTATATGTTGAGTCTCAATGACAAGCACCTGAAAATTAC
Source organism: Talpa europaea (assembly GCF_964194135.1). Taxonomy (NCBI): domain Eukaryota; kingdom Metazoa; phylum Chordata; class Mammalia; order Eulipotyphla; family Talpidae; genus Talpa; species Talpa europaea. The sequence continues at coordinate 41,717,144 of NC_140074.1, forward strand.
GGAAGTTATAACATAATGTTAACTTCAATAAAAGAAAATAGGGCCTCCCTGGTGGCACAGGCAGTTGAGCGCCGCACTGTGAAGCTGTCCACAGTCTCTTTAGCACGGGTTCAATCCTGGCTAGCTGGCGAGAATCCCACAAGGCGCAGCAGACCTCTCCTGTCTCGCCCGCTGCTCCCCTCAACAGTGTGTTTCATCAGTCTGCCTGTTCTGTTCCCCGCTCTGTCTCTGGTGCATCCTCTCACCCTCCGGTGCATCTGGCCTGTACCCCAGTTCTTGTATAAAAATAAATCTTAAAAAAATAATAAAATAAAAGCAATATTCTTCACACAAAATTGTGTCAAAGTAGTATTCTTCAATAATGAATAATTATATTATTTGAGGTCTAGAAATAGTCTTAAATATGTGTAAAACTGAGAAATGTGTTTTGATAATGTTTTCATAATTACATGATAGAGATGGATAGATAAAGAAGGAAGGGCAGGAAGGAGGGAGAGAGGAAGGGAGGGAGAGAGGGAAGGAAGAATAATAAATACATTACAACTCAACAATCATGCCTACACTGAGTGTTTCCATCAGATATGGTGCCTCCCTCGCTGACATCAGCATTAGGATTTGGCAGCGGGAATCATGGGTCAATGTTATACAAAAATGAGGACACTGAAGAAGAATGAGAAAAAGAGATATTTAGAAAATAGCATCTCAAAACTAAATAAATTTAGGTAAAATAAAAATGGAACTCTGCCTCCAGTAATCATTATTATTATTGGCATTAGTAAAATAAGATTTGAGCAGATTAATTAATTATATAGAGCATATTGACAATTTGCAGTGACTGGGAGGCTTGTGACTAAGAAGGGAGGAGATTTTTGTGATTAACTTAAAAGCAAGAATAAAGCCAGGCCTACTACAATCTGAACATTTCCTCTCAACTAGGAGAGGCCAGTCTACTGTAGGTCCAGCTGAGATTCACAAAGGGCTGCATGGCTGGCCAATCAGAAGCAACAAAAATTGTACACCTTATTTTTTTTTAAACAAGTACTTTCTATGAATGGTTTGATGTTGTGAAGGAGTGGAAATGAATTAGAATTCTCTAAATATTGAGATTCAATTGCCATAATACACTTAGGGACGTTATTGTGGAATTGAGTGCCTGGAGGCAGATGAAGGATTTGACCCAGTGCCCTTATCCAGCAGTCCTCCAACTCCAATCTAATGAACACATACACTCATAATTATTTCTCAAATAGTTTTTATCTAATTTTAAAGTGGATAATTTATACCACTTGTATAAAAACGCATTAAGTTTCATTAAAATATTCAGCATTAGTAGAACTTTGAGCAGAATATATTTCTTACGGTTTCCCAAAGTCATACATATTTATAATATTAAAACTCTTCAGTAGCTTTAATAATAGAATCTCTATCCCATAGATCTGAATACTAATTTTAATATGCTCCTGTAGAAGAAAGCTATGTGCACAAGAAAGTACATTTGCATTTTATACTTTCTTGTTGTGTGCTTATTTCTTTTTTATTACACTGTCTTTTAATTAAACTTTACTTTTCAGCAAAAAGCTTTTTTCCCTTTTTTTTGGTCTTAGATTTTTTTCTTTCTCTTTGTCAGTTAAAATGCAAAGGCTTGGAAGGTATTTACCACTTTCTGTTAAGGCAGTCAGGGAAGGACCTCACTCTAGTCCTGCAACGTGTTCTACATTATTTTAACTGGTTTTGTTTCAGTTCAAGTCTTTGACTAATGGATCAATTCATTTTTGAGAATATAAGCATTTGGGGCAAAGAATCACATATGCTGGTCCATTACTAGTCTCTTGTGGCAACTTTGAAAAGAGAAGTGGCAGAACATCAAACTGGGAGAAATTGTTTTTAGTGCACGCTGCGTTTCACAATTGAGTCAATCTCAAAGAACTTTATGAAGTGATGATTTAAATGCTGCATAATGCAATGACTTTGTAATCAAATGGAACTGTGATCCATCTGTCATCTATCCATCTATCTTCAGAATCCATATTTAAAGTGACTGACGCACAGGACTCTCAGAAGTGGGCATGTTTATACTCATGATAGCTCCCATCAGCCTGGGAAATAAAAGTCTACTATATTCAGAAAGGAAATATGTGCCAGTTCACAAGAGCTATAGTTCCTTTCTTCCCTCAAAGTGCTATGAAATCTTCAACTCTTCTGGCTCACATTTTTACAGTCCCAAGAAGAATGCTATGTGAGACTTTAAATGTCCCTCTAAAGGAATCCATAAATTAATTGAGATCCTGTTATTATGATCTCAAAGAATCCACTCAGAAGCTTTAAACATATTAAGTGACTTTGTGAAATTTGAATACAGTGGTTTCTTCTCTCAGATAGGAGTGTGAATTAGAAAGATACCAAGCTAGGAAGTTTGAGTTCATGAGCTCTGTATATTAACAGTTACTCTTAAGTTAATTGAATATTAAGCAATTGTGAAGCAGTGAGCATCCTGTATTTTGAAACTAAGGAGGTCTGGCCACTCTGCTGTTTGTATTTTGATTTTCTCACGAAATAAATGTGCAGTGTGTGCTGGTATGCTGATTCTGACACAACATGGTCTGGGAAGCTGACACTCACCCTGGGCTTGAGTGAGAAGTTGCCTGTCCTTAGTCACATATCCAATATTTAACCTAATGACTTATTCTCTAAGCTTTTGTTTATTTTCAATTGTAGATAATTGTTACCACATATTAAAATTGATTTTTTTTTTCACAATTGGTTAATGCTGAAGCCTCAAGACCACAGAAGTAAACTACTCCTACCTTTCAAAGTGAAGTACTGGCTCACTTAGATGGGACCTGCAAGGCAGTAAGCACAACTCAGTTTTGCAATATGTCTGCCCTTGTGTAAGCTTCACCAATGACTTTAGGTTTAGAAGGATTAATGTTGATCTCTACAGAAGCAAGGAAGGAATAATAAGCAACCAACTGTCATGGAAATATTCACCTCATTCAAATGAATTGTGTGTGGTGATTTCCTAGGTTAAAAGGACTCTGAAGTTCCCATAAAGTACCCAATGAGAGAAAGCACAAGCATTAAGCATTTTTCAGGACCAGAGAAAAGCAGCTAGATGGGCACCAGGCCAGGTTTGTAACCCCTTTCCCATGTTCTCAATTCCCTTTTTTCTTCAATAATAGACATGGTCAGAGGCAATCAATGGATCAATTCAATGCCAGACTTGGAATTAGAGAAGTCTTTTTCACCTTTCTCGGTACTACATCCTACATTAACATAAGAAATTAGAAGTTTTTTATTATGATATTGAACTTAACATATAGAAAACCATATTATGACTAAAATTAATTGAACCTTTTTCAAATATACCAGTGATAAGGAAATCTGAGGAGCCTAATCTAGGTTTCATGCAAAGGTTGTTAGAGATGCAATTCTTTAGAGTGTGTTTGAGTTGTCAGTATGGGAAAAGAATGAACATGTCTGATTATCCCTCATCTGTCCTTCTTCCTTGGTCCGTTTACCTGTTTCACAGAATTTATTCTTTTGAGTTGTTATCAGACAAAATGAGATAATGAATGTTAAAGCATGGTTGTACTATAAAGCACTTGTAAGGGGCAATGCAACCAAGGAGAGAGGACTGCTTGTAATAGTTAAGGTTCCATTTATTGTGGGCTGTCTTACTAACAGTTACTTTTACATAAATCTTTTGATATATAGAATCTGAAGGAAACAAAAGTTTACATACACAATGAATATTCACTAAAATCTAGACCAGTGTTCTTCATCCTAGCTCTATGGAGGGCTCTGGTTTGAATGGCACTTGTAACTGTTAAGAAAAGGAAGGTCTGGGTCTCCATCAAAACTGCATGGTATTGGAACAAGAACAGACACACAGACCAATGGAATCAAATAGAAAATCTAGAAATAAACCCACAGATTTATGGTCAACTAATCTTTGACATTGGAGCAAAGAAAGTTTGTTCAATAAATGGTGCTGGAAAAATGGGGTCGCTACCTGCAAAAGAATGAAGCTTGACTACTACCTAACACCATGCAAAAAACCAATTCAAAATAGATTAAAGAACTAGACATAAGACCTGAAACCATAAACTACATAGAAGGAAATATAGGCTAAACACTCCATGATATGCACATCAAAGACATCTTTACCGACACATCACCCAAAGCAGTGATAGTGAAGGCAAAGATAAACAGCTGGGACTACATCAAATTAAAGAGCTTCTGCACAGCAAAAGAGACAATAACAAAAACAAAGAGAAATCCCACCGACTGGGAGAACATTTTTACACACAACACTAATGATAAAGGACTGATAACAAAAATCTACAAAGAGCTGATGAGACTCAACAAAAACAAAGAAAATAATCTAGTCAAAAAATGTGCAGAAGAACTAAAAAGAAACTTCTCTGAAGAGGAAATGCAAATGGCCAAAAAGCATATGAAAAAATGTTCAACATCACTTGTCATCAGGGAAATGCAAATCAAAACTACAATGAGGTACCATCTTACACCAGTGAGAATGGCACATATTAAAAAAAACTAGCAACAACAAATGTTGGCGAGGGTGTAGAGAAAAAGGAACTCTCCTGCACTGTTGGTGGGAATGCAAACTGGTCCACCACTATGGAGAGCTGTGTGGAGATTTCTGGACCTACTAAACATAGAGCTTCCATATGATCCAGCAATTCCACTCCTAGGTATTTACCCAAAGGACACAGAAACATCAATTCCAAAGACCACCTGCACCCCTATGTTAATAGCAGCACTGTTTACAATAGCTAAGCTTTGGAAACAACCCAAATTCCCAAAAATAGATGACTGGTTAAAGAAGATGTGGTACATATACACCCTGGAATATTACTCAGCATTCAAAAAAGATAAACACATGCAATTTGCAGCAACATGGATGGCGCTAGAAGGGATCATGCTCAGCGAAATAAGCCATAAAGAAAAAGAAAAATACTGGATGGTCTCACTCATAGCAGGAATCTAGAAAACTTAAATAAAGGACCAGGAAAAAGAATAACTATAAGAAAGAAAATATCAAAATCAACAAACAACTATGAACCAGAGACACTCTATGGAGGATGGGGGGTGGGGCGGGGAGGGATTGGGGTCAAAATAAGGGATTGGGGTCAAAATAAGGGGGTTGCAATTGTATGGGGAATATAAAAATTAAATAAATAAATGAATGAATGAAAGATTCAACCTATGAAGCTATCCGCAGCCACAGCAGCACGAGTTTGATCCCCAGCCAGGGAGCAGCCCACATGGTGCAGCAGACCTCTCCTGACTCGCCCACTGCTCCCCTCAGCAGTGTATTTCAGTCAATCCACCTGTTCTGTTCCCCACTCTGTCTCTGGTGAATCCCCTCACCCCCCACACCTCTGGCCTTACCCCAGTCTTGTATGTATAAATAAATAAATCTTAAAAAAAAAAAAAGAAAGGTCTGTATCTCCAGAGGCTTTAACAAGAATGACAGTGGTCTGCTCTAGTGGGGATACATTTTATAACTCCTATTGTTTAGAATATCTAGTGCAGGGTAAATAAGAAGCAGACTGACATTTTAAGTTACAGCTATTTTTTTTTAATTTTTTAAGAGGCACTGAATGTTCTTAATGCCAAAACTTGGGAAGGACAGCTCTCATTGCCTCTCCCTCCTCTGATCTGATAGGCCACTTCACCAGACCACTGATTACTACCATTGCTCTAGTCCAAGAAATTAAACATTTCTAGAGAAATCAACAAGGATACGAAGCTACTATATGTCTAACCTTTATTAGCCTACCATTTGCTAGGATTGATTCTAGAACCTGTGCTGATGGAGCAAGTATCTCCTGGCTCCCTCAGTATTCCATTCATACATTGGAACTGCCAAGATAATCTTCATTGGTAAGAACTCCCAGATAAAGCATTGTCCTCAGCCAAACACACACAGATAACTCCAAACAAGTGCACAGGCTACTTCTGTGGGAGTCAGAAACCTTTCTTTGAAAACATGTTATGTTCAAAAGCATTACAGACTTGAAGCTTGTGGTAAAGGGGAATCTAGAGGTTAAAAAAAAAAGTCTTTTTTTTTTTAAACTTTTCACATCCATATGCAAAAGTATTTCACTGTCTGGTAGCACAAAATATCATATCCATATGTGTCCAAGAGAGGTCGAGGACTTCAATGGTTCTGAGTAGGGGGAGTGTGGGTGGCAGAAAGAACACAGACTGCAGTGAACATGAACATCTCGTAAATTCAGCTACTGCCATGTATGCACAATGAAACTGTTAGTTAATGCACCTCTTCTTTATAATGGTGAGACTAATGACTGAAGACTTGATAATATGATGTGGGATGTACATCAAAAAGACTATTACAGAGCCCCAACACAGGATAAGTAATCAGTGTGCTTTGGTCTAATTAATTATATATTGACAGACTCAGATTTGTGCTTGTCAAATAACACCTTCTCAGGAATTCTTGCCTTTCCTCTTTATTTATAGAGTGTGTGATATATTGGATAGAATATGAAAGCTGACATCTAAACAATGCTTTATGAAGGAAAAACTTATATGTATAAACAGATTTTCATGGCAAAGAGGAAAATGCATGTAATTTGAATTATTTGGTATTTCTAGCACCTTGAGTAAATTAATCCTAGTATTTTTTTCTTCATTTATAAAATAAAAATATATTTTTTCACAAAATTAAATGATCTATACAAAAGTGTCTAAAAAAGTGATTGGCAGACAAAAAGTTCTCAATATAGGCTTTCTTTTTCTTGTTCCTTTCTTACACTGGATAAAGATCATTCTTAAAGCCTAACAGCATTTCAAAAAATCTTTGACTATAAGATTATCTACTGACCTATGATTTATCTTAATCTCTCTGTGATATACTATAAATCAAAATTTTAAATGTAAATTAAAAAAGATCAAAAGCAAATATGTCTACAGGGAAAATCACAGTCCAGAGAAATAAAATCATGTATTGACACACACAGTTTTCAAAGCTTCTTTTACCTGGTTCTCCAGAAAAATGACAACAAACCAACTATATGAGAACCGTAAATCACTAATGCACTGAAATCATTATTACTATCTATATGCCTATTTTGACTTTATTTTTTTTAAATAATAAATTTTATTTTTATATTCCCCCATACAATTGCAAATGCCCCATTCTGACCCCATTCCTTCCCCTCCCGCCCCCCAACCCCCAAAAAGTGTCTCTGGTTCATAGTTTTTTGTTGATTTTGATTTTCACTTTCTTATATTCATTTTCCTGGTCCCTTATTTAAGTTTTCTAGATTCCTGCTATGAGTGAGACCATCCGGTATTTTTCTTTTTCTTTTTGGCTTATTTCGCTGAGCATGATCCCTTCCAGTGCCATCCATGTTGCTGCAAATTGCATGTGTTGATCTTTTTTGAATGCTGAGTAATAGTCCATGGTATATATGTACCACATCTTCTTGATCCAGTCATCTATTTTTGGGCATTTGGGTTGTTTCCAAAGCTTAGCTATTGTAAACAGTGCTGCTATAAACATAAGGGTGCAGGTGGTCTTTGGAATTGATGTTTCTGTGTCCTTTGGGTAAATACCTAGGAGTGGAATTGCTGGATCATATGGAAGCTCTATGTTTAGTAGGTCCAGAAATCTCCACACAGCTCTCCATAGTGGTGGACCAGTTTGCACTCCCACCAACAGTGCAGAAGAGTTCCTTTTTCTCCACACCCTCGCCAACATTTGTTGTTGCTAGTTTTTTTAATATGTGCCATTCTCACTGGTGTGAGATGGTATCTCATGGTAGTTTTGATTTGCATTTCCCTGATGACAAGTGATGTTGAACATTTTTTAATATGTCTGTTGGCCATTTGCATTTCCTCTTCAGAGAAGTTTCTTTTTAGCTCTTCTGCCCATTTTTTGACTGGATTATTTTCTTTGTTGTTGCTGAGTCTCATCAGCTCTTTGCAGATTTTTGTGATCAGTCCTTTATCATTAGTGTTGGGTGCAAAAATGTTCTCCCAGTTGGTGGGGTTTCTCTTTCTTTTTGTTATTGTCTCTTTTGCTGTGCAGAAGCTCTTTAATTTTATGTAGTCCCAGCTGTTTATCTTTGTCTTCACTATCACTGCTTTGGGTGATGTGTCTGTAAAGATGTCTTTGATGTGCAAATCACGTAGTGTTTCGCCTATATTTCCTTCTATATATTTTATGGTTTCAGGTCTTATGTCTAGTTCTTTAATCCATTTTGAGTTGATTTTTGTGTATGGTGTGAGGTAGTGGTCAAGCTTCATTCTTTTGCATGTAGCGACCCAGTTTTCCCAGCACCATTTATTGAACAAACTTTCTTTGCTCCAATGCATAGTCTTTGCTCCTTTGTCAAAGATTAGTTGACCATAAATCTGTGGGTTTATTTCTGGATTTTCTGTTCGATTCCATTGGTCTGTATGTCTGTTCTTGTTCCAATACCATGCAGTTTTGATGATTATGGCTTTGTAGTATAGTTTGAAGTCTGGGAGTGTGATGCCTCCATTTCCTTCTTTTTTTTTCAGTAGAGCTTTAGCTATTCAGGGTTTTTGGTGATTCCATATGAATTTCATCAATAATTGTTCTATTTCTTTGAAGAATGCCATTGAGATTTTGATTGGAATAGCATTGAATCTGTATATTGCTTTTGGTAGGATGGCCATTTTAATAATGTTTATTCTTCCAATCCATGAGCAGGGGATGTCTTTCCATTTCTTTGTGTCTTCTTCTATTTCTTTTAACAGTGTTTTATAGTTTTCTTTGTATAGGTCCTTTACCTCTTTTGTTAGATTTATTCCCAAATATTTGATTTTTTTTGTTTCGATAATAAAAGGGATGGTTTTTTTTATTTCTTCTTCTTCAGATTTATTGTTTGTGTATAGGAAGGCTACTGACTTTTGCGTGTTGATTTTGTATCCTGCCACTTTACTGAATTGATTGATGAGTTGAATTAGTTTTTCTGTGGAGATTTTGGGGTTCTCTATGTATATTATCATATCATCTGTAAATAGTGATAGTTTGACTTCTTCTTTTCCTATTTGGATTCCTTGGATGTCTTTCTCTTGTCTTATTGCTCTGGCTAGGACTTCCAGTATTATATTGAAAAGCAGTGGTGAGAGTGGACATCCTTGTCTTGTTCCAGATCTTAATGGAATTGCTTTCAGCTTTTCACCATTGAGAATGATACTGGCTGTTGGCTTGTCATAGATGGCCTTTATGATGTTATGTTCCTTGTATCCCAAGAATTTCAAGGGCTTTTATCATGAATGGGTGTTGCACTTTGTCGAAAGCTTTCTCAGCATCTATTGATATTATCATATGGTTTTTATATTTCTTTTTGTTGATGTGTTGGATAACGTTGATTGATTTTCGGATGTTAAACCATCCTTGTGCCCCTGGAATGAATCCAACTTGGTCGTGGTGAATTATCTTATGGATACATTGTTGGATTCTGATAGCTAAAATTTTATTGAGGATTTTTGCATCAGTGTTCATTAGGGAGACTGGCCTATAGTTTTCCTTTTTTGTGTTGTCCTTATTCTGTTTTGGTATTAGTGTAATATTGGCTTCATAGAACGTGTTTGGTATTGTCCCTTCCTTCTCAATTTTTTGGAAGAGTTTGTGAAGGATAGGCACTAATTCGTCTCTGAATGTTTGGTAGAATTCATTTGTAAATCCATCAGGTCCTGGGCTTTTGTTTTTGGGGAGGTTTTTGATTACCATTTCAATTTCACTGCTTGTAATTGGTCTGTTTAGGTGTTCTATTTCTTCTTTATCTAGCTTTGGGTGATTGTAGAGTTGTAGGAATTTGTCCATCTCCTCTAGATTGTTGAACTTGTTTCCATATAATGTTCATAGTAGTTACTGATTATTCTTTTGATTTCTGCTGTGTCCGTTGTGATTTCTCCTCTTTCATTTATGATCCTGTGTATTTGTGCTTTCTCCCTTTTTTCCTTTGTGAGCCTGGCTAGGGGTTTGTCTATTTTATTTATTTTTTCAAAGAACCAGCTCTTGGTTTCATTGATCTTTTGGATTGTTTTTTTAGTTTCAATTTCATTTATTTCTCCTTTGGTTTTTATTATTTCTTTTCTTCTACTGGTTTTGGGGTTTTTTGTTGTTCTTTTTCTAGATCTTTGAGCTTCGAGATTAGGTTGTTTCTTTGAGTTCTTTCTTGTTTTTTGATGTGAGCTTCTATTGCTATATATTTTCCTCTTATTACTGCTTTTGCTGCATCCCATACATTTAGGATATTGGTGTCCTCCTTGTCATTCAATTCAAAGAATTTTTTAATTTCTTCTTTGATCTCCTCGTTAGTCCAGTGGTCTTCCAGTAGTGTGGCTTTTAATCTCCATGAGGTAGGATAGTTCCTTGCCTTCTTTTTATGATTTATTTCTAGTTTGATGCCTTCGTGGTCAGAAAAGATGGTTGGTATGATTTCAATCTTGGTGTATCTGTTGATGTTTGTCTTGTGCCCCAGTATGTGATTGATCCTGGAGAATGATCCGTGTGCGCTTGAGAAAAATGTGTACTCTGTTTTTTTTGGGTTTAGTGTTCTATAGATGTATGTTAAGACCAAATGCTCTAGGTCCTTATTTAGAGTAGGGGGTCCTTATTAGTGACCATTGGGGTCTCTTTTTTATTTTTTTGAGTTTGAAGTCTGTTTTATCTGATATAAGTATAGCTGTTCCTGCTTTCTTTTTTGGCCCATTTGCTTGTAGGATTGTTTTCCATCCTTTGACTTTGAGCCTATTTTTATCTTTTGTAGCTAAATGTGTTTCCTGGAGACAGCAAAAGGTTGGGTTTTGTTTCTTAATCCAGGCTGCAACTCAGTGTCTTTTTATTGAAGAGTTTAGTCCATTTACATTTAGAGTTAATATTGATATGTTAGCATCTGTATTTGCCATTATGTTTGTCTTTCCTTTGATTTTATTTATTTATTCTTTTAATAACTTTTTTTTTTTTTGGTCTTCTTTCGTTGTTATTCGTCCCTCTGAGGTTCTGGCTTTAGGATTCCTTGTAGTATTTTTTGGAGTGGGGGTTTAGTCGTAATGAAATTCCGGAGTTTCTCTTTGTCTGGGAAGGTGCATATTCTTTCTTCATGGAGGAAAGAGAGCTTTGCGGGATAGAGTATTCTTGGTTGGCATCTGTTTTCTTGGAGTCTGTTGACTATGTCCCTCCACTCTCTCCTTGCCCGTAGTGTTTCTTCAGAGAAGTCTGATGTCAGCCTGATTGGTTTTCCTTTGAATGTTATCTGTTTCTTCCCTCTTGTCAGCTTCGTTATTTTTTCCTTGTCCTGGATTCTTGGGAGCTTTACTATTATGTGTCTTGCTGTGTTTTTCCTTTCGTCGTGGAAGTTTGGTGTTCTTCTTGCTTCTTGTATATCAATTTTCAGCTCCTTCTTCGCATTTGGGAAGTTCTCTTCAATTATATCCATGAATATTTTCTCTGTTCCTACATCTCTCTCCTCTCCTTCTGGAATTCCTATAACTCTTATATTTCCTTTCCTCATGGAGTCAGATAGTTCCCAAAGTCTTTCTTCATTCTTTTTCCTTCGTACTTCTCTTTCCTTTTCTGTTTTGGTTCTTTTTATTTCTGTGTCTTCAAGAGTACTTATTCGTTCTTCCATTTCATCTATTCTGCTTTCATTGCTTTTCCCAGAGTTCTTTAGTTCCTCCATTAATTCTTTGATCTCCTGCATTTCTTTTACTTCCCTCTTTAGGGACTCAATTTCCTTCTTCTGATCTATCACTTTTTTAATCATGGCAATTTTTTTTTTAATTAATAAATTTTATTTTTATATTCCCCATACAATTGCAATCCCCCCATTCTGACCCCAATCCCTCCCCTCCCGCCCCCCACCCCCCAAAAAGTGTCTCTGGTTCATAGTTTTTGTTGATTTTGATTTTCACTTTCTTATAGTTATTCATTTTCCTGGTCCCTTATTTAAGTTTTCTAGATCCCTGCTATGAGTGAGACCATCCGGTATTTTTCTTTTTCTTTTTGGCTTATTTCACTGAGCATGATCCCTTCCAGCGTCATCCATGTTGCTGCAAATTGCATGTGTTTATCTTTTTTGAATGCTGAGTAATATTCCAAATCATGGCAATTTTAAATTCTCTTTCTGGAAGGCTCAGAAGTTCTTCCAAGTTGCTGTCGTTGCAATCTGGGGAGTGGTTTTCTTTTTGTGGTGTGCTTCTTTCCTGAGGAGTTGTTAGGTTGCGTGTGGTTCTTCTACTCCCTACTGTCTGTTTTCTAATTTGTCGTATGCGTTGGGACACTGTGTTGCTCGGACTGACTGGCATCTTGGGTGAACTTCTCCGCTCCCCTCTGGCTCTTCCAGGAGCCATCTCTGTCTTCTGGGGGAGCTTTCTGCTGGTTTTAGGCAGTTTTTACTGAAGAAATGTCCCTGTTCTAAAATGGTGAAGCGGGATGCAGTCCCTGCGCCTCCGGTTTCAGGCACACTCTTCTGCGCACCCGGTCTGCCCCGGACATGGGTGCCTGCTCCCTCTGTGGGCTCAGACTGCTGGTCGGAAGGGGCCTGGCGTGGGCTAACTTCCCGGCTGGCCACTGGGTCCTCCAGAAGCCTTCTGCCCTTTTCAAGCAGTCTTAAGAAATTTCCTGTTCTATGGGGTGTTAGTGACTTTTTTTTCCCTGGTCGCTAGGTGGCGCCAGAGATCTCTCCTATTGTCCTTGGGGGGCTGTTTTTCGCCTCCCCCCACCCCGTGGGACAGGGAACAGAGCGGGAATGTTAGGGTACACCTCAACAGCTTTGGGGTGCTGTGTCTGCCTTGTGCCCCACCGTCGTGGAGAACCCACGCCCCGAATTTTCGTGCCCCGTGTCTCAGTTCAAAGCCCTCAGTTCCAGGACGCGGGCTGTAGCCCAGTTCAGTGGCGCGGGAATGGCGCCTTTTGCACCGCTCCTGTGCCTGGGCGCCTGGTTCCTGCTTACTCAGGGAAGGAAGTTCACCTCAGTGAGGACCTCCGCGCGTCTCCCCTCAACCCTATGTCGCAGGCGCGGGGACCTGGGCAGCCATGATCCTGGTCTGCACTTGCTTTTCAAGCGCACCCAGCGCGCCGCTTTTCCACGCAAGCTTACTGGCAGCCAGGGCTGTGTGCGTGTCTCCCGGGGTTTGTTCTTCTCTAATGGCGCCCGGAGCCGTTCGCTCACCGCCGCGGCGAATCCTGCAGGGTTCGCCTCAGCTCCAGTTCACGGGGTGTGGTGGCTGCAATAGTTCCTTTCCACTCACAGTCCCCCTTGCTGCGTCGTTTGTTCTTGTTGGCCGTTTTGGTTTGTTGTTTTCCTCCTCTCTGCCGGTCAGAGAGTGCCGCCTCTGTGGGCGGGGGAGGGGAGCAGGGTTCTGCGCTTCCCTCCCTTCTAGTCCTCTTTTATGGCCACTTTCTTCTTCGGGTAGTTTGCTGGAGTCACCCATTTATCTTCCGTGTCCCAGTTCTCACTGGGACCTGCCGCTTTTCCTCCCTATTAACTTTTTTTAATGGGAGATCTTACTCGCAGCGTCTCCTCGCCACCATGTTGCTCCGCCCCCTCCCCTATATTGACTTTAAATGGTCCTCTTCTATAATGCAAAGTTACTGTCAAACTGCTCAGGGTTAGGGATGGAGGTGGAACAGTGATTTGTGGGTAGTCTGACAACATTACAACTTACACTGTTCCAAGTGGTGAACAAGCCGGTCCAGTCCACACTTTTTAAGAAAAGAGAACTTTATTATCATGCAAATCAGCCCTATAGAGATGAAGGAGGGTAAAAAGGTGTTATTCTTGGCTGGAAATGGCCAACAAGGAGACTAAATGTAAACAGAAAGCCCACAGACCTACTTCAAGTGTGCTTTAGAACTGAATTGGAGTCATTTTATTTGTTCCAAGCTAACTACACTTCAGTCTAATTTGGCTACCTCCGATGGACACTTAAAAAATATTCTTCCTGAGAAAATAAAAATCATGAAAGGCTTTCAAAAAGCATAGGCAAGAAAGAGCTGATGAGACTCAGCACAAAGAAAATAATCCAGTCAAAAAATGGGCAGAAGAGCTAAAAAGAAACTTCTCTGAAGAGGAAATGCAAATGGCCAACAGGCATATGAAAAAATGTTCAACATCACTTGTCATCAGGGAAATGCAAATCAAAACTACCATGAGATACCATCTTACACCAGTGAGAATGGCACATATTAAAAAAACTAGCAACAACAAATGTTGGCGAGGGTGTGGAGAAAAAGGAACTCTCCTGCACTGTTGGTGGGAGTGCAAACTGGTCCATCACTATGGAGAGCTGTGTGGAGATTTCTGGACCTACTAAACATAGAGCTTCCATATGATCCAGCAATTCCACTCCTAGGTATTTACCCAAAGGACACAGAAACATCAATTCCAAAGACCACCTGCACCCTTATGTTTATAGCAGCACTGTTTACAATAGCTAAGCTTTGGAAACAACCCAAATGCCCAAAAATAGATGACTGGATCAAGAAGATGTGGTACATATACACCATGGAATATTACTCAGCATTCAAAAAAGATAAACACATGCAATTTGCAGCAACATGGATAGCGCTAGAAGGGATCATGCTCAGCGAAATAAGCCATAAAGAAAAAGAAAAATACTGGATGGTCTCACTCATAGCAGGAATCTAGAAAACTTAAATAAGGGGCCAGGAAAAAGAATAACTATAAGAAAGAAAATATCAAAATCAACAAACAACTATGAACCAGAGACACTATATAGGGGGTGGGGTGCGGGGAGGGGAGGGATTGGGGTCAAAATAAGGGGATTGCAATTTTATGGGGAATATAAAAATAAAATTTATTTAAAAAAAATCATAGGCAAGGAAATTTTTATGTCTGTATAAATTTATTAATCTAATTTTATTAAGTCCTTAGTTACTACTCAAAGTCGTGTGTTCAAACGCTGACAAAATTTTGCCATTGTTTCTCATGATTATTGTCTAAATGAGGTATTTTTAGAATAAAAAATGTTTAAAATACATAAAAATCAAAATTGACCTCACCTTTCTTTTCTGTTTCATAAAGTTAGCCACCGCATGAGCTGCTTAGACTGGATTGAGAAGTATGAACTTTCTAATACATATTGTACGTACATATTTCTTCAAACTTTAGCATCCTCAGAGGCTAAAGTGGGAAAAAGCAAATATTTAGTTATTTACATTTAAAATGGAATACCTTTAAGTTTCTGTACAACGTGAGACAGGAAAGAAATTTATTAGAGGAAAATAATTATACTGGGTCTCCCTGGTGGCACAAGGAATTAAGCACAGCACTGTGAGGCTGTCCGTAGCCTCTGCAGCATGACTTCGATCCCCGGCCAGCCAGGGAGCTACCCACATGGCGCAGCAGAACTCTCCTGTCTTGCCCACTGCTCCCTTCAGCAGTGTATTTCAGTCAGTCTGCCTGTTCTGCTCCTCACTCTGTCTCTGGTGAATTCTCTCATCTCCTGCACCTCTGGCCTGTACCCCAGTTCTTGTATGCATAAATAAATAAATTAAAAAAATATATAATTGTACTTCCTCAATCTGTCTTTTATAAGTAGATTATGATATCTAGAGGGAATTTTTAGTGAAGAACCATCTCAGTATATTGTACACTGTAGAAGGTAATATCATTTAATATATGAATATCATTTAATATGTGAATACAAAACTGTTATGCAGTTAAATCATGCCAAATGAGAAATGATGATATCCAAAAGAACTTAGGATGGCTTGGTGGCATCAGTGAGACTAAAGGCTGAATGAAATCATTTGGTGGAGGGGAAAAAAGAGGAAGTTGGAAAAAAACGAAGTTTAGAGTCTTTTGAATAGTAGGAGAGACATTAAAATGATATGCATGGGATTTTTCCACTGTCAGGAAGCTGAAATATAAAAAATATTGAATAATATAACTCCTCTTCTCTTTTCTCCTATGAAGTCTATAGCAAAATATCTGTTTTTCTCCAGTGTCTAATAGAGTATATTTTCTTTGAATTGAAGTGCTGAGCCCCTTTCTAAAATTGTGTCAGAGCTCTTACATATAAGGATCACATTTATTCAAATATTATACGAATAATCAGTGCAAAGAATACTTGATTCTGACTAAAGTCAGGAACTATGCTCAAGAGGGAAAGTCAAGAAGAATTTCAGTTGGAATAATAATATTTCAGTCGAAATTCCAATAATACAGCTCGATAGTTAGTATATTTGTTCAGTTATACATTTAACTCATATATATTAAATATCTGCTATGTACTGGGCATTATTAGTAGCAGGGTTCATAGTTGAAGTAAAGCCATATTTTTATACCTGAAGACACTCTCTTGAGCATTACATAGCTAACAGATTTCAAAATATCTTCCAAAATCAATCACCCTATGACAGGTAGCCTCAATGTTTTCCAGTAGAAATCACCAAAGTTTTGGGCCTCCCCGGTGGCGCAGCGGTTGAGCGCTGGGTTGCAAAGCTGCAGTGCTGGTTCGATCCCCGGCCACTGGGCAAGGGTCCCACATGGTGCGCAGACTTCTCCTGTCGCCCACTGCTCCCCTCAGCAGTGTACTTTGGTCCTTCTGCCTGTTCTGCTACCTGTTCTGGCTCTGGTGAATTCTCTCACCCTCCCACGCTTCTGACTGTACCCAGTGCTTGGATAGATAGATAGATAGATAGATAGATAGATAGATAGATAGATAGATAGATAGATAGATAGATAGATCTTAAAAAAAAAAAAGAAATCACCAAAGTTTTTCTTTCCCAGAATCAATTTCTAAAATTTCAAAATCTTCTCCAATATCAACCATACAGATCTTTTGCATTCCTTTCCTACTCCCACATTGTAAAATGCTTCTCTTCTGAAAAAAAGGAGGAAGTTTTCAAAAGGTGCTGATATCTGATGAGGATAATGCTTGCAGAGTTAAAATCACCTGTCAGAGACAAAAAGAGTGGTGTTTATGCCAGAGGGAACATCAGGTACAGAGATTGTGAATGCTGATGAACATGGACTACTTCGGGATGTAGGTGAAGTCTACTGGGAATTGTGGGTGATGAGATTAAAACTTAGATTGGAGTAGATGCTTAATGGTCTTGTATGCAAACAAAAGAAAGACCACTTCATCATCTTGTGTAATGGAAGAAATCAATGAAAATCCACAAACAGGCAAATAACATGATCAGATTGTTCTCTGGGAAAATTACTGCCAAAGGATAGATGACAGAGTATATATTCAGAGACAAAGACAAGATAGAGCAGTTTCTGAAATAGTCCAGATGGTCTGTAGTAAGAAAGGAGCTGTCAGAAAAAGAAAAATTAAGGACATGCTGAAAAGGAAGCACTGTTAATAAATGGTGAATGACTGGATATAGACTTTGAGAGAAGCTGCAGACCATGACTTGAGTTTTGGTTACAGGCCAACCAGAGATATGGATGATAAGGTGAAGACTCCACAACAAGGAACAGTCTAATAATACTGTTTCTGATGCAGTTCTAATATATGTGTACTACTCTTCAAAGTGCAGGGCAAAATTTACCTTTAAAACAAAAAATTATTAAAATCAAACATTGGTTGCCACTAGAAAAGAGTGTAGTTTTCCAATAGCCAAAAATCATTTTCTAAGAAAAGTAAAACAAAGTATCTAAAAAATATTAAATAATAGAGAAGAAATGTTAAAAACAGCAAGTAACAAAAATAGGCTAAATTTGCTTCAATTTTTTAAAAAATGAAATGCTGACAGTCTCCAAATGTTTGTTATAGTTAAAATAGTTTTTTTTTTAATACAAATTGTTTGTGATGTGTTTAACATGAATGGTCTGCTAGATACTAATAGAGCAGAGCTATAAAAAGACTACCAGAGTTTTTCAAGAAAATATTTCATCATCCTAATTGATTTTGTTTCTAAGGTCAAGGGAAATATTCCATTTGTATTATTTGACACTGAAGTAGAACACTGCTCATTTAAAATGAGTCATTTAAAAAACAATTATCAAAATTATTATTCTGACCTCAGATCAAATAGCATTTTGGTTCCACTAAACAGCTCTTCTCCAATCAGAATACCTAAAATACTGGGGACTATACTGGGTGCAAATCATTTCCAAGATGGCTGTAGGATTTTGCCAAATGGCTGGAAAGAGAGATTTGATGCCATTATTATTTGTTGTTGTTGTTTTGGGGGGGTTGATGTGTATCTATTTTGTGTGGCAACTTTTACATAAAATAAAGTTATTTTAACCTCCTTTAAAAATATTTAGTTCTTTGCATTCTTTGTATTCTTAACCTTGTAAGGCTATCAAATGCATTGCTCTTATTCTCAGGCTCTTAGCCAGGAATGAACTTGGAAACAGCAAAAGTCTTCAAGAGAAAGTGGCTTTAAAACACAAGCTTTCTTCTCTGATTTTTCTCCCTTGTTAGCTCACAAATGCCTTACAAGCAATTTTTAAAAAAAAATTTTGTCTGACTTTTTTTTGGAAATTTGTCTGAAGTACCAGGAGCAGAGGCCTTGGGGTTTGTTTCAGAGTTGATATTTTTCTAGCTTTACTACTGGTTTTCCTTCCCCTTATAGCTCTTTGGCAAAATCCTGAAGATGTAGATTTACTCAAGTGAATGTCAATTTGCATGTGCTCTTGTTCAACATCTTTAGTTTTTGTATTTCATGTTTTACCATAATCAAAGATACAAGGGATAAAGTTTCCTACTTTGTTATTGCCCTGTTTCACATAATGTTTGTGTAGATATGACACTGAAAATCTCCAATTTAAAAAATACATCTATTTAATAAAAGACACACGGTTGGAGGAATGTGTCTAGAGAGATGTCCTGATTGGACATCTGTAATCCACTGTCTACAAGTTCTCTGTTCTCCTAATTGTTCAGCCTATTGGGTACAGTTGCCATGAAAGCTGGGCTTCCTAGGAGGACACACAGGAACAAACTGACAGTTATTAGCTAATTAACCTGATCACTACATTTACCAGTACCTTATCCAATTATGCTTTGAATATTTTGAATAAAGATGTAATGTTAGTAATGTAAGTAAAGATGTAATGTAAGTCTTTCAGAATTAAATACTTCATTGAAATTCTTCTAAGATGTATTTACTACAAGTGACTATTTCAATACAGGAGACTACCAGTATCCTCTGGGAGTATATACCAGTCCTGCTACCATTGAAATCTTGTATAATATTTATCTATATTCTATTCTGTAAGTGTCTACTGAGAATGCATAAAATATAGTCAAAAAAGACTAATATAAAAACCTATGAAAGAAATAGTTAAGGTTAATGAGTCTGGGACCAAAAAAGCCATGTATCCCATCTGGAATAGGACCTAGCAAGACAGAGTGTGGGGAGGTAAAGTAGATATAGCAGAGAAACTAAAAGTATAGAATTGGCAGGGCTGGAGAATATATTACTAATGAGACACATTTCCCAGCAAATTTTGTAGTCTGGGTAGACTATAAATAACGTGTGATCACAGAAATTCTCAAAGAGTGAACCTATTGCTTCTAAGTAGAAGCGTGAGGGGTGGAGGGAGGCTAAATTTCAAGTCAAATGATTCAGTTCTTCCACCAAGGATTAGTATGACCTTGGAAGGATACCCAGTCTGAGTTTCAACAACCTCAGCCATATATTGAAGATTTATAGAATCTCCAAGATACTTTCTTGCACAGATATTTCTGAAGTCATTCTTGAGTCCTATGACTACAAAGAACACTCAAGGTAAAAGTCAGAAGACTCCAAGAGGGGGAAAGTGGAACTGCTCTAAGCTAAAAGGCAGCAACCTATCTGATGTAGTTCCAGAAGAGAATCTGCCTAGGACTTGGGGCATGCTGTTTTGACAGCTTCCTACACCTGCAGTGAACCCTGCAGCACTGCAGTCCTGCTGTTGTTCTTGATAACAGAGTGAATTTTGGGGTTTTGAAGTCTTGTTAGCATAGGGGATAGTCTTTAAACCATTTAAACTACATAATAGAAACTTTTATTTTTTCTAATCCTTACCTATTCCTTTTAGTTAATGTACATGCATTCCTATGAGATCTTCTCAAAGTTATTTGTGTTTAATTTGCATTTCTGACTTGACCTTTAAAAGGATACGTAGGTGATTCATGGTCTATAATATACTGCTTTTGATTCTCACCAAATATGTGACAGGATGGATTTAAATCCTCATAATATATCACACCTATTAAATATAATATCCCGTTACATATATAATAAACTATTAAAGAAATACTCTATTAAATACAATACACTATTAAAGTAAATGAGATACAAATGTGATTGGTTGATGGAAAAATAAAAATTGTTAAAACAAATTTATCATTTGCATAAATTTAATAAGGTTAGGTGAACTACTAAATTGATTTTACCTTATTGAAATACTTCCATCTTGAATGATAAATTAATATATGGTAAAATACATAAATGTATATAAACACACACGATCCTTCATTGATTATCTTCTTACTTAAACCCTTTCCCCCCTCTCCTTCTCAATTAGCACAAATTTACACATACAAGGAAGACAAAACAGAGGACTGGAGTACTCATTGATGAGTTCAGGTCCAGTATGTGGAAGGAAGAGGCCCTGGGGCAAGAATTACAGTTCCAAAGATAATAGTATTACTGGCCACATTTATAATGCATATATAGTAAAATATATTTTTAATAATTTATAAATATATTTGTGTGAAATATTACAAAATTATACAATGTGCTTCATAGTAACCAGTTAAATTGTTAAACAAAAGTAAAATATCAGAGAAACACTAATCTAAAATTCATGATAGTCATTGTGAAGAGGCAACAAGTATAGGACTATATGTGCAGAAATGTCAAAATGAGGAGAATGAGCAAACTTTGAGGAGGTTGCCACACTTACCAGCTATAGCTTTACCTGTCTATACCTCACCTGTCTTTACACTTTTACAAAACTGGGTAAATAACAGTATGTAAATTTATAAGGAAATTACATGTTAAATCTTGTAATGCTCATTAACTATGTCAAGCACAATGGTTGAGTAAATGTTAGCTATTACAGTTGCTTTTGCCACTATTCCTCTGCTAATATTGTTCTAGGCATCATAATAACCATGACAAGGAATTAAATAATATGTACTCTAATTGAGAAATTTAGTATTTGATATTTTGACTAAGGTTTTCATAGAAAAAAGATGACACACTTATAACCCAATCAAAAAATCAGCAAAAGAGCTAAATATACATTTCCCCAAAGACGACAGGCACATGACAAAAACAATCATCAGGAAAATACAAATCCAAACAACAGTGTGATACCACCTCACATCTGTAAGAATAACCATATCAAAAAGACCAGAAGCAACAAGTTTTAGGATCTGGAGAAAATAAACCCTTGTACACTGTTGGTGGGGAGATAAGACTGGCCCAGGCCTTGTGGAAAATAGTATGGAGTTTCCTCAAAATATTAAAAATAGATTTCCCATAGGACCCAGAAATTCTACTCCAAGGTATCTACCCAAAGAATGCAAAAACACTAATTAGGAGGGAAATATATACTGCTATGTTCATTGCAGTACTATTTACAACAGCCAAGTTATAGAAACAACCTAAGTCCCAAAGAGCAGTAGATTAAAAAGATATATATATATATATATATATATATATATATATTTATGCACACACACACACACACACACACACACACTGGAATACCACTCATCTCTACAAAAAAACGATAAACTCTTGTCATTTGTGACAACATGAATTAAAGTGGAAAAGATAATATTAAGTGAATTAAGAAAGGAAAAAGACAAGTACTGGATGGTTTTACTTAGATGTAAAATATAGAGAAACTAAACAATCAGACAAAACCAAACCATTAACAAACCCTAGAAATCTGACTTTAAAATATCCCACCAGTAAAAGGGGGTTGGGGTAGGGAAAGCAAAGTGGGGGGGCGCACAATGGACCCTGATGGAGGAACATAGGTACCTCGCTGAGGAGGTGTGATGCTGTGCCTCTGAATCACACACAGTATTAAAAACCATGGTTACCTCAATAATAAAAAAAAAAAAATGACACATTCAAATTAATTAAGAAGAGGCTAAAAAAGTGACTTTTTAGGCACAGTCTAAGGACAAATTTTAGGGATATTAACTAACTAACCAACAATAGATAGTATATTACTAGCCCAGGGCTGGCAACTTTTTAGAGACTTCACCAATTACTTGCCATAAAAAGGACAAATCCTGAAAATGCTTGGAATGAATAGCTAAATGGGAGCAAGAAGGATTGCTTGACAGGTGCTATGACTTTCAGTAGAGCAATGGAGTCTGGCCAGAGCAACCTGACAACAGGACTCCAAAGGAGCATATGCTATGATTATGTGTTTTTTCAATCCTCCAAATATAGTAGGTGCTTCCATTGGTCATATTCAATTAATACTGTCTGTAAGGAAGGATAGAGTAACAAATAGTAACTATATAGCATAACTGATAGATAAGAGGAAGTTAAAGATGAATATGGGGGTCATTTTGAAAAACAATCTATTATCTGATTACAACTCAAAACAGAGAGTAAGTCAGGGCAGAGAACAGAACCAGCATATATACAAAAAAATTTCTAGGGAAAAACAGATTCAGTATCCTCAATTCCTCCAAAATAAAAACAACAACAACAAAAATCTTTCTAGTTAGTATTGTAAATAAAAATGTAGTGATTCAAAATACTTAATCAGTCTATTTTTAGAGTATATACTGAGGGCAATGCTTCGTATTTACATTCTAAGCTTCATATTTCTAGCATAATGGTTTATTCCTGTTAAAAGTTTAATACATCTGGTCGGGCAATTTACTTAACCAGGTTTTAATATTTTAAATCCCACATGAACCAAAAGTCTGAAGTGATGATGAGAATTAAAAGAAAAGAGGGGGAAAATATATCCCATAGGGAATAGGAATAGCACAAAAAGATGACTTGAAAGTCAACAGATTCCCTAAAGCCAGCTTGTTCCTATTCTAACAAAAAACAAACAAAATCTCTGTAATTAACATTTACTATAAGTTAGGCAGTTTATTATGAGATGAAGTAAATATCAGCTATGGTAGGGAGATGCTTACAGTCTAGTCTGATGGACAGGCCTAGAATGGACGACAAGAAAGAATTCTAAAGAAAACAGCCTTTACTTTCATCTATATTGACGCTTTACTTCTTAGTTCTTGAATATAATTGCTAGAATCTGTCTAACATTATTTCCAAAACAAACATGTTTTTCTATGTGCCCATAATTTTTTATTTGTTAATTATTCAGTTTCACTTTCATTTTTCTTAATATTATCTTTTGTTTTTATATTCATTTTTTATTTCACTCTACTTCATTTACATGTACTACATAATTAATAATGACAACATTAAAGCCTCCACATCTCTCTCTGAACTCTTCATTGGACATATCCCAGGACTATTTATGTATGCAGGGCATTCATTATTGCTATACATAAAGTTTGTTGAGTCCTGAATTTTATTTCCAATTTTATTTCCATTTTTTTTCCAATTGAATTAAGTAGAATACAGGCACTTTTAACTTCAAAGAAGTTGGATTTCTTCTTTTTTAAATTTTTTAAATAATTGCCATTATTATTACATTATGGCCATAGAATGAAGTCCATTAAATTTCTATGTTCCAATTCACAAATATTTTGTCTCAGGTCCATAAAAAGCATATATCTTAAACAGCATTTATTTTATGCATTATCTATCAATATTTACTGAATTAAAAAATAAAACTGAGGAAAAAAACTATCCTATGTTGATGTAACATTTTAGAATAAAACAAAGCCTATATTTTTGAGGATTAAAAAAATAAAGTAGCATTAGTTTAAATTTTTGCAAATCTTTTTGCATCAAATTCAATAGAAGACAGGTAAATTTTGATTTCTGGTTCTGCTTTTAGTCTATTATGTAAGGATCTGGCTGAAGTATAGAAAGAAAATCTGGCCATCTGCAGCTTGTTAGAAAAGAGAAGGGATTTTGTTGCTATTTACTTGTTTTATTGAGGTAATGGTGATTTATTATTGTTTTTGTATTTTGGAAGCATAGGATCTCTCTCTTCCAGAGATGTTACTATAGCGCCCCCACCACCAAGGCACCCAAAGTCCACCACCAAAGATGATGGTGCTCCCTCCCCACTTCCTGCTTGCCTCTTTCCCTTCTCCTCCCCCTTTGAATGCCTCAGTTTTATAGTCTGCTTTTGAGGACTATCTGACCCTGTGTCTATATTCCACATAAAAATGACACCGCCCAACATTTGACTTATTTTGCTTAGCACAGTTCCTTTCACCTCCATCCATATAGGGTGAATGGCATGAATATATAATTTTTTTAAATATTTATTTTTATACAAGAACTGGGTTACAGGCCAGATGCACAGAAGGTGAGAGGATTCACCGGAGACAGAGTGGAGAACAGAACAGGTGGATCTGTTAAAATACATTGCTGAGGAGAGCAGCAGGTGAGATAGGAGAGGTCTGCCACACCATGTGGGATTCTCACCTGCCAGCCAGGATCGAACCCACGCTGCAGAGGCTGTGAACAGCTTCGCAGTGCAGCATTCAACTGCCTGCGCCACCAGGGAGGCTCAAATTTATAATTTTTGATCACTGAGTAGCATTGCATTACACAAACACACACACACACACACACCCTCATCTTGATCCATTCATCTGTTTTTGGACACTGGTTGTTTCTCTAATTTTGTATTACAAATAGTGCTGCATTAAGCGAGGGAGTTTAAGTTTTAAGAAAGGGTATATTAATGGACATAAGATTGTTATTTTTATTTGCAAAAACAGTAACCCTTGACACGTTATCTTAAAACAAATTTCTTAGAAATTAGTTAAAATGTGTACAATGAGGAATTTAAAACTACATCATCTAATCGTTCATACTTTGTTAAACTAAAATTTTTGAGTCCATCTTACAGTTTGGATGCATGATCGTGTATCATGTATTGATAATTAGAAAATACTGACTCACTGCAGTCTGCATTTTTTTGTTATCAAATACAAAAATCATATTCATTGATACCACCACCAATCTCATCAGAGAAGTCTGGGAAGGTTTCAAGTGCACAGTGATGAAAAGTTTTCTGAAATTACAATTTTACTTACATACTTGAAATTTACTTTGGCAAAAATACTATCAATTTATTTTGTTTATTTTAAATTAAGTGCCTGCAAATATTCAATTCTGAAAATTCATGGTTTTGTGTCAGTTTTTCTTTCCAGTACAAATTGTGTTTAAAAAAAAAAAAAAGGCTAGTTCATTTTTAAACTCAAACACTTGCATAGTGTTTTCATAAGACAATCATTCTTCTGTGTACAATAGAAGCTCCCTATAAATACTTCCAATTGTAGTAATCATACAGAATATTACAAACACATGTTTGTAGGTGTTGAGAACTAATAGCATTAATAATCCTCAATGCATCATCAAATACACTGAAATAAATTTAATATTACATTTCCTTTGAGAACATGGTAATAAACTCAGTGACTGCAGAGTTTGGTGGCACTGTCTTAATTTATTTAAGCTGACCCAGTTTTATTACCGTTGCAGCACCATTAGTGTATATGTACACTTTAATGTTATGAAAACAATGCAAAGGTCCTGGATACTCCAAAAGTTCGTGGTCATTCTCAAGGATCCATAGACCACAATTTGAATAGACCTAACAAACTGTGAGTAACATATTCTCAGCTTTGAGGGTAGAGAATTATTGTACTGATTGATAATTTCAATCTTATGATACATTTAAAAGTCCCAAATCTTACTTTTTTATTGCGTTATTTTTTATCATTGGGATAGCATTGGTTCACAACAGTGCATAAGATTCAGAGGTATAAGTTCACACCTCTTCAGATGTCTGTTACCACACCACACCCACAGCCAAGGCACCCATAGTCCTCCAACAGAGCATTTGGAAGAAGAAATGCTCTGGTTTGGAAGAAGTAACTGTTATAACTCATTGAGAGTCCATTCTATATGTATTATTGGGCAAGTCCCTTGACTCCTCTTGTTTTCCCATTTATAATTTAGAGTCAAAGATGTCTATTGCTCAGGACTGTTAAGAATATTCACTAAGATAACATACTTCTGTGTTGTGAGTGGTAGGCAAAAGTTTTACTATAATTCCTCATATAATAAAATACTGGAAAACTTAACTTTTTTTCTCCAGTAATATTCAGGATTAATTTAATATTGATTGCAACATGTTGGGAATTAAATGTTTTTGCCTTCAAATTAGTAATACACAATGGTTTAAATACACTTCATTTAGTTTTTAATATCTGTTAATATACCATATAACAACCTTTGCTATCTGAGCAGCTTCAAAGAGCAAGGAATAAATACTTAATAATTTCATTAATTTACTTTCCTTTTATTCCTCTCTCACCAAATGATACTTAGGTTGGATGGTATTTTCTACATATACTTTATTTTTCAAATATTCATCACCTTTGTCTGAATCAAAATTGTCTGTTTTTAATCACCAATCTTATAGTAATTGTCAAAAGCATCACTTTATAACAATCAAAGTATAAATTGACATGTTCTAAACTCCATTTGCTAGTAATCAGAGAAGAATGAACATTTTCAAATAAAATTACATCCATCCCCGTTGCTGCTCTAGTGGTAGAAATCCAGAGATTAGAGACCTGATCTACTCATCTAACTAAAATATAGTAAAGTGGATGCATATAGCAATTTTAATATGTTTTGCTACATTATTTTCAACCAAAAGTAGTAATCTTTTAAAAATGCATCATAGTGTCCCAGATGGGAAAGTAGAAATGGAAAATAGAAAATATATTTCACTTGGTTTTGGAAGGAAAGCACATCAATTAACAGATTTTAAATTATTGGCCTGCTTTCACAAATTAATGTATTTTGAGGCAGTGTGTATATGTAGAAAGGAAGTTTCATAGTATCTGTTACTATTCCTTTAAGAACTGTAACTTCAGTAAGAAAGTAATGAGTTGAAAGAATTAGAAAGACATCAGGAGCCTTCTAACAATTAGAAGAATCTGTTAATTAGCACAGAATATGAATCTTACACTGCCTTGCTCATCAAACCATTTATTTTAATGAAGCAATGTGGATCAGAAACGTTACTAACAAAAAAAAATAATTATAAGAAAAATATTTAAATAAGCAAAAGACTTTCACAGAAATATTGTCCAGAAACACAAGTCGCAGGGGCACTTAAAATTAGAATTATCATAGCACGTATCAGCCTTTAGGATTGTGCCAGATTAACTGAAATTTGCTTTATGAGTATGAAAGAAGAGTATGGAGTTTGTCCACCATGCGAACAGTTTTACAAATGGCTGACCGCGTTCAGCATTTTCAGAGGTGAGACAAAACAGGAGTGGATCAGAATGAGTTTTAAATAGGGATAATGAGAGTTCACTATCCAGAATTAGGGTGAAGAAATGAGAAAATTATATGAACAGATATATATGAGCGTTTGTTAACAGATATTCATTGGAATTTAAAATGTCAAATAGAAAAGGATGCAAGACATATTAATGAATGCAATGGAGGTTTGGAATAATACGATACAGAATGATATGTGCATGTGCATTCATAGAAATTTAAAATTCTATGGACTTGCCTATTTTAACTATCTTTTGAAAATTTACTTTATGTGCCCAATTAGTATGTTTCTCAGTATCTCTAAAACTCAAGTAGTTTCCAAGTTTTCCTAGAACTCAAGTTGGCCTTCTTCTTACTCCCATCGTGAATATTTAATTTTTAGTGATTTTTTTTCTGTCTAAAGTGCACTACAAAGTGCTAACTGCCTGCTTTACTTATAAGCAAAACAGTTTGTGAAATCTTATTGACTTCTAAACTGAGAGTAGTGCTATGATATGAATCTGAGGCAAGAGACAGAGCAAAATAAAGAGAAAGAAAAGAAAAAAAGAAAAAAAGGAGAGAAAGAGCAAAATTCACAGTACACACAATGCCTAGAGTACACAATTCATCCAAGACAATGTTTCCATGACTCTAAAATCAGAAAAAAATGAACTTTAAGTTTAAAGAAAGTATTTTTATATAATATTTTGTTTATAATGACACTGTCACATTCTTTTTATTAATTAATGGAAGACCCACAAAGAAAAAAAAATGTCTAGAACCCACAAAAGTCTTAATGCAGCACTGAAAGTGATGAGAGGATAAAGAATGTAATTCCCGCATGAAAAGAATCACTTCCTGATAGGTCTGAGATGATATACAATGTGATATTTCCTGTGTAATCATATAAAATGTACCCTCCTTCCCTTAATGATTAGGACTCCTGGGATTCTTTCTGTTTTTCTTTTCCAGCATCATGTAACTTAATATCAGTTATTCCAAATTAATGGAGATTAGTTATTAAAACTAGATGGAAAGACCTATGTCCAAAAGACAATGATATGTAATAACTGACATATATAGAGTATCTACTATATGTCAAGTTTCTGATGCATTGCCTCATTTGTTTAAATAACCTTATGTGATGATTATTAGTAATAACTTTTCACTAAGGAGATTAAAGTCTAAAGTCATTAAAGAGATAAAGGGTTTCAAAAATTCCCAGTCATATTAGCCCTCAGATAACTTTCAAAATTAGAAGGAATGAATCATAATTTCCCATTCTTATTTACCTACTGACTGGTATTCTCAAAATTTTTACATTTTAGCCTTCTTTAAGCCTATTATTTAAAGTTTTAGCTGTTTTTTTATTTTATTTTATATAATTCTTACATCATTTTTTCATTTTTGCATAATGTATACATTTTCATTTCGGTTATATTCCCCATACAATTCCCACCCCCTTTTTCTGACCCTAATCCCTCTTCTCCTCTCCCCGCCCCCACTGTAGTGTGTCTCTGGTCTATAGTTGCTTGTTGATTTTGATTTTCCTTTATTGTAATTAGTCTTTTTCTGATCCCTTATTTAGGTTTTCTAAATTCCTGCTATGCTGCTATGAGTGAGACCATCCAGTATTTTTCTTTTTCTTTCTGGCTTATTTCACTGAGCATGATCCCTTCCAACTCCATTCATGTTGCTGCAAATTGCACGCGTTTATCTTTTTGAATCTACAAAGAGCTGATGAGACTCAAAAAAAAAAAAAAAAAAAAAAAAGCAAAGAAAATAATCCAGTCAAAAAATGGGCAGAAGAGCTAAAAAGAAACTTCTCTGAAGAGGAAATGCAAATGGCCAACAGGCATATGAAAAAATGTTCAACATCACTTGTAATCAGGGAAATGCAAATCAAAACTACAAGGAGATACCATCTTAAACCAGTGGGAATGGCACATATTGAAAAAACTAGCAACAACAAATGTTGGCGAGGAAGTGGAGAAAAAGGAACTGTCCTGCACTGCTGGTGGGAGTGCAAAATGGTCCAACCACTATGGAAACCTGTGTGGAGATTTCTTGACCTGCTAAAGATAGAGCTTCCATATGATCTAGCAACTCCACTCCTAGGTATTTACCCAAAGGACACAGAAACATTAATTCAGAAGGGCACCTGCACCCTTATGTTTATAGTAGCACTATTTACAATAGGTAAGCTATGGAAACAAACCAAATGTCTCAAAATAGATGACTGGATCAAGAAGATGTGGTATATATACACAATGGAATATTACCCAGCAATCAAAAAAGATAAAGTTTTAGCTGTTTTTAAACCTGTATATCACACCAAAGAGCTATTATGAAAATGGAACTTTTGTCTTAAAGAGTTAATAATGTTTTAATTTCAAATTGCTAATGACATATATTAAATCAATAAAAAACATTATTAGAAGAAGTATAAACTGGTGTAACACCTTTGGAAAATAGCTGCTATTATCTCATAAAACTAAACATATGAGCACACAAAGGTCCAATAATCCCATTCCTTGGTATATACCCATAGAAACATGTATACATATACAGCAAAATATTAAAAAATATTTAAACTAGAAATATTTCATATAGCCATAAAGTATAAAATATAAGCTGTGCTATACAGCAGAATATTCTACTGCCATTAAAATGAACTACAGCCATACACAAAACCACAGATAAGTTTTACAAATATATCATTGAATGAAATAAATCAAATAGAAAAGGAGGCATACCACCATGTGATTACTAAAATCATGTTGTATTAAATAATATTTAAACTAGAAATATTTCATATATCCATAAAGTATAAAATATAAGTTGTGGTATAGTCATGCAATAGAATACTACCATTAAAATAAACTAACTACAGCCATACACAGAACCACAGATGAGTTTACAAATATATCACTGAATAATGAAATACCACTACATGATTCTGTTTGTACAAAGTACAGATGCAGACAAAAGTAAACTATACTTCTAGAAGTTCAGACAGTGGTATCCTTGGGTAAGGATAGAAGAGGTTGTGATTGAAATGGATCAACAGAACCGCTTCTTACATTCCTGTAATCTCATTTTTTTTTAACTGAGAGCGTGACATTATTACTGTGCTCATTTTGTGGTAATTTACGAGCTTATAATGTATGCACTTACATTAGGTATATCATATTTCAATAAATAAATCTTTCACAAAGTCAAGGTAAATATTCATGTGACTAAATTTCTACACTGTATTTAATACATTATGTTAATACTCCTAGCAAATAAAATCAAATAGTTTTGATTTTCTTATGAAACTTGCTAACCTATGAAGGAAATTATTAAAGAAGAAACAAGTGTGAATTATTCTGACATGTTTTTGCAAGAGTAACTCACATGGTTACAGTATAGGGACAAGCTTCTGAGATGACAAGGATGACATAAAGAATGAATCTAATTGGATGAGGATAAAATCAATGCCACAGATTAACAGTTTTCCTAATTTCAAAATTTATGGATCCCCCTTTATCTACCTTGAAGTAGTATTCTGTAGTAGTATTTAATTATAGAATATTCCAAGGTAGAAATTTACTAAATTGGCATTCCCTACTTTTTTAAAGACTATGATAAAGGAACAGTATAAAAGGAAAAAAAGAGAAAAGATTACAAAAATAATTTTAGCAGTTAAAAGGAACAGGGAGCTTAAAGCTATAAAAATCATATTTGACAAATATTTATAGCTTGGTAACTCTAAATAGTTTAATGTCTTCTGTATTTTCTCTGGCACATTTTGGCCTAAAATAAATTAGATAAATGATAACATCCATGCTGTGCTTTGCTTTAGTCTGCATGCTATTGAGCAATCATCAAAGTTATCCAGTAATTTAAGGGATAGGTCTATTATTATCTCCTAATGATTAGGTCAAATCAGTCAGGTTGGAATCCTCATTAGTGGATGAACAAGGCTTCTGTGCCCCTGCCCCCTTAATAACTCACAACACAGCAATGCTGGGCTATTTAATCAACATATGAGCTATACATTTGTGGTAAACCTCCCTCCTCAAGCATGAACAACCTGCTAAGCTCAGTGTAGCCCCTTAATAATAATAAAAAAAAAACTACCAGACAACCATATCTGCTTTATAAATAGAGGGCAGAATTTTCTCTTGAGAGCATCTCATCATCAACTTACCCAGAAGTGTCACATAGAATAATTGAAAAATAAAAATATAGATGTATATATAACAGGTCCATGATTCAGGCTATACAATATGAACTTTAGGCCCCCAATGACCTGCCAATTCTGAGAAATCCTTGCATACAAGACTATGTACAGATCACCTTGCAAATGCCAGTAATGTTATGAAAAATAGAGAAGGTAAATCAACTTTCAGTTCACAACCAATCCACCTACCAAGTCTTCACTGAGGTCCTCATTTTGCTTGTGGATTCTATTTCCATATCCCACAGAAACCCATTATCTCATCATTATTTATCATATCAAACACCGCCTTATAATTTTAACTTCAATAGATTTATTTTTTTTAAGAGTTGTGGGGAGGATTACCCTCCCTTTCCACTTTTCTTCCATCTATTTTTATAAAGATATTTACAACCTTTGGGAGAAAAGGAAATTGTTTACACATATAATTGCAGCTAAAAATCCGATTACCAATTCAGTGTAAACTGTTTGATCCAGACATTGTTAGAAATTTAATTACTTGTCAAAAAAGCAAAAATACTTCTTCAGTTCTGGGTCCATTAAGCAAGTAAGGTCTGCCACTGAAACGTGAAAAAATGAAGCTTTGATGGCAACAGAATTTTGACTGATAGATGCTGAAAGAAACACAGTGTGCTATAACCAAAATCAATTCCACAATGACTGGGGGTGGGTTTGGGGGGAGTTTGAAGACTGTAATGGAAAATAAGTTGTTAATTTACATAGAGAGTAGACTATATTTCTTTTTTTAAGATTAAATTATTTCTCCTTAAATTTTATCATGATTTTAAGGAAATGCAACCTTACATGACATAATACAGAAGTTGGATACACAGAAAACTGACCATAGAGTTAAATGTAAGAGGTAAAACTATAAAACCATTTAAGAAAATACTGAAGTAAATTGTTGAGATCTTGAGTTTGGTAGACCTCTTTAAGTATGACACAAAAAGCATAAACAAAAAAAAGATAAATTAGTATTAGTCTTCTGTAAAATTTTAAAAATTTGTGCTTAAAAATGATATCAAGAAAGTGAAAAGGAACTAAGAAAATATGTGCAAATTGTATATCTCATAAAAGATTTGTTTCCAGAATATAGTAAAGACACAAATTTTATAGTGAAAAGATAAATAAATCCAGCTTAAGTAAGCTAAGATCTAAATACACATTTCTCCAAAGAAGATATATAAAAACAGGCACATAAAAAGATGTTCACCATTATTACCACTACCAAAATACTAGGAGCTACTACTTCACACTCAATAGACTGGGTATAACCAAAAAAAATAACAAGTGGTGTTGAAAATATGGAGGAAATTTGAGACTTTTTATATTGCAGGTGTGAGTATATGTTCAAAGTGCTTTAAAATATTACTTGAAAGTTTCTCAAAATATTAAATATTGAGTTATCATAGGATCCAATAATTCTATTCCTAGGTAAATACCCAGAATAATGGAAACATGTATTCACATAAAATCAAGCACAAATGTTCACAGCACCAGTATTCATAATATCAAAATATGGGGATAACCTAGTTGTCATAAAAATGCAAATAATAAATAAACTGTGATTTCTCTATATAATGGAATCTACAATAATTAAACATTTTTTAAATGAAGCAATGACATTCTAAAACATGGATAATTCTTGAAATTACTACATTAGGTTAAAGGAGGCCTATTAACCCATCCTCTTTTAAACCTACTACCTCTCACTGATGCCAGTCCCCTGATTAATTCAACAACTACAAAAATAACAGTCAAAAATTTATCCTTTTAAATTGATTAGAAATGTGGGAAGAGAGGAAGGAGCATGAGCGGAAATATAGAGTAGCTGCTTATGGATACAGGGTTTCTTGTGGGGTGATGAAAATGGTCTTAAATTGTGGTCATGGTCGCACCACTCTAAATATACTGGAAACCATTAAATTTTACACCTAAAGTGAGAAAATTATATAGTGACTATATATCAATAGAACTGTCCAAAAATTACAAATAAAAAAATCCAGTTGGGCAGGCCTATGTGAAAACAAATCAGTACAGAGGATTGTAATAGCCATATGTACAAAGTGCTCCAGGAGCAGAGTAAAGGAAAAATCCAATTTATTTGCAGTGTCATTGATTTACTGCTTACTCATCACTCTGCATCATAAATGCACACCTATTGGTTTAAGTGTATATATTGGGGTGACTTAAGTAAATTTGTATATATTTGATTCATGGAGTATTTGCAACATTTCAGTCATCTAGGTATTTGTTTACATTCATGGCTCAACAGAGGGTGTGTGTTAAAAGAGATGAGACATAATTTCCCAATACTGTTTACACATTGGTACCCTAAACTGGTTGTGCATTTACAGCATTAAAATCAGCAAATGCTACAAATCAGGGTTTTTCTGCCTCTAGAGTGTTGGTTGTTAAACATTTGCCAACACACTACTATAAGTCCTCTGGGGAAGCAATTCACATACTATCATACTTAAGATTCAGATATTTTCATGAACATTGAAGTACAAATTGCCTAAGGGAATGATGGTGTCACTGAGAAAAGATTTGTTACAAGGAGTACAGAATCTGGCATGATGAGCCCTACTAACAACAAAAGCCGAGGATCAGAAGATTCAAATGTTCTGGGTAAAACTCAAAGGCACATCAGCATCTTGGAAGGAAACAGATTTGGAGGAAACTAAAAAGTGTTAGACATGAACTTCTGGAAAGATTCAATGCGCAAGTAATTCTGGTATGAGTTCTTTGTAAGATACAAAGGGGAGTCACTGCAGAAAGCCTGGCCATCACTCTACAAGCAGCAGGAGCTGGAGTGAGTCACTGGGACCAGTTCACTTGTTTGAATAGGAGAGCCTCTCAGCTGAGTACCAATGAGCAATGGTGAGAGTTAGAGAGGTGCTCAGAAAAAAGTAACAAATAGCTGGACCATACTTAGAGCAGAATGGT
Organism: Talpa europaea; assembly: GCF_964194135.1. Lineage (NCBI taxonomy): Eukaryota > Metazoa > Chordata > Mammalia > Eulipotyphla > Talpidae > Talpa > Talpa europaea. The sequence continues at coordinate 41,751,742 of NC_140074.1, forward strand.
GTGGTATTTGTCTCAGAAGCAAGAGCAGCAGTTTGGCACTAGAGAAACAACAGAGAAAAAGAAAAACCTTAACTAATATAAACTCAAGAGCATTCACATTTAAGATGAAGATATCTATTAGAAAATCTCTGAAAAGAATCTAAACAACTGAGGTACATCATGTGCATTTGGTGGAGGTAACTGTCACCACTATAAATAAATCATACATCTATCACAAAACATTTACCCTATGTCAGAAATATTTACTCGCCTATTTTACTCCATAATATACTGTCAGTTCCTTAGGGCAAAATTCATTTTACTCCATCTTAGCTCCCATGGCCATCATAGAGCACATTGTGAGCACCTGTTATGATTATCTAATAACAGTAAGAATAGTAATAACTACTCTGTAGAACATTTACTATGTGCCAGACACTAGTCAAAGAGTGTCCATAGACTCACTTCGAGTTTATAAGGAGATTCAATGGGCTACAGTAGAGGATTATTGCTGCTTTGGTGATGGGTGTTATGTAGTTAACATTCATCTGAGATGATGTTAACCTGTACCACTAATCATATACAGTGTTTTAAGCCAACGTTATCACAATAAAAATGAAACAAATAAATAAACAGGAAAAAGCAAGTACTTGTTCAAGGTTAGCTATCTTCCAGAAAGTTACATAGATATATGATAGACAAATAATAATAGATGGATGAATAGATGGATGAAGATAGTTATTCATTCAGAGAACTTGGTTTCCTTTTCAGGCTTCACTACTTTTTGTGCTCTAGCTTTTTACCAAACTGTAATAGAAATTCTTTAATGGGCTTTGAAATCAATTAAATGAATTGGGACAATTCATATTCTTTTTGAAAGTAGAATAGACTAGGACAGATTAGACTAGACTAGACTAGAATAGAATAGAATAGAATAGAACAGAATATCAAAATATGTTACGTACAACTAATGTGAATTGCTTTGTGAAATCTGTTTCAGTTGTGTATAAGGTATGTTTGTGTATACTGGACTATAATGTAAAATGTATTCCCTACTGTGGTTTGCTGTCCAAATAAATTATTATCTAGGACATATTATCTTAATAGTCACCGACTCTTACTTGGGTATGTAATTTTCAGTAAAGTAGGTATTAAAAAAAAAACACTTAAACCCAATGGAAGCTTTCCTGATAAACTTAAACACTAGAAAACAATTTGAATTAATAATCACTATATTATGTAACTTTGTAACTCCTTGATTTTGTCTTTTCAGAAAAGCTAGACATGATGACAAATGGAACATGTAATGCTTTTTTTATGACTGCAGGAAAGTTGTGTCCAAAACACTGTGACCCTGATAATTACTGAAGAGAAGAAACTACCCACAGAAATCACTTCAGATGCATTATTTTAAGTTATGATTGTATCACAATACTGCCTGTATTTTCATAATCAGGATAAGATAATAATAAAATCAATAATGATAAGTGATTAAATTAGCTCTCTTCTCTTAAGCAGTTTTCCAGTTATGGGGAAAAGGCTCTTATCTCCATCTTCTTCCACTCAAGAAAACAGTAAATTCAGGACTGCTAAAATGTTTAAAGTACAAATAGAAATCACCCAAGCAGAAGGCTGAAACCAGAGCAAGTAGTATATGACTGTTATTTGGTATTGTTTTGAAGAAAAATATGTATGAATTATGAGACTGCTGTTATCTGTTTTCCTGAATTTTTTACCCATCACTTATAATAAAAGAATTTAGGTATAGCTCAAAGGAGAAAACAATGCTTTTTTGCATATTTCCAAACAATGACATACAACTAATCTGTAAATTATAAACTTAATGCAAATATTATTTACTTTGTCACATATCTAAAATACTATTCACACAAAGTCAAAATGAATATTAACTTTTTGTAATTTCTTGCAGTGTTAGCAATCAAAAAAACTTTTTTGATTCCTGAAATAAATGCCTTCTAATGGAAAACACTGACTGTTACAAAAAATGGGAATCCACTTATTAGCTAGTTGCCTATCTTGGCTAGAATTTTTTTATATCTCATATCTCATTTTAGTCTCATTAAAAAGCCTATACAACAATAATTATTATCCTGATGTTAGAAAGAAGGAATGACAAGTTTTTTGGCTTGTAAATTGCTATGTTAAGATTCACACTGATGTATGTTTCCAATGCCCATACTCCTATTACATTTAAGAGCAGTTAAACCATCAACTAAAGGGGAAAGATAAGCATTATAAACCATCTCTTCACAAAGTGTAACCTAGGGATATTTTGCTCTGTTTTCAGAGGTGATACATTATCACACAGAGAGGGACTGATCCATAAATAGGAGACATTTAGGCACTAGAGTGACATTTTCTTTCATTATTTCATTTCATGTCATTTGCCACATGTTTGTCTCTAATCCCGTGCATGTTCCTGTACCTATGTAATATTCAGTGTGAAATTCTATGTCAGTATATTTAAATTTCCAAAAGTCAGTAGGTTCAGAGTTGTGATTCCCATAGCAACCACAATTCCACCCCTTTGTTTTTATATAGCATTTGTATAACTGGGGAAGTTGTTAAGTTTTATATCTTAATATAAATATGCAGTCATGTTGAGTGTCTTTTTATAGTTGCTGTGGGAACCACAGTTTAGAATTTTCTGATTTTCTTTGCATTTCAATTCCCAATCAGATTACTGCAATCACCAGCATTCCTCTAATTTTATTGAAGAAGTGGAAATGGGAAAAAGGAATAGTAATTTTATTATAAATTCCCATCATTTTTATTTTAAGATATGATTCAGCTGCCAAAAGGGGAAATTTTTTGAAAAGAAAGGAAGGAAAGAAACAGCATATTTCAAAATAAAATGGCAAAAGGAAAAAAATACTATGGCAAAGATTAGTAAAATAGTTTTAAAACTGCAATTACCAAAAAATGTAAGGTTTCCTTTTAATCACAGAATAGTATTAAAAAATACAGAAACCTTTATAATTCTTAGATTTCTTATTTGCAGGCACTGATCTGCACTTTATAAGTGAGGAGTGACATAAATATGTGTTGTATTGTATACATGTGTGTTTCTATATGTAATACATTTCTTTCCGCTCAAAGGAAGAGTTTAGTTAGTTAACGGCAACAAAAACACAGTATTTGCATATGATTCAATAACCCTCTAAGCCCTGCAGGACTAAGATGTGAATGTGTTATTAAATTCCAAGGACCTATTATTTAAGAAGAGCTTGTACAAAAGACTTATATAAAAGTAGGTGTTCTGATCTAAGAAAGAAGTGTGAAGTCAGGATGCACATGCATAAATGAAGTAACCAAACTGAACTCATGACACTCCTCTCCCCTATGGCAGTAACAGTGGGATTTTTTAGCAACAATTATAAAACTCACAAGCCACAATTTAAGAACCATAAGTATAGACACACTTCTGAAACAAGAAAATAAACCAAATTACATGACATGGAGGTGTATCTCCTTAGTGCTTTCTAGTGGGTCTCATCTCTTCCCTCACTATTACTCACAGATTCATATTATTCTTAGAGGCACACTGATAAACCCTTACCACGCCATTGTATACATGAAGTGAATGAAGTACAAATCTTTCAGATGTCATCATGGGCCGTATCTGTCTTTCATCTTATAAAATCAATCAATGTGCTATGCTTTCCTTTGACTCAGCTAAGCAAAAAATGTTCAATCATTCAACCAATGAATAAAAAAGTATTTAGTGAACAAGAAAAAAATAAGCCATTTTTGTGAAAATTGACACTGACCACGACATGTATGTCATTATTCACCTGAATTATATGTTATGGCCCAACAGACCTCTCCTGTCACGCCCGCTGCTCCCCTCGGCAGTGTATTTCATCACTCTGCCTGTTCTGTTCCCCACTCTGTCTCTGGTGAATCCTCTCGCCCTCCCGCGCATCTGGACTGTACCCCGGTTCTTGTATAAAATAAATAAATAAATATGTATTAAAAAAAAAGAAATTGAACTTCCTTTCACTGATCTTGTGAAAACAATCGCAAAAAAAAAAAAAGAATTATACATTACTTTCAGATATATCTTTATATATGCACAAGAAAATATAAAATTATTTTTACACGAATGTGAATGACACATACCTTCTTTAATACTGTCTTCTATTTGCTTGGCTTTCCCATGTTAACAACATACTATATTTATTGTTTATATTATTATATTTTCACCATGTTCCTGACTACATATCAGAACAACAGGGATCCTCCTGCCATGTCTGCTTCCACTGATAATCCTAAAAGTAAAACTGAACATGAACTTGGATAAATCAAGAAAGTGTGCTACCCTTTGAGAAACTGTAATAAAATGACTCATGTTAGATTGATTTGGGGAGTGGTATAATTCTTTTCTGATAACTTATAATTAAAGTTACAGTAACTCTATAATGTCTAGGCACTACTGAACCTTGGAGCAAGATTATCTGGTAAAGACAGACAAAACTGGGCTACCCATCTGATCTGCTTCATAATGGTCTGTACATGTGTGGTGTCAGAATTTCAAGTGAAAATAGTAAGCACTATATTTAATTTTCCCATATTATAATGTCCAGGGATGCAGAGGAGAAATGCCCAGATTAGGATAACATACAATAAACTGATAGTAAATTTCTCTCATGGTTACAATTGCTATCTCAAAAAAAAAAAAAAAAGTGGAAATACTGCTGTCAAATAGAGCAGGCTGCCACAGGGAGTGATGGTCACTTGGAAGACTCTGCCATAGTAGGATCATTTACACCACTTTATGAGAATTGTTGCTCTGAGACAGGAGATGTTATTGCCTCCAAAATATCAACTGTCAGAGACAGGGATATCAGTCCTTGGAATGGCTTATCTGAGGGGGGAATATGGTTTAGAGTTTTAACTCTTCTGTCTTCTTCTGTCTTCGTGTTGTAATAATTCATATTCCATATTGATGTACAATTTAAACTGACAGATATAGGAAAAATATTTTAATTCTGAGAAAGTTTAATAATAAAGTCAAGGGAAATCTCCATTAACAAAACATCTACTGAAATAATGAGATGGATTCTGTCAGATACTCTATGGCTGTTTTCCATTTAACCTATATTTCTGTCATCCTTGTACATTTTTTTTTATTCTTTCTTTACAGTTAAATCCCAGATGAGGAATAAAGTTGAAGCAAATATCTGCATGTTTAAATGGATGCTGTCAAATTTATTGGGATTAGGATCAACTGTAGATTATCAATAAATTCCTGAGGATAGTAGGAGACAAAGCAATATCAACAAGTTTACTGCCTCTCCCAGTCCAATTTCCTAATTCTCTCTACTTTGTTTTCTCTGTAGAACTTTTTCATTCTTCCACTGAGATCTCCAGTACCCATTCGTTCAGGAATATGTTGTCTCAATTTCCAGCCATTTTATCTCATAAAGTTTCTGAGAGCCAGAAGTTTGGGATCAGCTTTGGTGAATGTTTATGTTCTGTCACTCAAAAGGTTGCAGTCAACATTTAAGTCAGAGTTTCAGTTGTCTGAAGAATTGATTTGGTTGGGGAACTTTCAAATTCCTTCATGGTAACTAATTGAGATCTCAGTTCCTTATCATGCAACTCTCTCCACAGGCTTCCTCAATGAAATAGCTGGCTTATCCAAAATGAGTGATCCAAGATAAAAGGTATGACCAAGTGTCACTTATAATTAAATCTTGAAAGATCTTTACTATGACATCTGCTGTATCTTTTAGTTACACAAGCCAAATTGGGTGCAATGAGGAAGAAGCTGACGAAGCTAAGTAAAGTTATGAAGTCTAGGAGGCAAGGATCAACAGGGACTATCTCTAAGACATAGACTACCACTGTATCTGTGTCTTTCTCTCTCTTCTTCGCTTTCTCGCTCTTGTACGAATTTGTTATTGCTTCAAGTTCTTATATCATAGAGTTCAATCATAAGCAATAAAATATCAGTACATAGATATGGATTTCCATGAAGAAGGGTGAGGCCTGAGGTTAGATACATTTTTTTCAATCAGTATCAAAAATACTATGTATTCTTTCATTCTCATTTGTGTGTGTGGCTACCTTGATGGGAGGTGATTTATAGGACTGAATTGGCAATTCTGAATCCTTTAGTTAAAACTAATCATAAACCATCAAACTTCATGCCCTTCACTTCAAACCAACATTCAGAAATTGAAAAATATCCACTGGATACTTACCATGCTCTACCATTTTTTCTAGGTGACTGTGATAAAACATACAAAAACCCCTGCTCATGGTACTCTAATGGAAGAAAACAAATACTACAGATAAAATAATAAGTCAATATTATGCTAGAAAATAAGTGTTATGAAAAAATAGAGCAGTAGAAAAGGGATTGCAAGTTTTGGGAGAAGAGGGTAATAATTTTGAAACAAAGAGGTAAGGATAGGGCATGATTAACAAGTCACATTTGAGTAAAGACCTAAAGAAATGAGTAAGGAAGCTATCCACATGCCTGGACAAAGGGTTGTCCAGTAGAGAAATAAGCAAAGACCTGAATGGGAGCACCCAATATGTATGACTGAGTGGCATAAGAAGTAAAAAGTAGGGCCTCCCTGGTGGCACAAGGGGTGAAGATGCAGCCTACGAAGCTATCTGCAGCCACTGCAGCACTGCAGCATGAGTTAGATCCCCAGCCAGGGCGCAACCCACATGGCGCAGCAGACCTCTCCTGACTTACCCGCTGCTCCCCTCAGCAGTGTATTTCAGTCAATCTACCTGTTCTGTTCACTCTGTCTCTGGTGATTCCTCTCACCCCCACACCTCTGGCCTGTACCCTAGTTCTTGTATGCATAAATAAATCTTTTAAAAAAAGAAGTAAAAAGTAGGAGATGGGTTCCCAGAGAGTATGAGAGAATGCTTTTGAGAAACTGGTAGACCACTGAAAATGCTGGATGAAGGAGGGATACACAGAATAGCTTGTTTTGAGCAGAGAAGAAAAGACAGAAATTAACACAACAAGGAATAGAAATATCATCAATATACAAGACAGCATAGGATATGTTTTAATTATGTTTATAAACTGTTGTTTCTCTGTCCAACTGAATGTCATATATGCATGATCAACATTACCACTCCTTCAATACTAACCTCCACACATCACCCTTTAAAACTTAGCTCAGTCATTGTCAACTGACTCTCTGGGTAAAGAAGCAATGATTGGTCGCCTGTGCAATTTCTGTGACATAAATACTCCCCTCGTGGCTGATTCTGAAAATGGTTGTACTTAATAAGCCACTCCTGAGATTTTAAGTTAGCCTTGACAGCCTGAATGAAACAGCTCCATCAAGCTGTTGTTTGTATTTCAAAGACACACACCAGACACAGAGACTTGTAGATAATAAATGTTCAAGATATTAATATTAGTAATTACTAGTTTCTGAGTATATATTATGTGCCAACACATTTTCTCAAAAACTTTCTATTATATAGAAAGGAAGTCATCATTTTTCCATATTAGAGAAGAATATACTGATGTTTAGGAGATGAAATGAATTGTCTAAATTCACTAGCTAATAAGTTACAGAGTTATGATTTGAAACATAAACTCTACATTTTTTTCCAGTAAGATTAATGTATGATTTTACCCTGGAATTCAAAATATCAAAAATGTTCAGTTGACCTATTGTATAATTTTTTCATCACTCGGCAATCATTACTAAAGGCAAACAGCAATGTTTTTAATTCAGCTGATTTCCACTAAATAGTGTAGGCTCCTTTTGCACAGTCTTATACAAGTTTAGATTTTATTCTTTTCAGTAATTTTATACTCCCCTAAGATAGCCAGCACCATCATCTTCCAGTAACTAAAAAAAGACATCTAAACCAAATCAATAACACCACTCCCACCATTCCATCACTTCACAGTGAATCCATTAAAATGCAGCTACCATATCATCTATCCAGGGAAAAAGACACTTTTTTTCAGATACCTTTTCCTCTGCATAATGGAGGAGGTGCCCAAAAGTTTTGTTTTCAAGTATTCTGTGAATAAATCTACTATCACACTAAAATATGTGTGTGCCAAGTAATCATTTTGTTTATGACTATGTCTTATTCATCTTTATATACCCAGTACTGGGTATAAGATGCAAAATAAAATTTTTGAATGAATAAATGAGTGATTAAACAAATGAATGCAAGAGTTAAGGAAAACATCATTTAAATTGTGACGTTTCCATTTATTTCTGGTAATTCCAAAATGTCACAAATTTATGACAGTAACTTCAACTAACATATATTTCAAAATTCAAAATAAAATAATGGTTAGATGACTGTGCTCTACAGTGGTAAGGCCTGGTTTAGCTCTTATTTTCATCCTTAACTACATAGAAAATTTACTTTATTTTAAAGGCTTCATTTTCTTCATCTGTAAGATGGAGATGGTTTTTATGAGTTAAATGAGTTGATACATAAAATACACATAGAAGAAGCTTGGCAAATAGTGTTTCCAAATAAACATTATTACTCCATTGTTAAGTAGACTGATAAACATAAAATACTGGTAGTTGATTAAATCATAATTTGCATTAATGGTGGGGGCAACTGCTAATTATTTTGCTGAACAATAGATTATTAAAATAATAAAAATAATAATAATCACCACAAATATTTTTTCCACAGACATATAACACCAAAATCTAACTTATTCTCATTTTACTGTTTTCTCTGAGAAAGTTATCAAGTTTAATTTTATGCTGATCACATATTATCTTAACCACCTATTTTTCCCTCATGGAAGATATGACAGAATTGGCATTTTCTTTTCAATCCTGGGTGTGTCACACTACCAATTACTGAAATCTAAAGACTACACACACAATTAATTTTGGAAGAAGGAAGAATATGCTTTAATGCAGAAAAATAAGTTAGTGATGTCCCACCATATTTAATCTCTTGTCAGAATCATTAGGTTGATAGTCATTGTTAATAAAAATGGTCTTTTCTAAATTCTCTTATTTCTATCATTGTCTGTAATCAGTTCCTGGTAAACTTGAGCTTAAAAATGTATGATTTTATAGACCTTTAATAAACCCTATCCCTTAGTCCTATAATGAATTTCCTTATTTTCCAGGTAACACATATATTTTACCCAATTTGATTTGATCTCTGCATGTTGATTCATCTGGAATACAGCTTTGGAATAGAATTTTCTTTTCCATTTCCTTTACCTTCTTAATAAGATTTCATATTTTCTTGTGAATCCGGGCTCTGAATAATAGTCATTATAATGCATATCCACAATTCTTAGGATTATTATGCACAAAAATTTTTTGAGCAAATTTTGTCTATATTTAGCAGAATGGGCAATACCTTGAGGGCTGATAATTCACTCAAAGGCCCTCAAAGATAAATCTGACAATCGTCATCACAAATTCTATGATTTTTCTCTTTGTGGGGTTCCATGTAAACAACCCTAATAACCCAACTCGGTACACACACATGAAACTTTGGTTGGTGCATGGAAGTTTTTACATCTAGAAACATAATTCAACATATTTATTGAAAAAATTCAAAATGTAAAATGACAGATTAAAATGCCCTGGACATTCACTTGGATGTGGCCTTCTTTCTCCTGACTTTACCAATTCAAACTCTGCAATGCATTATACTCTCATGGTGGTGGTTCTTAAGCATCTTCTATAAACATATTTAAATAAAATATTAAATTGTTTCTTACATGACCTGTAGTGCCCAAGCTGATCAATCCCATTTGTATACTAATCCTTTTACAAAGTGTAGTGTCAGCTCCTTTATTAATGGTCAACTGAAAGGGAGTGATAAAACTAGAAAAAGGAAAGATTCCCTTCCATTCACCTCCAGAAAAGGAGAATTGTTTATGCGAGGGAAAAAATGGTGGGCTCTGCCATCTCCAGTTTTGCTGGACTTCTATAGGCAGGCCCACATAAAACAAACATTATTTGATAGAACTTAGCTTTATTGAGACCTGGTTTTAAATGGGCAAACTTGTCTAGAGGGACACTTTTTGCACATGACCCTAAAGAATGCCGGTTCTTTCTACTCTCCCCGACACTGTTACTTTGTGCTGGGTGTGTGCTGTCACATTAATAGAGGACATCAAGTCTAATAGAGACGTGCTGGGGTTCTGCAGAGTGTGAATTATTAACTTGGGTATATGGGAGAGTATTAAGCGAACCAGGAAGGCAGAAGGCATTGCTTAATGCTCTGTTTGTATCTGATTCTTTTTTGTTTTCATACACCAATGGAAACCAGGCAGGAATGCTAACAAGAAATTTCAGATAGATAACAGGGAATTTTAAACTATTGCCATCAGTCCTGCTTCTGTCAGTGCATGAAGTAAACAACTTCAAATGAATTAGGCAACAATAAGCGAGAGAGAGGATGTGGCAGAGGGGGAAGTCAGCATCAACACTAATCTTCAGCAATCATTACCAAAGCTCAATTAACAAAGTCTTAAATTCAAGTCAGACAGAAGTACAATAGCTCCCTTTTAGATCTGTATCACTTGATAAGAAACTCGAGAGCCTGTTAGAGAAATCAGCCTAAAAATTACTAAGCAATTTTAATTACATCATTTTTATCCTGGAATATAGATTCCTTCATAAAATATCTCATTCTTATGGTAAAAAATAAACCAGAAGAACACAGAAAAATATACTCCTGGCTAGAAAATTTCGGGATAGTCTGGGTATTTTAATTGAAAATTCTTTTAAATGCATGATTTATAAAAGTAATTCACTTATATACAAATATCATAAACATTTCACTTTAAAACACTAAAATGAACATTAAAATGTACATATAATTACCATACTTTTAATGTAGCATTGAGGCCTTTTTCTTCCTTTATGGTAAGGGTCCATCCACAATATATCTTCCATAATTTTCAGAATCCAAATCAGAAATTCTTCAAGTGGAAGGAGGATTTACAGGCTATGAACAGCCTTTATAATGAGTAGAAAACTATCCTAACTGATTAGTACTCATGCCCACTAGTCATTAGATATGCTGAAATCATTTTTCTTTGTAAAGCAATGTGAGCAAACTATTTCTCTAGATTTATAAGATTTTTGTTCTTTGAATATTTTAAAAATAGTGCCTATTTTTATTAGGAGCAACTGTTTTTTGTTCCATACTTTTAATCTATCCATTTATAAAATAGCTAATTTAATATAATAATAGGTAAAACTACCAGAAAAAGTTTGAAGATAAACCCACTGACACTTGGTAAGCATATAATTATACTTCAGAAATATGCAGACAATATAAAATGTCTACAAAATGCAAAGAATCAGGGAATCACAGACCATAATCAATATGTCACAGAAAGATGAGAAAACATTAATTATGAATAGATCAGTTACTTGCAGATTTATAAGAAAGCACACATTATACTGTTATATTCATGTTTATAAAGATAAACTATCCATACTATCATATCCTACCATATAACAAACATATATTAATATAAACCAATTATAATAGAAAAATTGAATAATATTTGAACTTGTTCCCTGACTCAAAAATATTTCCTTAATTCATTCACATGGATAAACAGTATTATAATTTGATTGCTAGCCAAAATCACATACATTTGAAGAAAGGTGAATCTGTACACCTAAAATATATACAATGTTGTAAACCAATGTTACCTCAACAACAACAAATTAAAGATCAGGGGCTTCCCCTGGTGGCACAGCAGTTGAGTGCTGGACTGCGAAGCTGCCCGCTGGCAAGGGTCCCACATGGTGAGACAGACCTCTCCTGTTGTGCCCACTGCTCCCCTCAGCAGTGTATTTCTTCAGTCTGTTCTGTTCTGCTCCCCGCTCTGGCTCTGGTGAATTCTCTCACCCTCCCGCGCTTCTGACTGTACTCAGTGCTTGTATAAATAAATAAATAAATCTTTAAAAAAATTAAAAATCAAAAAGTAAATCACAATAGAAAAACAGAGGCTACATATTTCATGCTCATTGGAACATAGCTAGGGTATTTTCTTGTGTTAGTGGGTTATATATATTTGTGCTAGAAACCAATTTGGCATAGATATAAAAGAACGAAAATATGGCTATCTGAGTAATCCCCAGTGATCTTTAAGAATATATGAGAAATTCTGATAAATCACAATGCACCCATGGTAGGAAGAATACTATGATGCCTTTCTCCCAAGATTCTCAGTCCCAGAGGTAAACACTTTCTTCCAGCCCATCCAAATGTCAAGCTAGCTACTTCTCTGAAGAATTTTTATAGCTACCATTAAAGTTCAAAATCAACTGACCTTAAATTATCCTATTCCAGTGGGCCTAACCCAAGCACAAGGACCCTGTAGAGGCAGAGAGTTTTCTCTGTCTGGGAGCAGAAGAGAATATTACAGTAGCCATACAAGGAACTGCTAGAGTTATTATCTAGGAGCTGAAAGCAGTTCCCAGCTAACAGCTAACAAGACAATAAAGACAGTCCTTATGCCTGCAGGTACTGAATTCTCAAAGTTCTTACAAGCAGATCTGGGAAGAGAACTCTGAGCTTTCAATGTGAACTACAGGTTCCCCAACATCTTGATTTTAGTCTGTTGTTTTAGCTTCCTAGGGTTATTATAAGGAAGTACTACAAACCATATAACTAAAAAGAAGTTTATTCTTTTAATAGTTCTGGAGGCTGAAAGTGTGAAATCAAGGTGTCAGCAAGGCCTTTCTCCTCTTGAAAGTCTAGTAGAATCCTATCTTGATTCTTCCTAGCTTCTGACGGTGGCTATCAATCCCTGGTATATTTTGGCTTGCAAGATCATCACTCCAATCACTGTTTCTGCTGACACATGACATTCTCCCTGTATGTCTCTTGTCTTCACATGTCATTTCACTCTTCTAAGGACACCAGTCATGTTGGGTTAGGGCCCAGCCTAATGAATTTATTACCTTGATTAGATCTGCAAAGACCCTATTCCCAAATAAGAAATACATTTATAGCAGTTCTTGTATTTTCAGATTGCCTGCCTGTGTCTATGCAGGCATCTTTCATTTTTTCCTTTCCTTAATAAATTTGTCTTAAAAAAAAGAGAAAGAAATACACTCACAGGCAAGGGCTGTTAGAATTCCAACATATGCTATTAGGGGATAAAATTACACCCTTAACACCTATGGAGACCCAGAGCGGACTCTAGCCATACTATATCTAGCTCTGACAAACAGAAATTGTGAGATAATAAATTTGTGTCCTTTAGTCTGTTAATTTTGTGGTAACATATTATAGAGCAATATAAAAGTAATACAACATTCTTAACTTGTCAAAATTCTGTATTTCTACTACATATGCAATTAGATGAGTAGAAAAAAATGTTATTTTCAGCAGAAATAAAAGGATTTATTATAACCCCTACTATTTCTAAGATAAGTATATCCTTGTAACAGGAAAGCTCTTTTCAGCAAGGAGTCATGGATATGAGAATTCAGGACTCGAAGGCTAGGGAGAGAGGAAAATTGCTTTCTGTAAGAAAAAAAAAGAAAAAGAGGGAAATATAGAGCGGCAGTGGAAAGCTTTTTGAAGGGGACTATATGGGGGCAGTGTAGAGGGTGTATGACAAAGGAGTTAAAATCCAAGAATTAGCCACTGGTATAACTAAAATGGGAAATGATGGTTAAGATCAATATCTATTGACAAAAAGCAATTTTTATTAAATTATTTGCAAGGTGATAATGAAACTAAATTATCTATTTCATTGTAAAATATTCAGTGGACTCTAAATTTGTTATCACAAGTCATCAAGGATATCTCTGGATGTAGATAATATGGCTGCATTTTTTTCTTTCATATTTATTCTTGTTTGTTCAAATTTTGTCCAGTGAACATGCATTACTTTTATAATCAGAAAGTATAACTGGGCCTCCCCTGGTGGCACAGAGCTGTGAAGCCATCCATAGCCTCTGCAGCGCAGGTTTGATCCCCGCTGGCCAGTGAGGGTCCCACATGGCACAGCAGACCTCTCCTTTCTTGCCTGCTGCTCCCCTCAGCAGGGTATTTCAACAGACTGCCTGTTCTGTTCCCCGCTCTGTCTCTGGTGAATCCTCTCACCCTCCCGCACATCTGGCCTGTACCCTGGTTCTTGCATAAATAAATAAATCTTTAAAAAAAAAAGAAAGTATAACAAGACAAGTTTTGTTTTATAAAAATCCGCATTGTTTAAATATGGTGTATTAGAGTTAGTTTTCTATGGATACAATGAAATACTGACTTCTGCTTTATGAATGAGTTAAGAACAAAGCAAGGGTCACTTATGAATGTTTGGTCACCTGTGGCTTCAGAATTCTAAGTTTAATCACTGAGTCTCAATGATTATTACATATCAATTTTCCTATAGTCTGCTGAATAACAGAAAATTAAACTGAACATACCAACTGGTAATAACTATAGAGAGGTGATTCTTAAGTGTGGCCCCAGACTAGCAGCATTAGGATCCTCTGAGAACTTGTTGAAAATGCAAACTCAAAATAAAGCTCTATCCCCAGAACCACTAAATCAGAAGCTCTGAGGGTGGGCTCAGAAATGTATGCCTACGTGTTCCAAGTGATTCTAACATATCAACAAGTTTGACAACTGCTATTATAGGGTACTTGTTATTATTATAACCTCAATGCCTACTGCAGGTCAGAGCTCATCAGGATTATTGCAAACATGTGTCTCTTAGACTATTTCTATGTGTATTTTATGTTACAAACATTTCATTCCTTAGAATCTATTTCCCTGTGGGATTTTTCTCTCCTAAAATGTAGATGTGATATTGTTAAACACAGTATTGTTATAGAATACTGTGTTTAAAGTGGTATTTGTCCAATTCACTCATGTAAAAACAAAATTTATTAATCAGAAGATCTAGAATATCTGATCACATGAATCTCTCATTCTGTTTTCTTGATATGTATGTGCAAACAAGTAACTTTCAAGAGAATGGCTATACTTTCCTTAAGTAAATCCATGCATAAATAGCATGGGGTTTCTAAAGTCCTTTCACTTATGCACTGGCACAGATTTGTTACTATACTTCTGCAAAGACGAGACCGTTGCATTAAAATATATTCTCCTAGAACTTAAAGGAGCTCATATCACCCCAAGTATCTTAAGGGCCCATTAATTATAAGAAAAAAAAGGGCAGAAGATAAAATGTATATGGAACATAAATGTTTAACCACTGGATAGAGTTTCAATAATTAATGGAATGATACCCTTTAGTGCAGAATCCCATATATTTAAAATACAGGCAAATATAAGTGCACTATTTCAATATCTAAGACAAAATAAGTGATGTCGTTTCAGCATGTGAACTATATGTCTGCGCAATGGATTGAACAAATGCTTCATAATAATAAAATGGCTTTTAAATGTGAATTGGTCTCATAAGGTAGAAGGATTTCCCTAACCAACACAATTTATTCAGAGTAAGATTAGCAAAGACAATTTTTGGAGCAATAATATTCATTACCTCCACATTTTATAATATTGCTAGTTCAGTGTATCTGAAGTGGTCCAGTGTGTTTAGACTGAACTTTCATCACGTCTAAACAGCTTAACTGATAGTTACTTGATAACTCTTTTATGAAGCAGTTTTTTAATAATGCTTTCATATTTCTGGTTTATGATGCCATTAAAGTCATCATTTGTCACATTAGTAATAGAGAGATTCTTAAAATATCCCTAGCAGCAATTCACGATGGCTTTTAATGTCAGCATAAATTCCTGTGTTACTAAACTAGCTATTTGAAATATTAACAGTGTTGTTTGCAATTTCAAAATATATTTGACAACATAAGTATATAATGTGGATCCCAGGTGTAGGGGAAACCAGTCAGAAAATCTAAAGAAATGGAGTTAAAGTAGGTTGGCTTGACCTTGTGAAATGACTTAATAGCAAAGGAAAAAAATAAGTTCCATTGGGCCTCCCCGGTGGCGCAGCGGTTGAGCGCTGGGTCACGAAGCTGCCCGTAGCCTCTGCAGCACTGGTTCGATCCCTGGCTGCTCCCCGGCCACTGGAGGAGGGTCCCGCATGGCGCGCAGACCTCTCCTGCCGCCCGCTGCTCCCCTCAGCAGTGTATTTCAGTCCTTCTGCCTGCTCTGCTCCCTGCTCTGGCTCTGGTGAATTCTCTCACCCTCCCGCGCTTCTGACTGTACCCAGTGCTTGTATAAATAAATAAATAAACAAACAAATAAATAAATTAAAAAAAAAATAAGTTCCATTGATTGTGAAATGGATCAGTGTAACTTATACTACAGAATTATTTATTCTCCAGAGACTAAGAAATTTTAAATATGGAGAGTGGGGAGGGGGGAACCTAAATTTTCCAGAATGCTATTTTAAAGTGGATCTATCTGAGCTCAAACACTCATGAATATAATTTTCATTTTTTTCAGAGGTTAACACACTGCATGACATGCTTCTTTTTATACTTATACCCTGAATCCCAATACAGGGAATTTTTCTGGAGGACCATGGATGAAGCTCCAGAGCTCTAAAATTAGACTGGACCAGCTGTGCAACTGCCGCAGGCTTGTGTGCATATGTATCACTATCCCATCACACTGTCAGCTGCTTCGTTTTCTTGGAAACAAATGGAGTATTAATGTCCATGAACCCCAATGTTGGGCTGCTTTGGTGGCAGGCTTCATACAATATATGACTCTGCTTGTGTCTGCAATATCAGCAAAAGAAGAGAAGTCTTTTTTCCTTCATGGGTGTCTGAAGACAACAGATTTCATCTTCTAAGAGAAGTTGCTATTCACAGAGGATTAGTTAGCCCTTATGTTTGGTAGGCATGTAAGAAAACTATCCCAGGGGCCAATTCATGTGCTCCAAGTGTGAGGGAGGTTTATGTATGTTAAATGGAGACACTAATAGAAAAGGACAATTTGTTATAAAAATGGGTTTTGGGTGAATTCCACTCTCCTTTCTTAGAATATCAAGTACCTTTTCCTTGCTCTTGGAATTTCTGTCATTTAATCACATAGTGCATTAAAGTAATAAAGTGTTATTTTTTAATATTTTATTTTATATAATTCTTACATCATTTTTTATTTTTGCACAATGTATGCATTTTCATTTTGGTTATATTCCCCATACAATTGCACCTACCCTTATTTTGACCCTAATCCTTCCTCTCCCCGCCCCCCCCCATAGTGCGTCTCTGGTTTATAGTTCATGTTGATTTTGATTTTTATAAAGTAATAAAGTTTTAAAACACACTGAAATAGATATCAGAAAGTTCTTGTTTGTAAACTCAGCCATGTGCTGTAATAGTGATAAGCACTTGACCCATCTTGTAGTCTTGCTGACCTCATTCTCCTTATTTCTATTATTGCCAATATTATCTATTTTATCTATGGCAAAGAGTTGTAAAAATATTAGGGATATAAGATATATGAAAGCAAGGTTATTAGATAAACCATATTTGGCCTTTCAAAATATTAGTATATTAAAATAATTACTTTGCCTTGAAATTGTCTATTTGCTATTTATGAAATTGGTCCAAATATTGTCATTACTAAAACTTTTTCCTTTTAAGTTCTTTTGGACATGACATGGAAATAGGAAACAAGTATCATAGTCAAAATTTTTCTAACCCCAACTGTACCAAAGTTATTCCTCTTTCTGAAAGTGTCACATTGGGGAAATCTATTGAATATTGTCACTGTAAATGGACAGTGAATTAATATTTTATTGAAAAAGTCATTTATCCACTGGAAATATGTCATAATTCTCACTGGTTCAAGCCTTGCCCTAGTTCCAGGGCCTGTGAGTAGTAGAGTTTTCTGACAGAGAGACCAAGTAACTATCAGCAAATCAGATTGGGGAATGATCACCATGATTCCCCACACATTTTTATTAAATCAGGGTTCTCCAAAGAAACAGAATCAATATGGGAGATGTGTGTGTGTGTGTGTGCGTGTTCACATAATAATATATGAGAGAGAAAGAGTCATGAGAGAGAGAGAGAGAGAACTTGGCTCACATGCTTGAGTATGTGATTATGGAGAGTGACAGATCTGCAGTGGGCCAGCTGAAGACACAGGAAGAACCAGCAGTTGGTGCAAGACCCAAGAAGAAATGGATGTATAAATTCTAATTTGAAGGTAGAAATGACAGAAATCCCACCTTAAAATAGCCAGGTAGGAGAAATTCCCTCTTGTGCATGGGAGGATAAGCCTTTTAGTTCTACCCAGGACTCTAATAGATTAGACTAATCCCACCAATCTGTTTTACTGGATCTACTGATTCATATGTTAATTTCACTCAGAAATACCTTCAGAAGCATTCCCAGAATAATGTTTAACCAAATATATGGGTACCTAGGAACTCAGTCAAATTTGCACATTAAAATTAACCATCATACCATTAGAACTCACAGAGCATGGGAAATCCTTTATGTCCAAATACTCCTTGGTAGACTTGCGCCTAACACTAACACTCCAATTAATATGGGGAATGTCTCAATCAATAAAGATGATTTAAGTTTAGTTAACTACTTCCCAGAGTAGTAAGATTAGGGGGCAAATGGATGGATAATCCTACACAGTCAATTATAAAAGGTCTCTGTTGATACGACTTATGAATTGAAGATCATTGGGTTCCATCTGTATCCATTTGCCTTGACCCTTAGAGGAAATGGTTCCTTTAACTTTGGATTCTCCATGCCACCCCACCTATAACCTTTTAACCTTGTAAAGCTTATGGGGCAACACAACTAGAATTCAAATTCATCAAACACTGTTAGCAAACCATAGGCTCTGTTGTCTCTGGATTGCAAATATTTTTCCTAGTTTAATAGTAAGAATTTTCTTCCAAACCCATGATTTTCTGTCTACGTAAGAATATTAATTGTAAAACTCATTTTGTTATATAAGCTTAATAATTCTTACCAAATATTACAGAGAAAACTTTTATCAAATATCATTTGAAAAGCAACAATTTAACCAAAACTGTTGTTGACTACTTCCTTGACATATCCAATGCTCAGATTCAAACACTTGTATTACCATTTTGTGAAATACATAAAGAAAACCACCATATTTGGTACATACTTAAACTTACCTTAAAATTACAACAAAAAATTAAGTAGATAGAGATGTGTATTCTATTCAGAAATGACATGAACTATATTTGCTATCTTTATAAAAACAGATATTAGCATTCTTGCTCCATACATCTCATGCAAAGTAAACTAGATCAATAAAAAGCTTGTTATGTGTGTTAGTTCTATATTGCTAATGTACCAATACAATACAAGTTTAGTTCTTGCAGTTCTCTAGGTCAAACGTCTGACATGGTTCTCTGTAAGCTAAAATAAAGGCATTGTGATGACTGCATTCACTTCTAAAGGTTTTAGGAGAGAATCTATTTCCTATTTTTTCCAGATTTGAAAATTACCTATGTTCCTCAGTTTATGAACCCTTCATCCACCATCAATGCCAGTAATGTGGCACCTCTCTATCCTTCCTTCTATCCATCCTTGTATTCTCTCTGACCACAGTTGGAATGGTTAGTGTTACTATTAATGATTCATGTGATTATACTGAACCCACCCAGGTAACACAAAATGATCTCCCATTTCAAAGTCCTTAACTTTAATCACATCTGTAAAGTTCCTCTCGTCATATAAGGTAACACATTCACAGAGTCTGTGGATTAAAACTTAGGTATCCATAAGGGCCATTATTCTGCCCAGCATATGTTGCAAAATTCCTTTAGAAATAAATGTTAACAGACAATGTTCTCTTTTTTTTTTTTCTTTTCATCAGAGTATCAGTGCAATATTAGTTTCTTCAACTGGAAATTTAAAAAAAAAATTCTTCATGTTTTCATGTGATACTTGGAAGCAAGAATGTATTTAAAGAAAAAAATACCAGAGTTATAGCATAAACTATATATCCTAATTAATATCCCTTCTAAATTACTAATAAAGCAGTCTGTATTACAATTGAAATCGATTTGTCTTCATTTTAAAAAATATTTTCTGCACAGTTGTGGCTTGATAATTAAAACATTGTGTCCAGGGACCATCTCCTTCTAAATCAGAGTCATTATTGTCTGGTGAAGTCATTAACTTGGATTAATTGGGTAAAAGTGGTATAATAATCTGTGGAAGACTTCGAGCTCTTAGGAGAGCATTGAGAAACTATTTATGTTATCTTTAGAGTATCATAAATTTAAGTTCCATGAAGTCAGGTACTATATCTCTCTTGATTCACTTCTAGGGTAGTGCCTGCACACAGTAAATATTGAATATTTTTGAAGGAACAAGGAACAATTGAATATGTCAATAAATTAGTTAAAAGGTGTCAAATATAAGAGAAGCTAGGAAAAAAGTTAAAAAGAAAGGAAAGTACGATATCAGTATTCTGCATTAGTTATGCTATTTGTATTTTCCCTAAACTAAAAGTATGCCGACAAGTTTAGAACATTAAATTTGCCATAGATTTGAATCTGTTGTACATACAGAACTTTTAGTCATTTTAAGCCATGATCCTCTTTCCAAGTCTACTGACTACTTTTCAGATACACGGTAAAAGAAAAACAGGATACTTTATGAGGTTTCAGGAATTACAAAACAACTGTAATCAGATCAAATTAAAAGTTTTCCTGAAGCTCTTGCATTACATGTTCCGAGAAGCAGTCTGCTCTTGTTAAAGAGAGCGTCTTATGAGGAGAAGAAAGTCCCCTTAAATTCATTGAAACCAAATGTTTGCTGACTTAAAAGCACTGACAAAGTGTGACCAGTCACAGTCTAAAAATTAGGTTTTCTGCTTTTCAAATTCAGCCTTTATTTCAACACAGCCACTATCTAACCCTTTTTCTGGAGCAAGTCTTGTAAGGAGCAAATTCTTGGGAGAGAGAAAACAAATCTTAGCAGGTCTTTTAAGAGAACTGGAGGTAGAAATGTCCTGCAAAGCACTTTGCTTGGTACCAGCTGAATTCTTAACAACAGCTGTAGAGGTGTGGTCATTTTCTTACTCAAGAAGGGTTTTTTGTTTTTTGTTTTTAATTTTTCAGTGTGGTCATTTTCTTAATCAATAAGGTATTTTTTAATTTTTCTTAATTACATTCTGACTGAATAATACACCACTTTGGTATTGGATTGTCTACAGAATGAATATGAACAGCTATTTAACATCATAACCCAATATGATTTATCTGTACCCTCATTAAATGTGAAAGTCCATCAATATATTAAGCACTTGATGAAACACAGCAACAATCCTTCTGGTTTTTACTATGAGCCCCACAATTAAATGACAAATGTGTCAAAATAAGGAAATAGTTGAAAAGAAGTAACTTCTTGTAAAGACAATGTAGAATGCAGGAATGAACTCAAAGTTTAGAAACTAGGAATGAATTCAGGTTTTGTCTTCTTAAAGCAAACTAAAAATGAACTTAAAAGCTCCCACCCTCATAACCTCAATTATACAGTCAGAATCCTAGGGGTTGTTATTTATTTGCTTTTCAGTCATTAATCTGAAAAGATGTGAACCTATATCTCCAAATCATATATAGAAAGGAAGAAGGGTATTTATCTCAGGTGTTCAATAAGGTGTGATTGTCTCCTGTACTTATGCATATGTAATCTCTAGATCTTCATATTTTATGTACTTAGTAACTCATCCAAGAAAGAATGGAATCCATTCTTCATTGCATGAAGAAAATCAAGCAAAGTGGGCATTTTTTTTTTATTTTGCCATACTGTGACTTTTTGTTTCTCCACACTGATTGCACCATGAGATGCCCAGAACGCAGTCACAAAGACTTTTTAAGTATCTTTTTTGTGTATACCTTTCAAACAAAAAAATGTTCTTGCTAACAAAGTCTCTAATTTTGCGCTAGTCTATAACCTTACAAAGGACAAAACACTAATAAGGAAGAAAACATGATGCAAATATTGACTGAAAACAAATAAATGCATGAAATAACTGTCATATATTACTTTTTCAGTTCTTTTTTTTTCTGTGTTGCTATATGCCTCTCATTTCTTTTCTGATATGCTGAGAGTATCATAAACATTAGAGATGAAGGAATTAATTCTTTCAAAAACATATCTTCATTTATTCTGAATGTTCCAATACATAAGTATTTGGAAAACTCAAAAGTCAGTTGTCATGAAAAATATTTAAAATTTTTCTGCAGAAGTAGAAAAATGCCATATTTCAAATTTTAGCACCGATATATATTTTATTTCTCCTAACCCAAGTATCAATTTACAAACAAACTTTAAGATATGGTAATAAATACTCATTGACATTTTGATTGCGAAAACTACCTTGGGTATATTATTTATAGTTCAAATTATTCAATTGGGGGGCCTCCCCGGTGGTGCAGCGGTTGAGCGCTGGGCTGCGAAGCTGCCCGCAGCCTCTGCAGCGCCGTTTCTATCCCCAGCCGCTGGCCAGGGTCCCACATGGCGCACAGACCTTTCCTGCAGCGCCCACTGCTCCCCTCAGCAGTGTATTTCGTCAGTCTGTCTATTCTGTTCCCCACTCTGGCTCTGGTGAATTCTCTCACCCTCCCGTGCTTCTGACTGTACCGAGAGCTTGTA
The DNA here is from genome assembly GCF_964194135.1 of Talpa europaea. Lineage (NCBI taxonomy): Eukaryota > Metazoa > Chordata > Mammalia > Eulipotyphla > Talpidae > Talpa > Talpa europaea. The sequence continues at coordinate 41,774,319 of NC_140074.1, forward strand.
TAAATAAATAAATCTTTTAAAAAAAATTATTCAATTGAATGAAGGAAAACACAAAATTACAAAAATGTATTTGTCCCCCGCTACCTACATAGCTGAAACTGTTTTCACTTAAGATTCTTGGTATATGATAAAATGCTCTTTCCAGAGTCTAGAATAATGACATATAGAAGTTGATAAATATATGCTCATTAAGTGAATAAAAGGTATCTTCCCCAAAGGTACCCAAAGTTTGGTTTTTCCAATGGGTTTAATTTTTTTTTCTTTGAAGTAACATTGGTTAAATATGATGTTTATGTTTTAGAGGCATGGGATCTCCTCCTTCAGATACTGTTACATCATCTCACCCAAACTTAATACATACAGTTCAACACCATACTCCATTGTATTTTCTCCCCTCTTTATTATTCCTTCTCTACCTCCAATTCCTGCCCTGGTAGCCTCAGTTATACACTCAGGTTTCTAGAGTTTGTTATTCATTTGGCTTTATGTGGTCCTTTGTTTTGTTTCTCTATATTCCATATATAAGTGACACCATCTGATATTTTTCCTTCTCCTTCTAACTTATTTTACTTAGTATAATCCCTTCCAGCTGTATTCGCATTGTTGTAAACAGCAACAATTTATCTTTTTAATAGCTGATTTATATTCCCTTGTGTATATATACCACATATATTCCACTTGTTTGTTTTGGGGGCACATAAGTTATTTCCATAACTTGGTTGTTGTAAACAGAATTCAACTGAACAATCAGAGTGTGTACTTCCACTTATTTGTTTTGGAGCACATAAGTTATTTCCATACCTTGGTTGTTGTAAACAGTATTCCAGTGAACAATAAGAGTGTGTATTTTCCTTCAAATTGATGTTTTTGCATTCTTCAGGTATCTACCTAGAAGTGGAACTGTTGGGTCATATGGTAAACCCAAAATATTTAATATTTTGAGAAAATGCCATACTGTTTTCCATAAGCACTAGCCAACTCTACTTTCCCACCAAAAGTGTAAGACTATTCCTTTCTATTCACAGCCTCTCCAACAATAGCTGTTTCTGATCTTTTTGATATGGGTCATTCTCAGAGGTGTGAGATGCTATCTCATTGTAATCCTGACTTGCATTTATCTGACCATAAGTGTACCTGTGGACCATCTGTAACTCTTCTTTAGAGAAGTGCCTAATTAGTTCTCCTGCCCATTATTTGCTCTCTTTTTTGTGTGTTGTATGAATTCTTTATAAATTTGGGATATCAGTCTCTTGTCTGATGAATGTTGTACAAATATTATCCCCCATTCAGAAGGGTGTTTTTTGATTTTAGTAATGGTTTTTTTCAGCTCCTCAGAAACTTGTTAGTTTGACTCTTCCATGTCTTTACATTGGGTTCTGGAGATTTGTTCTTTCACTGTGGTGTACTATTACCTTGTGAAATCAGGTTACCATTTGTCTTGCTTTTCATCTCCCCATTATTTGCTTTCTGAATACTAAGGATGCAATGTTTCCACTTTCCCAGTAGGTGGAGCTATGTATCCTGGAGAATGAATCTGTACCTGGGTCATCTATGGATGGGTGTTAGTTCATCACTGGTGGAAGTGGTTAGCATGGGTGTGGCTAGTGCCTGTGTTACTGCTGCTAGCCCTCCTCTCTGAGTTTCAAGTTTCAGACCCTTACCTCTGGAATGAGTGGAATGGGCTTTTAATGCAGTCCTGGCATATTCCAACACAGTTTCACTGTACCAGCTCCATTCCCATATCTGCCCACTCCCAGAGGAAATAGGTGGTGTGAGTTGTGGCTTTCTGAGCTTTGTCCTTCTCATTGAGGGCCCTGTTCACCTGGTTCTGCATTTCACTCTTGGCTATATCTCCCACTGTTTCTGTTCAACATAATGGAAAAGTTCTGGAGATGGACAGGGTGAGGGTTGCACAACTATGTGAATATAATGAATGCCACTGAACTGTACACTTATTAATGTTCAAATGGAAAATTTCATGTTATATTCATTTTGCACAATAAAAATTAAATATTAATTTTGACAGTCACTTTATTAAAAGAAAAATAATTTTTATATTAAAAAGCCTAGCCTAGTAATTTTTTTCTTACACCACACTTTTAAGGAAAAGGGGGAGCGCTTCCTCTTGCCTTGCCTTTCCTCTTCGTCCCTTCCCTTCTAAAATGATTTAGTCCAAAAGGCATTACATGGGTTCAAACAAGAGAGTAGTCTGCACATATACTGTGAAAGATGTTGAAATTGGATCTGGGTAAAGAGAGTGACCACGTGGGAGAGGCAGTTTGATGCATTGCCTCCATAAGGAAGTACTCAAATATTAAAAGACTCATCAACCTAATAAATAATGGTAAAAGTCAACGTGAAGCAGCTTCCAGAATTTAAGGACAACTTAAGAAGGAAATAAATAATAACAGATTATAAAACTCATTTTATAAAACAAAAATCCCTGAACCCATGCTGAAAAGATTGAGTGATAATGATATTTACATAATTTTTCAAATTGTCTTGTCACAAATTACTTACTAATTATGAAGAGAAAAAATCATAACTATACTAGGGAGAAGTCTGGTGGACATCACTTTAAACTAGAGAACAAATTTAACAGATCACTAAGACAGATCAGAATCATGCACAACCTGATAAGATGTAATGAAAAATATCAGACAAACCCAAATTGAGGTCATTCTACAAAATAAATGAACTACAAAATTCTTGTAGCCTAAATAATGCCCTCAAATATGTCCACATTCTAATCCCCAGAACCTGCGAATGTTACCTTATATGGCAAAAATTAAAGTATATGATCCACATACTTAATTTTTTTTAAAGGAGTGAATTATCATTTAACACTTTTTTAAAAGATTTATTTATTTATTTATACAAGCACTGGGTACAGTCAGAAGCGCAGGAGTGTGAGAGAACTCACCAGAGCCAGAGTGGGGAACAGAACAGGCAGACTGATGAAATACACTGCTGAGGGGAGAAGGGGTCTGCGCTCTATGTGGGACCCTCACCAGCAGGCGGGGATGGAACTGGTGCTGCAGAGGCTGCGGGCAGTTTCGCAGCCCAGCGCTCAACCGCTGCACCACCAGGGGAGGCCCTGATCCACGTACTTCTGATGTGAAGTGAAACTTCTAGTGAGACATACTATATTCTCTTACCTAGATTAATATTATTAATGTTATCATTTTATATATATAAGTATATAGGTACCCACATGTATGCATACATATAATATTTATGACCCAAACTTTATATACATTAAATCAATTCTTTTGTGAACCCTCATTATTAGTATTAACAGAAAAACTAATTGTTATTCTTGATATTTTAGTCACTGCTAATTAGAAATTTTGTCTCTTTGAAAGAAATCTTTATCACAATTTAAGTATTATTTTCTCAGTCATTGTTTGGCTCTCATAACATTCCTCTCACTGCCGAAGATAACCTTGCACAATTCTACTGGGAAATTTTTTCCTGACATAATAACATATAATTTTAATAATCAAAAGAAATTTTAAATGGGTCAAAATACTTGCCCTATCTTCTAAAGTTGTTATGGGGATTAAAAAATGTGATGAGTATTAAAATTTTAGAAAACTGTAATGTATGCTATAAATATACTCTCATATTTTCATTTCTTTGGTATGTACTAAAGAATTGTTATAGTTTCTGGTTATGTTTTAAAGATTGTGATTCTGAATATTGTACATGTTTGGGTTCCTATGTAAAATGTGCTTATATGAAGAAAAGTGTTTCCCTCTACTTATGATCAATCAGAAAATATATGGAATTTCTCTGTGGGAATGCTCTTATCAGAAACTCACTAGAGAAAGGAGACAGGACAGTTGTGTATAGTTTGAAAATGATTACAAGATAATACCAAAATATGCCTCATCTCACCCTCCATCCTGATTTTGAATAACCTCTCTGTTATCTGCAGTTTATTGTATCAAGTTAGGTCACCAGAAAGAAGCATTTGCATTGTATTATCTCAGTCCCTATAGAAGTATCTTTACAACTACAATTTCATTTTATATGTTTATCCTAATAAAGAGCCATATAGAGATATTTGTGTATCTACTATAAAACTGCTAAAATTACTGTCCATGACTGAATTCAATGCCCTTTAACATGAAAGAACAAGATATGATAGATATTCCCCTAAGACTTAGTGCCAAAAAAGTTTATCTCTACTGAAGACACCAGTAGCAACATAATCTGCAATCTTTCCCTTTTCACTTTGACTTCCAAGAGACAGATTAAAATGCAGGCTTAATTATGGAAATCTCTTATAATTTCTTTACCTCTTTCTCTGAATGTTTGCCCTTAAAGATTTTATATAATTTTAAATCATTTAATTTTTATTCAACAAACTAGACTATAACCATTTTTAAGAGAATTTTAGAGTGGATAAAATAAATTATAAATAAAAATTAGGAAAGAGTGAGGCCCAGAAAATGCTCAGTCAAGTGAGTGAAGGCCAAAAAAAAAAAAAAAAAGAAAGAAAGAATTTGGATTAGAGGCCACTTAAGGAATGAAGCAGGGATGAGGGCTAGACTTTTTTATCAATGCAGAGCTATGAAGAATAGTAGAGAAGATGAGCAAAAGGTATAGTAAGTGGTAGTTTTAGGGCAACTATTGAAACAGCAACCTAGGCAACTCCATAATTCCTGATAAAATAGGTATGAAAGTAGAGAATGTATGTAGTGATTTTAAGTTCAGAAAAAAAAAAAAAACATGAAATTCTCCCAAAGAGAAAAATGATTTTAGCAAAAACTGTGTGGTTGTCCTCTGAAGCTCATCACACTCCTGGCAGTGCTTCCTGAGGATAAGAGAGTCTACCCAAAATAAAAGGAGACTAGTCAAAGACAACCCATAATTGACTATGCCTTAAAATGCAGACTACTCATATGCTTACTACTCCTTAGTTGAAATATACCAAGCCATCACTCTAGTATAAAATATCATTATGAAAGTCCACCTAGGAACTCAAAAGTGTACGGAAAAGAAGAAAATGTTTTCAAATAATCAGAGGTCTTTTTGTTCTTTTTTAAATCCTGGAATAACTATAAATTTTATATCAAACATACTGCAAAAGGTATTGATACAACAGTTTCTTTTGGATTGATCTAAAAGCAATCTGAGTTTGGCAGATTCCTCTGACCATCTCCAATGATGCAGTGTTTATACCCACTAAACACCTTATAATGAACTCTGAAGTACTAAAGTTTTAGGGAAAACTATATATTAGCAATAAATATATTAGCAATAAACTCTCACCATATTACCATGCTCATTTTTTCAGAGCTTCTTGTTTCAAAACTTCTCAGTGTTCTTTTTTATCAGTCCAGACCACCAGAGTCCTCTAAGCATTATATTCCAAACGTAAGGATTTTTTTTTGTATGATAAATGAAACTATAAACAAATACACTACTAAAATTATTTTTAAATTATACTTTGTCTTAAAAAGAAGGTTCTTATTTTCCCTCCCAGACCATTAGAAGCCATAGAAGTCATATGTAATACATATTTAGAAATTTCCTGTCTCATACTAAATAAAATAGTGACAAGTTTTAAAGGTGATAGAGGCATTATCTTTTCTAGTACGTTTTATGGATAGATCCTATTGTTAGTAAATAAAAGCCAAAAAGTAGCAATGCTAGACTATACATATTTGTTCTAAAATCACAAAATAAACACACTAAGTAGATCTCATAACGTTATCTATGTGCATATCTTGCTTTGTTTTAAAGTTTAGGACTATTGTTGCAATTACAGAATGCAGAAATAGCTCAATGAAACTGCAGAGGAAACCCTTATTCAACACTTTGCTTTGCTCTCCCCTCTCTTTGAGTAAATCTGACGTTATAAGCATAACTGGTTCTCTGTGGACCTCTTAAATAATTTAAAGATGCTGAGCCTCATATTCTACAGCCCAAAGATGCTGACATTATTTTAAATTAGGTTTTTACACTTAAAACGTATTGAAGTGCATTTGGGGGAGAAAAGTTTTGCTACCTGTGCTTTTTTTTTCTGTGAGAACAGTGTTCAGCAGATGGAGTTAGAATAAAATAATATCTCCATGGTTTGTTTTTAATTCTTTATCATCGAACGATATGACACAGGATAACATATATGACACCTTTTACATGCAGAATAATGATTTAGCTACCTCTATATCAAATGAAATGAGTTAGAATAACACATATGCAACCTGGTAATTTTATTTATTTTTTATTTTTTATTTTTTTAAAGATTTATTATTTATGCATACAACAGCTGGGGTACAGGTCAGAGATGTGGGGGGTGAGAGGATTCACCAGAGACAGAGTGGGGAAGAGAACAGGCAGATTGAATGAAATGTACTGCTGAGAGGAGCAGCGGGCAAGACAGGAGAGGTCTGCTACACCATGTGGGATGCTCCCTGGCTGGCCAGAGATCAAACTTGTGCTACAGAGACTGCGGATTGCTTCATAGTGCGGTGCTTAACCCCCTGTGTCACCAGGGAGGCCCCTGGTAATTTTAAAATAAATTCTTGAATATAAAGGGTTGTTCATAGCAAGTGAAAATAACAAAACCTAAATATTTGCTAAGAAAAACAATGGAGTGATTTTATGACATGCCTCAATATTCGATGGATTTCAGTTTCCTACAAGTCAAAACATGTCTGTGACACACAAAGTCACTTACAAGGGATCTCTGAAATACTTGACATACTGAAAAGTTATCATTACTTTACCCTGTGGTAACAATGTTAAAGGATTTCAGCTGTTTCTGAATAATCCCAAACCTAAAAAAAAATACTCTTCTTTACCAACACCTTCATCTCTTTCTACATGGGGAGAGCAATGTAGAGTTCAGTTACATCCCATTTCCACAAATAACTGCCACATGTGGTTTTCAAGTCTCTAGGCTGTATGTATCTGGGTCAATGGCAAAGCTCAAAGTTGAGCCATGGCTTTGTACACAACTTAGCCTCAATCAGAATTTTCCTTATGTGATCAGACCATGCAATGCAAATTGGCAAGTGAGAAGGGGAGTTAAAAAAAAAAAATTCAAGAACTGGGCACTTTGCCAAGTTATCATAGAGTGAAAATTGGGAATTCTGAAAGAAACAAATATTTGAAACTTGTAACCCTTCTGTCCTATCCCATTCCAACTCAGTCAAATGATCACACCTCTTTGTCAGAACATGACATGTTATGGTGCATGGAGACAATTTTCTAGTTCAAAGAAAATGGTATCATGTGATAGGATTCTAGGAGTTCACATGATTCTTTTTTTTTTATATACCTGATGCCTAATTTTCTAATGCCCCCTTTTACCTTTTCTTTGTCCTGTCTCTCTTCTAGATTTTACTTCCCACTGGATCTTGCACTCACCTAATTCTAGGTATTATATTTTACTTCCATATGTTAGATTCATGATCAATAATCATAGCTTTAGTATCCAATGAACAATAATGACTAAGTGTTTAAAGAGGCATTTATTTCAACAGAAAGGGAAAAACTGAACCAGGAAAGATGTTACACATGATCAGATTGAACATTTTGACAGTGTTGGGTGTACCAAGGAAGTGACTTCACTGGCAATCATCTTGGGGAAAATCCCAGTCAGCCAGAAATGGTTGAAGAAATGAGACTTGAAGACTGGTATATTTTACTTAGAGTAATGTTAACATCATCCAAGTTGTAACACACATCAATACTTCATTCTTCACTAAAAGTAACTAATATTCCATTATATGTGGATGCCACTTTCATCAGTCTCTACACCTGCTGTATATTTGTTATTATCTATCCTTTTTCCTGTAATCAAGGCAGTTCATGTAAAATTGTATATCTTCATGATTTTGATTTGCCTTTCCTAGTAATGTTGGGTATCTTTTCATGTGCTTGTTGATAATTTGTGTATCTTTGGAGAAACATCTATTAATATTCTTTTGCCATTTTGCTAATTTGGTTTATTTGCAGGTAACTGATCATACTCCTCTAATAGGGTCTGCATTTATATTGTTTATTTTTCTTTGAAACATGCATATTTAGAGCAAAAACTCAAGAAAAGAACAAAGGAATCCAAGTTGGAAGTGAAACTATCACTATTCCCTGATGACATGATAATATACATAGAAAACCCAAATAATCCTACTGGAAAACCATCAGAAATACAGCATAGAATAAAGTAAAGCTGCAGGATACAAAATCAACACAAAGATATACTGCATTTGTAAATGTTAACAGTGAACTAGAAGAAAGGAGAACCAAGAAAACAATCCCATTTAAAATAGCACAAAAAAGGCAAGATCCTGGAAATATAATGAATAAAGGAAGCAAGAGAAATATGCAACAAAAACTAGACAACACTGCTAATGGAAATAAAAGAAGATTCAAAAAATTGGAAAGATACCCTGTGTTCATAGATTGGATGAATAAACATTGCCATTTTATATAACAGTGGCCCATATTACCAGTAATGTACAGATTCAACACAATATCCATCAAAATCACATCCTTGATATTCTTCAAGGAAATAGAACAATTATAAGATTTGTATGGAACCACTGAAGACCCAAATAGCCAACATCATCATGAGAGAAAAGAAGAAAAACAGAAGTATCAGGCTCTCTGATTTAGATTATATTGCAGAGGTATAGTGATCAAGACAATATAGTATAATGTCAACCTGACAGTGGCAATGACATTAGATATTTGATGGTAGATTAGATGAGGCTTATACACAAATGGCAGTGAAGATGTAGTCCCAAAATTTGTTTTTTTCTTGGTAAATCAATAAACATATGTAAATTAAAAATAAAGAATATGGAAATTCATGGGATAGTTACATGAAGCAAGAACAACCACACATTTCCCCCTTCCACCCCTACCCCCAGTCTCTAAGGTCCTGATGTCCCCACAGGCACATAAAGTTGCTATGAATATGACCTTCATGGAGTGAGCATTCCTCTGTGTTTTGGTAAAAGATGTTTCCCTTTGCCAAGGTCACCCAGACTTGAAAATTGGCTCTTTTCTGCCTGCTTACCAAATATAAGAAACTGGTACAAAACACACTTAGCATATCCTACAGTGTTTAGGGAGAGATAAGTAGAGAGAAGATCAGTTTCCCAAGGTGCATAATCCCTCACCAGAACCAAAATGAAGGCCTGCCTGAAATCTATTTCAGCATCCCTCTTTAATGACTGTAACCTTGAATTGTGCTTTGCCTGAATTCTTTCCTTCTTTGCTTTCTTTTTCACTTTTACATTTACCTGTTAACATCCCTCTTGATATTTTTTTCATCCTTTCTCTGTTACTTCACTTTAGATGCCTTTCTTCAGAACAAAAATTAACTGAATTTTTTTGCTATTATACATCATTCTGTTTATTTAATAAAGAAATATATACAAATTCACTGATACAACTAATTTTTGTAGTATTTACTCCAATTTACTATTTAACATACAAACTTATCATTTAACATTTTATCATAAGTTTCCTTTCTTTACTTTTCATTATTTTATCCATTTAGTCAACTTTCTCTTCGTTTCCTCTCCCTCCCTTTTCTTCCTATTAATATTACAGAAGTTTTAAGCAGCTAATTTTTACTAACAGCAAATAATTAAGCCTGTATTACTCCATTATTTTATCAAAAGTTAAATAATAACTATGGTCTTCCTCTGGTATCTGTTGCTTAGTTTTCTTACCTCCTAAAATTTCACTAAGTTTTTTAGAACTAAGATTTACCATTAATAGAGTAGTCCAAGATAACTAGAAAGGATCTTCTCACTTTCCAAAACATGTAAATGTTATTAAAAAAATCACCATTTTAAATAACCTTGAAAATGTCAATAAAAGAGAAAACTACCAGAAATGAAGATAGAGAATGCAAAGTCATATTTTTTTTTAAGCAGAGAAAAGGCTCATGAGTATAGAAACTAAGGTTTCAAATGAGAAGGATTTCCAGGGCACAGACTCATAGCCAGTGATGACCTGCCTTTGAAAAAGGGAATCAAAAACTCTCCCTACTTGCTTGAATGAGTTTTTTGTATTCAGGGCCATGGGTAAAAAATTAGAAACCTATGGGCCTCCCCGGTGGTGCAGCGGTTGAGCACTGGGTTGCAAAGCTGCCTGCAGCCTCTGCAGCGCCAGTTCAATCCCCGGCTGCTCCCCGGCCACTGGAGGAGGGTCCCGCATGGCGCGCAGACCTCTCCTGCCGTCCACTGCTCCCCTCAGCAGTGTACTTTGGTCCTTCTGCCTGCTCTGCTCCCCGCTCTGGCTCTGGTGAATTCTCTCCCCCTCCCGAGCTTCTGACTATACCCAGTGCTTGTATAAATAAATAAATAATAAAAAATAAATAAATCTTAAAAAAAAAAAATTAGAAACCTAAAAAGATTCCTCAACTACACAGCTTCTCTTTACCAGAATGGCAAAATTCCCCAATCATGGATAGCCACGTTGGACAAATCCTCTAATATCCTGAGCAGTAATGGGTTGGCAATAAGGGCTATTTTTTATCCCACATGCTTTTGAGCATTGGTGATGGCCTTAGCGTTTTTTTTTCTTTTCCCTCCAAGATAGTAAATGCTTACTATTGCCACCCCAGGAAGGTCATACAATAATCACAAGTGGGGGACTCTGCCCCTTCCCAGGGAATTGTGCAGTTATTAGTTGATAGAAAAGGTCCTCTAAGGAGATATGGAAGGTGTAGTTGATTGCTTATCAAGCTGTTTAAACATGATTTAAGTCTTCTACCTCCCACCAGCTCATGACCCATTTCTATGCTATCTCACTGGGACTAGAAAGGGGTTGGTCTTCTGGGAACATATTTCTGATTCTCTGAACTCTTGACATTATTGGCATTCTGTTCACTGAAAAGATGTGAATGGCTATACGCTAGGAAATCAACATTGTCTGCCTCAGTCTGATGATCATTTAAATTTGCATAGTTCCCACATTATTCTGATAAACCTATTTTAGATGTCTGGGGTGATGGTGCAGTTATTCCAGGATGACAATGAAAATAAAACCTAACTTTTGAATGACAGTTACATTCCTACCTGATGTCTGAATATGCCTTTAGCACAGAAGTGAAAAAGAATATTAAATTTTACAGTTTTGGTGCTCTTTTTCTTCTGAGTCTCAGCACTTGGGGAACCACAGGCTTCACTGCAGATATGGCCAAATCCAAGTGTTAGAGAAACAGTCACTAGCAAACTTTGAACCAGGGAATGCCATCCTGAATAATCTCTAACCCCTGAAGTTTTTACAGATTCCATTCCCATCTCCATGCTGAAGAGCCCTCAGACACCAAGGATTACAACTCCCAGAATGCTGAAATTGACTTTCTGAATGAGGGGGTTGCTGGGAACGAGAAAGGGAGTTAAGCAGTCATGCCTGGCTTATACTGAACACAGGCAGGCTGGAGCTTTCTTCTTTTCACCAGCTTCACTGTGCACCTTAGGATCTGTGGGTACTCCCTGGTCACATGCTAACACCATACAACACGCAATAAATCCCATAAATATTATCAATAAATCCTCATAGCAAAGATATTAATCTCTCTAAGGGGTGGACTCCAAGTTCCTAAAGAATATATGCTTTGCCAAGAAACACAAGAAGTGTCTGAAAAAGAAGTGGCCAACAATGCCAAGCCTTGAATGCCAAGGTGATCAAGGCGCTTGTGAAGCCCAGGAGGTTTAGGTCAACATCCCAAAGAGCAGCAGCTACAAGCTCAGTCAATTTGCCTGCATCACTCACCACAAGCTACCAGAGTGCTTGTGCCCACAATGCCGATGGTCTCAGGCTATCCCCAAAAACCAAGGCTCAAACCAACACCTTGACTGCAGCTGAATTACAGGTTCTCAATGTGCCTGGGCCCCTCACAAAGGCTCCAGAATGGAGAACCCTGTCTGTTCATGTAAGGACAGAAGGACTGGCATGATCCCCAGGCTGCTGTCTGCATGGCACCATCTTCCTGCTATTTGTACAAATAAACCTAAAGCAGAATCTGTCGAAAAAAAATTTTTTACACCTCTGGAGTTGCACAGAAAAAAAAATGTACATCTAATATTTTAGAATGTTTTTAGGAAAAATGCCAAAGCATAGATGTGATATTGCTTAAATTTTGACATACTTTTACATACACACACATATTATATGGCTTCTTGTTATTATTTCAATGAAACATATTTTAATGACTCTACTAGAAAATACCAAGTTTTGACAGCAGCCCAATAACTGCCCAAATCAAAACACTTAAAAGATAATCTAAAAAGAAAAAAAGATAATCTAAAAAGAAATTTAAACTTTTGGTGACAAATCCTAAGTATACATCAAGGCATATTTCCTGTCCTCTACTCTTAGCATATAATCTATATGACAATGTAAAATCAAGAAACTTAAGAAATTGACTTGGCAGGTCATAGAGAGGTTTCAGTAGGCTTTATATTCTTTTGCTTTTCAGAGAAAACCAGTTTTGAGAAATAGAATATATACCACCAAGAAAAATCAAAATGTTTTAGTCTAACTAAAATCTCTATCTCCTTTAAGAGTTTTCTATTGTTTTGTTTTTTCCATGTTGTTCTGGGCTGAGTCACATGTTTCTTCTCAAAGGTCATGGAACACAGAGAGAGAACAAGATTAGAATATCTCCAAACCCTCTCTTCACTACCTCACTATAAGTGCCAGCTATTTCCCATTCCTTCTCAATTTGATAAAAATTCAAATGATTAAAAACAACTTTGTTCTATTCTTCACAAATGCTTTGTGAATTAGGAAAGATAAAAATCCAAGTTCCAGGACTGCCCTTGACATATTGTCTCTTTTGAGACTCATCACCATTTTAGAGTTGGCTACATTTTCTGGCTTTGTTGATGAGGTATATGATAATAAGGAAATAGACCTTCCACTTGGGAAAATAGAACAGGTGGCTGTTGTTTCTAAAGCTAGAATATGTGTAGGCTGTAGATGGAGTTCAAGCAGAGGATGTCACTTAGAATGTGAGGTAGGACTGGGGAAAACTACAGGGGTACCTACGCACATGGCAATCAGTCAGGAGCATGTAGTCAGAATTCTACCTTGTCAAGGTTCCGTGGGTTTAGCTTTGTGAAGACATAAGATGAAAAATGATGGGTTTGTCATTCTGAAAAATTCAAATTTGGATCTTTTCAATTATCACTGTAGTTAAACAACTAATTAATTATAAATGCATTCTAATGTATCCTCATAGGAGTACATGCATCATTTAAAACTGAAAGGCTCTTTGACCACAGGCAAGTATTTGGAGAAATACTTGAAATACTTGAAACATTACCTTAGATTTATAAAATATTTTATAGTTTTGGAAAGAGTTTTTAAAAAATAAAACAAAAGAAAGAATGCATCCCCTTGATCTTTGATCCATACAACCTTGTGAAATGAGGAAAAGAGTCTCAGAATGGTTAAATGACTTATCAAAGGTCAGCCAAGAAGCTTTCAAGTCAGGCAAGTCCACTTTAGGCAATTCAAAAAGAACTGACCTAAGGTTCAATGCACTTTCTAGTTTACATAACAATATGAGGTTGGTATTTTAACATAACACATTCTGGAAAATTGCATTAGTTAAACAGACTAGGGCCAACTAAATGGCATCAGGAGTTTTATCAGTTGGATTTATTTTCCCTGTAGGTAAATGAGCCCAAGGGATAGTCTCCTTATCTTTTTCTCCTCCCCTCCTCTTTCTGGCCCCCCTTCTCTCTCCCTCTCCTTCTCTACTCTTCCTTCTCTTCTCTCTCCCTCCCCTCTTCCCTACACCTCCTCCTTCTGTTATAAATTTTAACTTTTTTCAAGAAAAACATTCACATTAAGCTGAATTTTCTCATGTGGTATGAAGTGGTATGTGTTTTCATTTCATTTCTTTCTTCTCAGTTTTCATATCTTGTCCTCTCACTAGGGTGAGCTTCAAACTTAATCATTATGGATATATGGGGATACTTAATATTTTAAAAAAGGAAAACTATAATCAAAAGTTCATGCTTAAAAAAAGAAACTTTTTCAATGCTCAACTGAAGAAGTAATGTCCAAAACTCCAAAAGAGATGCCAATCCAGAATCCTGAAGCTGCACTGACAGCGACACCATCACAGACATAAACTGGTTATTAAACTGTAAGACACTTAGAAACATGACAATTGCACTTAAATTTTTTTTTTATTTTAGCTTATTTTTAACAATAGGGGTTCATTAATTAAGTGTTTCATACACTGATATAGGCATTGTGCTCAAACAAAAGAAAATTTCAATAAAGAATTCACTATAATCATGCAAATTTCCTGCTTTTCATATTCATAAACCCTACACTCAACAAGACCATCTCACAGTGCCAGGGACACACCTCAAGGTTGTCCAGTAGGAGAAGAAGGTGGCAGAGTCAAATTGAAATTTTAAAGGATACAGGAAACATGCTGAAATTGCACATGCAAATATGGCAGTGTCTAAAGACAAGAGGCATACCTTTCTGGGGTGACTGAACAGAATGATGTAACCCTGCGACGGGGTCCAGAAAGAAACTAAAAAAAGAGGAATTTTTTCTCCTCTTGAAAGCTCTCTTTACTATTCTAGGGGAATGCACACTCCTGCTGTACAGGGAACACACATTCCTTGCAGTGTAACCAGACTGGTGACTCTTATTTTTTAATGTCAAGGATCAGGAGATCTCAGGGAAACCAAAGTAATCAAGGACAAATGGCAGGAAAGCCAATGAACAGACATGGATGGCGAAGGTCAGGACATTAAATGGATGTCAAGGATTTTTATGAGGAATTTGTGAGACTTGTAAACAAGTCATTGGAAATCATTTACCTTACTAAACTAAAATATTATAAACTGGAAGAAAAGTTTCAGTGATACCCATACAAAGAGTAATGGATAATCAAAGTGAGGATTCAAACCCAGAAAGCAGTCCAACATATTTTACTCTACAAGAACAGTTTGAATAATCACATTTGAATTTAGTTTATAACAGCTAGCAATTCACTGAATTTAGTTTACCGTGAATCATTGACATTAAAAATATAATTATTCTTGAAAGGGGAATTTGTGTTTTTAAGTTGTTTTGACCTAAAGATATGTTGATACAGATGAATGCTGGGAATTAATCTCTGCCTTCCTAAAGCATGTACTGTGGAGATGCAAAGGCAGCACACCCATTGCTTAAATATTCTTATCTGGCTCCTTAGACATTAGTGGGGGTTGAAACGGCTAGCTTTACCTGAAGGCAGTAGATTCTGCACAGCTGTTTTACAGACTTCAAGTCTACACAGATGGCTTTGTGCTCTTGTCTGTTAGAACAGGGATGGGTGAATCCCTGATCATTTTACAATATATTCACAATACAAAGCAGCCAATATTTACCCTCATAAAAAGGCTTCTCTCCATTTTATTTCAGTTTACTTTCTAAACAGGCATAGAAATGAGTGGAATAGTAGCTAGCCTCCCAGATGCTTCTTTGTTTGAGGAACTTAACCACCCCTGCAGAGAATATTCTACAACCAAGATCAACTTCAAGTTAGCTATCTGCAAAGCAAGAGAAAAAAGGGAAAAGCCTCAATGTTTTGATTTGATGAAAGATAAGGGACACATTATCTCTAAATATCTTACATTGTCAGTATGTCCTACTAATGTCCCACATATCATTACTGATATTCCATTAAGTAATAAACCATTTTACAAATTCTAGGACTTTAAGATGGATGGGGAGAAAAGAAAGTTTAAAGCATTCCAAAAATATAACAAGGCTGGGGGAAGAGAGAAAATGAGGCTAGAGGGGCAGGACATTAGAGCATGTTGCTCAGGAAATAGTGTCTTGGTCTAGGCAGAAATCTTTGTATTATGCAGAACTGACAGAATCATCTGCACTTCATTACCATGCAGGGAGAGAATGGCAACCACTTGGGGAATGGAAATACATAGACAATAGACTCTAAATTAAAACAGCAAAATTTGAAAAATCAACATCTTAGTTAAACTTTGGAAAAAGGAAAGAATCCAAACCATTAAAATTGTAGGAAAAAAATGAAAAAATGAACACTAAGATACTGGTCTTAATTTATATATTACAAATACAATTAAAAAGCAATATATATATATATATGTCACTTAAGGAAATACTTTAAACATCATAAAAAAGGGGGATGTGGAATGAAGTACTAGATAAATATGTGTCCTGTTTATCTTAACAGTTTCTAAATGAGTTTTTCAGTCTTTTATATGATAGGCAGTTTGCTTTCATAGTAATATAGATTACTTATAATTGATTAAAATGAGACTTGAGGACAGTGGTTCTCAAAGTTGTGGCCTCAAATTGAAGAACTTACTAGAAATGGAAATTCTAAGACCCCATCCCAGATCTATAATACAGAAAATGTTAACTGTAGAATATAAGTGATATTCCAAGAAGAATATGGCTGTTTTTTCAATTGTTAAAAATCTTTGAACTTTGCTAATCTGTTTGAAATTTGTCATAATACATGCTTTTTAAAATGTAAAAAAAAAAAAAAACAACACAGGCTCTAAGATAGAGTCAGCAATATTTTTAACAAGTGCTCCTAGTGATATTATGTTTAAAACTTACATGAACCTGCAGATGTACAAGTGGTTTTCATTGACCAAAAAGCAACCCTCTACCAAAGAGACACTGATACTATATAAAGTGAGGGAAAACATAGCAAGAGTTAATGGATAGGAAATGATAAAGAAATTGGCAGAAATATGAATGACCCATTAACTACTGCCTGTTATAGCTTCCCAAATAAACTTCACACTCTTAACAGCATTAGAGAGAAAACAAACAAAAAAATGCAGTATTATTTCTCTCATGGAAATTGTCTGACTTTGTATTCAAATAGTATTGAATTTCAAACCAAGTTCTGTCATTTATAAACTGGGATGAAATTAGAAAAGTGACTTAATTTCTTTACATTTAAATTCCTTCATCTGTATAGGAGAGAAAAGCTTTTTGATAATTAAGTGAACAAAAGTAATAAATAACAAAGTACTTAGCACATTGCTATTATAGTAAAAGACATAAAAACAATTCCACTTATAATTGCATCAAAAGGAATAAACCAAGAAAGTGAAAGACATACAAAAAAACTATAAGGTATTGTTCAAAGAAGTAGAAGACACAAAGAAATAAAAATATATGCCATGTTCATGGATTGGAAGAATTTATATCATCAAAATGTCTCTATTACCTAATACAATATACAAATTCAATGCAATCCTTCTCAAAATCCCAAAAGTATTCTCAGAAATAGAACCCCCCCAAAATCATATATTTATTTGGAATTACAAAACACCTCAAATAGAAAAAAAAAAAAAAAAAAAGGAGATATCATGCCAAAGCAACGTAATAATAATGAAAGCAAACACACAGATTAATGGAATAGAATTGAGAGCCCAGAAATAAACTCATGTGTGGGTATACACAATCAAGTG
This sequence comes from Talpa europaea, assembly GCF_964194135.1. Lineage (NCBI taxonomy): Eukaryota > Metazoa > Chordata > Mammalia > Eulipotyphla > Talpidae > Talpa > Talpa europaea. The sequence continues at coordinate 41,791,790 of NC_140074.1, forward strand.
TGTGTGAACAATTAATTAATATATGATAGAGAAACTAAAAGCATAAAATGGAATAAAAAAAGATTATTTAATTAACGGTGTTAGGAGCCTCCCTGGTGGCGCAGCAGGTTGAGCGCAGCACTGTGAAGCTGTCCCCAGCCTCTGATGCATGGGTTCAATTCCCTGCTGGCCAGGGTGATACCCACATGGCGAGGTAGACCTCTCCTGCCTCACCCGCTGTTACCCTCAGCAGTGTCTTTGATCCATCTGCCTGTTCTGCTCCCCACTCTGTCTCTGGTGAATCCTCTCACCCTCTAATGCCTCCGGCCTGTACCCCAGTTCTTGTATAAATAAAAATAAAAATCTTTTAAAAATAAATAATAAACGGTGTTAGGAAAACAATAACCACATGCAAAAGAATGAAACTAGACAGCTACCTTACAACATGCACAAAAATTAACTCTGAAATGGATTAAAGACTTGAGTGTAAGACCTAAAATCATAAAATACATAGAAAAAAATAGGTGATAAACTACTTGACATCAGCCTTAGAGAAATCTCTGGAAATTCAACTCCAGTAACAGAGGAAACAGAAGCAAAAATAAACAAACAGGGCTACTTCAAACCAAAAAGCTTCCACACAATGAAAGAAATTATTATCAAAACAAGCAACAACAACAAAAAAACCTACTGAATGGGAGAAAATATTTATAAATAATCCATATGACAAGCATTAATAAATAATGAGCTCACACAATTCAACAATAAAATAAACAATCTAAAAAAAATGGGCAATGAACAAAATGGTACAGGATTGTTGGTACTTTAGCAGTGGGCATGGTGTGATAATATACTTGAAGATGTAGGAAGCTATACTCCTAAAAAGCAATGTTTACACAATAAATAATAATAATAAATGGGCAAAGGATCTGAATAGACACTTCAAAGAAGACACACAGCTGATCAGCCAGCACATGACAAGATGTTCATCATCTCCTATTATTAGGAAAATGCAGATCAAAATCACCATGAGCTATACCCTTACCTATGAGAACCGCTATTATCAAAAAGACAAGAAACAAGAAGTTTTAGTAAAGATGTGCAGATAAGAAAACTCTCACAGACTACAGATGGAATGTAAATTGGTAAAGCCATTATGGACAACAATATGGGGAGTCCTTTAAAAAATTAAGAATAAAAATACCGTATGATCCAGTTATCCCACAATGGGGTATTTATACATGATTAAAAAATACAAAAACAATAATTTGAGAGATATATGCACTCCCAGGTTTCTTGCAGCATTATCCACAATGGAGTCCTCATTGACAGGCAATTGATTAAATACTACTCAGCTATAAAAAAGATGAAATCCTGCCATTTGCATCAAGGATGGACCTATAGGATACCATGATAAGTGAAAAAAGTCAGTTGGAGAAACAAATATCATATAGGAATGTGGAAGATAAACTAAACAAGGGAACAAACAAAACAAAACAAAAAACAAAAAACTCTTAAGAATATAAGTACACTATAATGTTCACAAGAAGGGAAGAAAGAACTGGGTAAATCACATAAAAGTGGTCCATTATATGGTGAAGGATATAAACTAGACTTTCAGTTATGAACATAATGTATTACTTTGTGATTTATTATTATTAACCTGAAACCTATGTAATGTCATAAACCAATGGTACTTCAATCAAAAAAATTAAAAATAAACATATGACAACCTGCCTAGACTTAGCTCCTCTAAAAGCTTTATATCGTGTAACTCTGTAGTCTTTAAAACAATTTAATGAGGTATATACCACTGTTATGCACATTTTTCGATGAGTAAATTGAAGCATAAAAAAACACTGGCTGAAGATTAGCAGCTGATAAGTGGCTGATCCAAAATCTCGGTCAAGCAAGGTAACCCTGAAGCCTATGCACTACAGTATATTCCCTTCCATGCTGATGGTATGGTCTCCTCCTATAATAACTAGTTAAGACATTCAAAACAAATTAGCAAGCACAGCTTATGTGGAACCACACCTGCTATGGTGATTTCCCTCACATACAGGGGCAGGTATATCCTTCTTTCATTGCTAATTTTTCCAAGGACATTTTGATACCCTGGTACACTAGTCCTCCTGTCTTTTCAGGACTTCATTCTTTTGGACATGCCTTCTTATTCCTATAATTTTAATCTATTTTTCTTGAAAATAGATTTTACGATCAGCAGAAATTTTTTTTCATTCACTCCTGAATTCATTAAAGACTAGCATTTATTTTCCAGCATCCTCTTAAATTGGGTTTTACCAGGGTCAGCAATTTAAAAAGAAAAAAAAAAAAGTCATTATGTAACCTAAGAATTTATCTTGAATAAATTACTGAAAACATGGAAAATAAAATAATCACAAGATATTCACTGAAGCCATATTTCTTAATTCAAAATGCTAAAAGCAAATTAGATGCCCACAGGTAAGAGTCTGGTTAAATAAATCATAGTATATCAACCTGATTGAAACATACGCAACTTTTAAAAGTGGATAACTACAAGCCCATACTGCAACACATAAAAATCCTTACTAATCTAATTTTAATAAGAAGGCACAAAGTTGTTATGAGCATATTATGATTGCAATAATGGAAAAATTACCATTTGAATGAAAAACAAAAGAAAGAAAACCCACAAATATTGTGCTTGGTTTAATGTCTGAGCGTTGGAATTATGATTGATATCTTCTCCTCTATTTGCCAAATTCCCTGTAATGTTGTGACATTGTTTTCACGATTAAAGAAAAAGAGAGACTTTTTTCAGAGACCAGATAAGTCTTACATAAGTTATGACATATCAGTAAATCTGCCATGCTTTTGCAGACTTTCTCACATTTAACAAATGTATTGATGGACTGTATATCTTTAGCCTGAAGATGGCTGAGGGGTAAACATTTTTTTTTTTCATTTTCAGCTGACATCTTTAGCTTCTTCTGTTTGTAGGAACCTCTATTAAGCTTGGGACAAGTCAACAAGTGAATTAAAGCTGACTTTTATTGGCATAAATACAATATTTATCTTCACAGATATGTAATCATGAGACAGCTATCTAGCCACACTTGATTACTAGCATATCTAAGGTTAATATAATATCCAACTTCAAAATTTTGAAGATTAAAGAGAAAATCTGAAGCCCTCTGAAATAGCAGACCTCACATATTAGGTCCTATTCTTTTACAACAAGACTGCGATGTACTTTTTCATGAATTGGTATAGCAAAGCAAATTTGAAGGAAAATGTATTACATGTATCACTGTTATTAAAGAAGTGTCTTGAAAAGGTGTCTACACCATGTGGTATATTAATACTCTAACCAAAGGAGGAGTTAAGAGGAATCAAAAAATACTGACTACTTTAAATATCAATGTGCTAAAAATAACTACACAAAGATTAAGTATTTCATATAACATAACTTACTCTTAAAGCACCCCACCTCAGAAGTCTTTTCAGAGTTAGCAATAGAGCATTGAGGAGATCCTCTAGTTGCAAGGTCAGTGCTGACACCAGCTACAAAGTGAGAAGTTATCTATGCAAAATGAAGAGGAACAAGAAACATAAATTCAGTAGAGCAACATCCAAGAGAGATGATAACAGAATAGCCATGAGTATCTACTGCCCTACTACCCTGAACCCAATCTCATCAGAATAGAAATTTAAATCTTGTAGCTGGCCATCTCTGACTACCAAAGTACTACCAGGTTCCTCTTGACTATTAGTATACTCCTGGAAAAATTACAAAAATGATTCTGAATTGTGAAAGTTACTTGATAATCTAATATCAACTGTACTTAATATTATTATTTAATCCTCTTATACATCATTTGCACCATCCACCCTCCTTGAATATGCCCTCTACCTCCCCACCTACTTAGTATGCACCTATGCTGTTCCTTCCTCTTAAAAATACATGTAATTTTACCTATCCTTCAGAGCAGATTTAAAAGTTGACTCTTGCATGAAGGCTTGGAGACCCACAAAAGGTTTTCTCACCCTCTTTAAGTGTGAGATTCTTCCTTTTGATAATGCACATTATCATCATCCCTATTAAGGAATTATTTAAACAATAATATACTTAAGAGTATTAAAATTAATGGCCTGTCATTCTCCAATAATGCAGTGTTAGGGGATTAATAAATAGATGAGTGAATGGATGGGTGAGTGAATGATGCAAGCACCATTTTCTGTGCAGGGGTCATCATCAAGTTACTTTGGCTTGTCTTACAATATTGTCAATCCTTTCGTTATATGTGAGCATAAAACATATGCTCACATCTAAAAACATGTAGGCAGATAGACAGGAAGATAGATAGACAGGGAGATAGGGAGATAGATAGATACATACATACATACATACATACATACATAGCAAACCGTGGTCTACTCTGAGTCACTGAAGAGTGATTTTCCTGGTATGGTTGATAAACCAGGAGACTCTCCCAAATTTTCCTCATAATTCAACAATATAGCTAGAGCACTCACTTCAAGTGCCAAAATACCATCTTCAAAGGAAAACACTGAGCTAAAATGGCATTTTTAAAAGGTGACTATATTTGATATAAATAAAATACTGAAATATTTACCAAAATTTTAGTCTTATACATGTATAAAAGAGAACATTAGTATAGGGTGTCTTTACAGCACAGATGCTAGGTCATTTCAGAAAATATGGGTCTAACAGATGGAGAGAAACTAGAATTAAACCTGCAGGTATTTCTTGTTCTTTCTCAAGTCATGTTTATTTTAATTAAATTAGGGAAAAGAGAGTCTCATTTCTTAAAGGGAAAAGTCTTAAAGGATTTTCATCTCCCTACACTTTCTTTCCCTAAAGAATTCTGAATGGGGGCAGGGTAAGGTGGGGTAGGAGAAAGCCTGTGGCACTTTATGATTGCAATGAATAACTTTCAAATAGAATGATACATTTATTTTCCAGAAATGTTTAACAGATTATGCTGTGTGAGTTGATAAGGTAAAGAGTCTTCAATTTGGAGGTAAAACATAGAGAGAAAGATAAAACCAAATTAGGTATCAAACTAATTAGCATCAATTAGTTCTTGCCAATAAATCCTGCATTTGTGTCTGATGCGTTATAAACCACATGTTATTTTTAAAAGGTAATTATTTAATTTGTATCTAGTAAGATACAAATTTATAGACACTTTAAGTCACTTTGAAAAATGGATTTATAGACAACCATTTCCTCTGATGTCAGGAAATTTAAATTTTACCAATTTAAAGTAAATTTAGTTCCTTCTGCTTTAATTTCATTCCATCTAGATAAATATGTTGTCAATTCAATATTTCTTCTCCACATTTTTATTTCCTCCCTACCAGGGGAAAAGGAAAATAAAAGAGCCCTCATATTTTTTCCAAGAGCCCTCATATTTTCCTGATTGTGAATAATCACTGAAGAGCAATAATATGTCAGAAATTATTTTAACTACTTTAAAAATCATATGTCCATTTTACAGATCTGGAAACTAGAAGACTGAGAGGTTAAATGACATGACCAGATCTCACAACTAGGAAGTATTTAAGCATAGCCATTAAGAGAAAAAAACCTCTGATTCCCAATCACTGAGCATCCACAGATCTGGTTCTTGCTATGACAAACCATCTTTGATCACTGGCATTTATATGTGCTACACCTGCACTGAAATTTCAGCGTTTCCTCTGCTGGATAGGAACAAATTTGGCACAAGGCATTCTGCATTTTCCTTTATCTATCTAAAACAAAAACTTCTGTCAATAAATGAATGACAAGATTTGTGGATTTAACTGTTTGGGATTTTAAAAACTATACGGTCCTTTTACACACACAAAACTGCATGTTTATTATTATTATTGATTAACACAAACTGCTCTTGAAATTATAGGATTTTTGCATCTTAAGGAATATTGATTTAGAAACTGCTTACCTACAAGTCTGTCTGAATTCTTCCCCTCAAATGCATACAACCATTAAGGAACTTTCAGATACTATCATAAAGATAAAGATAGTATCAGATACTATCATAATGATAAGAAGACACCTGTGTGTGGCTCAAAAAGAGAGAGAATGCATGATGCTTCCAACAAGCGAGACCACATTCTGGTAAAGACCTCTAGGTTACAAGAATGGCACAGAAAGCATAGAAAAGTATCAGGCCTGAGGCCACATGGAGAGGAGCAAGGAACATCTCATCAGTCGTTAGTGAAGATAGATTGTACTAATCAGTTTGCACTGTTATAACAAAATACCACAGACTGAGTGGCTTATACAGGAGATATTTATTTCGCTCAGTTCTGGAGGCTGGGAAGTCTCAAACTATGATACCATTAAATTTGGTGCCTGCTGAGAGATTCTCTTTCTGGTTTGCAGATGGAGTTTTCTCCATGTGTCCTCATGAGGAAGAAATGGGGGTTCATGGAGGGGGAAATAGAGGCCACTCATCTATCTACCTCTTTATAAGGACACAATTCCCATTATGGCATCCCAACTTCAAGATCTCATCTAAACTCAATTATCTCTCAAAGGCCCCACTTCCAAATGACATTACATTGAGGGTTAGATAAATCAACATATCAATTGAGGGGTGGGTAATAAACATTCAGTGCTTAATACAGGTGTCCTGTAATTACAGACAGGGGGCCTACTTTCTGACACTTTATCTATGCAAAAGGCCGTAGATTCAGAGTCATGGTCCCATAAAGGAAGAAATCGACACCCCCACCAAAAAAGAAAGAGGTCAAGTTGGAAATCAATGTTACCTCCATTAAGAGAGAGAGAAAGAAGTTACCCATTCATTATCACAGCAGGAAAGATCCTCAGAATTTGACTTTCAGTTTACTCACTGAAAAATAAAAACAGGGCACATAATGTGGACATGCCTCCTACAATTATATGAGCATGTATTTATAAATGCCAAGAAAATACTGAAAGAGTAGTTATAAAGATGGATCATTTCCAGAGTTTAAAGTTCATTTTCTCCAGTATTTTTGAATCACAGCCAACTGAGAGAAGGTATTTGAAGAGTGGGGGGGGGGGGGTTTCACATTATGCAGACATCATTTATTAGCTAAGTCATGATTAACCAAGTTCTGTGCTAGTCATCTAAAAGTGTGGGACAATTGTTAAATTGGGAGGAAGTTCTGACTCAATAATCAATATTTATACATTCCAGGAATAATTTGAAATTGTTCTTGATGTGGCAGAAATGGTCTCTTTGTGAATATATCTTTATATTGTGAATCGCCTCCAATGTGAATGATAAGTAAATTAAATCAAACTGGCTCAGGCACCATTTGGCCTGAACACACAGATGCTAGAACTCTACTATGCTGGCAGAGATGGCTGGCTCATTCCTGGAGGATGAGCTCTACGTTGTTCTTTAGACAGGTGTTTCCTGAAAATTGACATCAAGAGTGTCAAAATAAAATCACAATAACAGGTTTAATCAGGCACACCACAAACATACACAGAAAAAGCAACTTGAACTTATAAATGATAGAAATTGCAAAGCAAGATGAAAAAAAGAACAAATTCAGGGAAATATTTTAAATATTATTCTTCACACATAACAGAAATGACAAAACATTCCCTGGCTCCTAACATGATGATGCTTTCAACATCTGGGATCCAAAGAAGCATCTTCTAGAACACAGAGTAAGGTATATAATATTATTTATGGATGAATTCAGATGCTCAAAGGATGGCATTTAGTCGAAACGACCATGATAATGCTGTTAGTTATTGGTCATGGCTTAAGCTCTGGAGAAATGATCTCACATGCTTTGGATCTGAATATACAATTCATTTGGTAGGAAGGAAGAAGGGAGGGCACATTCTTCAAGGTGGTTAGAATGGAACCCATGAACAGTGTAGGGTTTCTGATGACTGCAAAAGTTGATTTAGGATATTTGCCTGGATATAGTCAGAAGGACAACTCAGACTGATAGAAGAAACTATTTGTCCTCACAGGCTGTACAACACACCTCACAAGACAGGTTATATTGCAGAGCCAAGACTGGAAACCAGGGACATAAAAGCAGCCAGAATTAACCTTTCCATTTGCACACACTGAAGTTGTTGAAGATTAGATTTCCTGGGATACAAACTCAGAAGGGATGAGTTTGCAGGAGGCTACTGGGGAATTGATTTGCGATCAACACCCAGGTACAGGGAAGGAAAGAAGTGGAAATGAGGAAAGGGAGAAGGTGAGATGCGATGTGGTCCCATGCAGTTTCTCAAGTGAATCTGTGCTAATTCTTCAGACAGAATTAATTTTGCAGCTGTCCAAGGTGGAAGGAGAGAACAGGACTTTGTAAGTATCCTCCCTCCACCGACATCCATTCCTAGAAAAGATGACTTGACCTGGGACAAGTCAGCTTCTTCATTTAAGGCAATACATTCCTTGAAAGAGGTTCAGAGTTAAAAGCAGCTGTCCTGCCTGTTAACCACAGAGGCACAAGTCTATCCAAGACTATACACAATTTTCTTGGTTCCTTTTTTCACTCAATTTACATATTTTCAAGCACCTATCTTTCAATGATTCTATTATTATAGTCTGGTATCAGCACAGGCCCTACTTCCACAATTTAACCAATCAAGTAACACTCTACTTCAGCAAACTGGTAAATCACAGTCTTTGAAAGGGTCCATTTCACATTATCAATAAAGGAAAGCATCATTCCCAATCATAAGCGGTTCTACTCTATTCACTGGAAGTTATCTAAAACATAAGTATTTTTGGTGCCATTACTGAACATATGTTGGTATAGTATCCACCAGAAGATCCACTGCTATCAAATTCAAACATTCCCAAATAAAAACAATAAGCTAAACTACAGGAAAAGAATGCAATAGCTATAGACAGAGATACCAAGAATCAAAAGACCAAATATTATTTCCAATAAAATTTACTATAATTCAGAAGGAATTAGCATTCCTCACTTCTTTTTCTATGCCCAAAATTAGTATGTTGATTTTTGTAGGTGTGTCCTGGCTAATTTCAAATACCTTAGAATGAAAACATTGAATACGAAGAAAATATCTAAGAAGCTAATATGGAAAATCATAGCAAACTTTTCTATTGCTTTTAGTTTATTTGATTATCCTCCATGAGTCTTTCATTAATAAGTTGACCTATTCAGTTAAGAAAAAACTCTTTGAATACATATTAATCTAAGAATTTTCTCAGTCATCTCGCTCTGACTTGAGTATTGAAAAAGACTTATTAAAATAATGGTAACTTCTTTAGTTAAAAAAATCCAAGTTTCATTTCACCCTTAGTGCCCAGGCTCTAAATTTTGCTACAAGTCTGTGTATGTGCAAAGTTTTAAGGTATAGAGAATTCATGCACCAATCGGTAGGCACAGAGAACCATGGGAAAAGACACAGATGACATGTTTTGCTTGAACTGCTTCAATTAAAGTTAGACCCTATGCCCAGAGGTTCAGCAGCTCTGTTCCCTGTTATAAAAAAATGTCCTTCTTTTGACATCAACATTTTGTTTCCTAGCAGAAGCATTCCACTGAGATGTGATGCATCTCATCAACACCATTCCATCTCCTATGTTAAATGTGCTATTAGGAAAGGACTGCAGTGTCTGGAAACTGGAAGGGGCTATGCATGGGCTATTCCAGCAGCTTAGCTATTGCACTGGCACATCTCCAGCTTCTCTGCTAAATACATAATTAAATCTCACGGTCGACATGGTGTGATTCATTCCCATAAAGTGTGAAAACAAACAACTGTGCATGCGCTGTCCCCAATTTCAAATTCAAAACAAAAATATCCTGGAATCTTCTATTTCCCTTAAGTTCCAAATGTAATTAGACCGTTTTAAAAGACAAGTAGTCTTCCAGTTTCCATGTGTTAAATCCAATCTGTCAGTTACAAATGGGGGGGGGGGAACGACTGTAAAATGTAACATCTTGGTTTCCTCTCTTCATAATCAAGTGCTCAAATTGACTTTTTTTCCCCTAGAATTACCAAAATGTCATTGCTCTCTCATGCAGAGCCTTTGTTTATTTACCAGTTTACAGCCAAGAGCAAATGTTCACAAGTAAGTAATCAGAGCCTCCAAGTACTGTTGACTAATGCAAACTTACAAACTGCAGAAATGTGACAAAGGGCAGCCCTGATGCTAACTCTGGCACCATTCCACAGCCCTAAGTCACAAGGAATTCAAAGGAGATGCCCAGCACCTCTCCACAGACGTCACTACTGAGTTCTTCCCTAAGGCAACAATTCATTTCATTCTTCCAAATAAACTTCACATGTAATGAACTAGATTCTGCTGGCTGCTTCTTAGAAGAAATTCAGTACATGAGGCCTAAAGTAAAATTTTCAATCCACAAATAGATATTTATGGTGTACTTGTATTAGTAGAGCTCAAAATAAATCAGTAAATATTTCTGGAAGGAAGGGAAGGCTTAGGGTACATTTTTCTTTTCATTAAATATCAGTTTTGTGTCACAAGTCTAAGATTAATAATCCAAGAAACTTAAAGATAGATTTTAGTTAATATACAAATTTATGGAGGTTAAATATATTTTATGTATGTCATCTATAAACATAGCATATTATATATACATATTCAATAACCAACAATTTTAGTTTTCTATCACACTGTCTGACTCTATTCTGCCATATTTACATACTTCCTTATACTGTTATATACATCTACCCTCCCTTAAATTTTTCTAATAATTATATACTTCCCCCAAATTATAACCACACTACACAACTTACTTTCTTAAACATAGCCAACGTATTTCTGCCTCTATAATTCTGCAAATTTTGTTCCCTTAACTGAGAATACTATTCTACAAACTGTCAAAACACCTCCCTGATATTTCACAGCCCAACTCAAATAACACTGACAGCTAAATATTTGTCACCTCTTAACCCTTCATAGTATTTTGTTTGTGCTTCTCTAGTTGCACTTGTATACTTTTTAATATATTGGTATATGCCCTGGCATATTTTTTTCCCTCCACCTATATAGAATTGTGCATACCAATGACAAGGATTATGTCTCACTTATTTTCTAAACTTTCTCAAAAGCTAAGAACAGATAAAAATAATCTCTACTCCAAAAAAAAAGTATTGATTAAACAAAGAAACAAATGAGCTACCATCTCTAACATGTTCATTGTTGAAAGAAAATTTAAATGCAGAGGAGCAAAACTAAGAACATTGAAAAACATGCTTTAATTCATATGTATGTTGTACATGCTTCCTAGGTTTTTTTGCCTTGTGTATAGAAATACCATAGATACTTACTTTGTATTCAATAAAATATAATTAGTAAATTTTATAATCTACCACATTTACCTAACACTCCCACATATCATTCCTGAATGCGTTAACATGATTTTTTCTACATAATACATATAAGTCATGTAATTTTCATTATATGGAGACAGTATAACTTAAACAATCTTCTACTGTTGAGTATTTTTTATTCTTACTTTTCTGTCTTCATGTTCATCTCTCTGCTATCTTCAAACTTTTTGATAATGGTTAAAAAAATCCAACTGAGTAAATTTTAAAGATCTAAGCCTTATTCAATGACACATGAATCATGCAGCTTCCAGTCCAGCAAATAACAAGGAGCTCAGAGAAGCTGTATAACTTTTTAAGTATAAGGCAGCAAGAAGAAGGAAGTTATACTAGGCCAAAAAGCAGACTGTAATTGAAAAGCTACTTTCTTTAGGGGATGGCAGGGACCTGTCAGGCAGATTACCTAACTACTGCTAGATCAGGTGATTCTTTATTGATTATTTAAAATTCCATTTCTGGGAATCCAAAAAACTATAAATAAGTCTAGGCATGGCAATGTGGGATTTAGCATAAGTGACTCCATTAGGGGCCTGTTGTCTTATTTTTTTTTTTAAGATTTATTTATTTATTTTTGCATAGAACTGGAGTGCAGGCCAGAGGTGCTGGGGAGGTGAGAGGATTCACCAGAGACAGAGTGGAGAGCAGAATAGGCAGATCTACTGAAATACATTTCTGGGGCAGCAGTGAACATAACAGGAGAGGTCTGCTGTGCTACTTGGGTTAGCGACCTGGCCAGGGATTAAACTTGGCAATAGTAATGACAGTGCTGGGACTTAACCACTAGGACACCAAGGAGGCCTTGTTGACTTATTTTTAACAATTGTATAAATAATTCTCCACCTCCACTATAATTCCATTACTTAAATTTGTGGCATTGCCAGGAAGTCCTACAGTGGACTACTAATTAATCTGTCTGTTTTTTGTTTTTTGTTTTTTTCTTGGTCTTCAGAATATTTCCAACTGAGCACACAAGGTAATCCTGTCACTTGTCAGGATTGCTATCCCTCAAATATATGAACTCTTCCCTCTGAGGAATTTTGCACATGTTCCCTAGCTGGTCCATCCTCCCCATATGTAAGCAAATAAAAACTGTACAGTTGAACCCCATTCATTTTTTATGTGTTAACACCACTGAAGCATATGCACACTCTCTACTCTTTCACATCTCTACAGAAATAGCAACTTCTGAATAAGGCCTACCTCAAATCCCACTGTATCTTTTCCACCGACCTGTCACCATCTTACGTATTTAATTTATTTAATGTCCTTCCTCCCCAACTATGGACTCTGTTTCATCAGTAGAGATTTATATCTGATTTATTCATATTGCATCCCCAGCTCCTAGAATTTTGTATCTGACACATAATTGGTACTTAATAAATACTGGTTGAATAAGTATGATAAATAGACATTAGCTAACTCTTTGCCGACACTTGATTATCTTCACAATAAGTTGAGAAGTAATTGCTCTTATTTCAACTTAACTACTTGTAATCAAAATAAATTGAATCTCATCTTTCCATGTCTAGAACATTCATATTCTTTTTGGCACAATGGACGCATGCTAGCAAACTATCCACAGTGCACCCACAGTGCACCCACATACTCTTGCCCCTACTAGTTGCATTGCATGTTCAATCACAGTCAGTTCATTGTCCCCAAACCTGTTTATACTCCCTAAACTGACTCTAATTACACAACTACATTAAATATTCACACATGTATAGACTATGGATCAGAAAATAGAGCGTATTATTATGAAAACACCATTGAATGTTTACTGAGTGAGACTCAGTAAAGACAATTGCTACAAGAAAAGATGACATATTTGGTGACAACACTATTTTTTAAATAAATATAAAAATATAGAAGGAAAAAAAAGAATACTGGGAAGGAAAAAATATATAGAAGGAGATGTACTTAATTGCTTTAAAAAAGGTTTTGAAGTACTTAGCATCTTCCCCTTCACCCCTCCCCCAAAATACACTGAAAATTAAAAATGATTCAATACAGGTATGATTTACATAAGAAAAATAGATCCCAGAAAGTCTCAATAATCAAAAATATATGCAAATGGGGTGCCTTATGTCAAAATGTACATTTATGTGTTCAAAATTAAAGCATTAAGGATCATTATAGATATACCTTTTAAAAAATAATCAACATTTTTATTTGACTCACTACCAGTAATAACATTAATATAAGCTTTCTGTCCCTCAGTTTTGTGATCAACCAAATGGAGAAAATACTCATTGTATTGTCTACAATGAAGATCTATTGTGAGAATAAAATAAAGTTCCCTACCACGAAGAACCCTGAAAAGCTATTAGAGATGTAAGCTGCTATTATAATTAAATGGATTTAAGGAAAAGCTGAAAGTAATAAAAGACACCTTTACTTCCTCATTCCCTTTAGACATATTCTTTTCTGGAATTATCAAGGCATTTTCACATAATACTGTTCTAAACTTGAAAATTCAAATGCATCAGGCATTCCAAGCATAACTGGAACAAATTCAAATGAACATCAGATTTCCATTTAAATCCAATTTTACTCACTTTTTCCTTCTCCTGTTTCAAGTCTCAGAACACACTTTCCTCTTATAACTGAGCCCATCTCTCAAGAGTCTAGGAACTCACTTGGGCCAATTTCCTACCTGGGGCAGCAGTCACCTTCAAGGGGCTCCATCTGTGTCTGCATACCAAGAAAATTCCCACTGCAGAGCCCTGGCAATTTGCTGAGATGAAGTCCAGAAGTGCTCCATGAATGTAAATGACCTGAAAGAATAGGACTGCAGATAAGGATGGGGGTCCAGGTCTCTATGAGCCTCACCATCCCAACCTTCCCAACTATCACCTGCACTGAACAGGTAGCAATCAGACCCACCTGAATGGGTAGCAGCTCTGCCTTTCTTCAGTTGTGAGAGCTATTTCATAACTAGTGTGAAAATGATCAAGATGCATTTAGGATCTGGTTTGAGAATATATAAGGGTTCTACAATTTTTCTGAAGATGTCAATACAAGAGGTAACAGTAATTGATAGGCAGGGTGGGTACTTTGGGGTGAAATCTTTACTGCTCTGTGCATATTGATTTTGTACAAATAACTTTAAACATTCTAGGTCTTAGTTTCTAAAATAGGTATAAAAGTGCCAACCTCAGAGGGACTTGCATTTTTTTTAATAATTAAAATTAATGTATTTCAAGTATCCATTTGCCAGAACATACAACGTTACTAGGTATTTATAATTACTATTATTGTTGTTGTACTTTAAAGCTATACAATTTAGAGGTAAGAATGTTGTGGTTGTTAGACTTAATATGGAGAAGTTTCCCTTCTTTTTCAAATAAGAAAAAAAAAGATGTTCGTGTAATGTGAAGAAAACTTTGTGCATTTCTGTTTTGCGCTTTGTCATACATGGAGTTTCACTTACATATGGGTGAAGCATCTCCCTGTCAGGATCAGATAAGTATAATGCAGTTGTTATGGAAATAGTTAAATAATAAAATAGCAACAAACATATGAGTGAGAGACATACAAATTTCATATTCTTAAAGTTTAACTCTGTCCTCAGCAATCTACATCTCCAGATGTTCAAGTTAGTTTCCAAGGAATTGGTTTTCTAGTCCTTTTTTTGAATTAGACATTTAAACACATAAAGGTTTGACTAAAAAACTTCCTTAAAATTATTTAATCATATTTCAAGACATTTGATTTATTTATATATTATAAAGAATATACTCCCTAATAATTGTAATACTTTGTAAATGATGTGTCTATTTCTAAATAACTTCTACATATTTGTAAATTATTTACAAAATGAAAACAAATCATTGTAACAATACATAGGCAGTACAATAAACAATACATAAGAAGTACATAATCATATATATACATACACAATCTTTTTTTTTAATAGATTAGTTTTTTTTTTAAGATTTATTTATTTATGGGCCTCCCCTGGTGGCGCAGTGGTTGAGCGCTGGTTGCGAAGCTGCCCGCAGCCTCTGCAGCGCAGGTTCGATCCCCAGCCACCGGCGAGGGTCCCACATAGCACGCAGACCTCTCTTGCCGCCCACTGCTCCCCTCAGCGGTGTACTTCAGTCCTGCTTGTTCTGTTCCCCGCTCTGGCTCTGGTGAATTCTTTCACCCTCCTGTGCTTCTGACTGTACCCAGTGCTTGTATGAATAAAAAAAAAAAGATTTATTCATTTATACAAGCACTGGGTACAGTCAGAAGCACGGGAGGGTGAGAGGATTCACCAGAGCCAGAGCAGGGAGTAAAACAGGCAGTTTGACGAAGTACACTGCTGAGGGGAGCAGCGGGCGGCAGGAGAGGTCTGCGCGCCATGTGGGACCCTCCTCCGGTGGCCGGGGAGCAGCCGGGGATCGAACCGGTGCTGCAGAGGCTGCGGGCAGCTTCGCAACCCAGCGTTCAACCGCTAAGCCATGGAGGAGGCCCTACACACACACAATCTTGATAAATGTTTTCTAACTAGCTTTGAATAGATATGTGAAGAAACATAGTCACCTTCTATTTTTAAGTGATTAAACACAAACTTTTATCATATTACCTTTCCTCCAGGACAAAAAAAAAAATATTTCCAAAAATGTTTTCTGAGAAGTGTTTTTTTTTTTTTTTTTTTGAGAATAAAAAAGAACTCAAGTCAAGGGGTTCATTCAAAGAACTTTTTATGTTTTGCATCTGATAGATAATACACTTTTGTACAGCTAAGGTGAAATATTACCACTTCTCAAAATCTTCAGTGGCAACTCCAAAAGGCCTACCCACAAGCAGAACTGGTGATTCAGAAGTAAAATTGGGTAGTCAGTTTTCAAAATCCTTCCTATATAGGTTCCCAAGCTCCCACTGTGACACATACTTTTTTTGTATCTGGTATGCTGAGATTCCTAAGAGCAGCAACTTACTGTAAGCTGCATCATACCCCTAGACACAAGAAGCATTCTATCAATACTCTGTAGATATAAAATGATTTATAAAAGGAAACTAGGAGTTTGGGAAAATAGAACTTCTAAATGTGTTATCAAAGCATTCATCTGATCTTTGACAATAAGGAATTCAGATTCCAGGTAATGTTGAATATAAAGTTAGGGAGAAGCGCACAATTCCTCTGATAAAAATTTGTAGCTATTTTCCAGTATTAAAATGAGAATTTCTTTCAATCATTTTTTTAATAATTCTTTACACAAAATTGAAGCTTTCTTTTAGAGAGTTAACTGTTACAAGAATTTCTTCAGAGTAAGTGAAGGATACAATCAGCCTTGAATCTTCTAAAGGATAAAACTAAACACTGATTGTGCAAACCGCTGTTTTCTGGGAAATAGAACTGAGTACAGTGGCTAGCATCAGTGATTGCAGCCTCGACCTAAAAGACCATCACATCATCACTGAGCAGTAAGGTACTTCAAACAATAGATTTAGAGAAAATTATTGTATTCCTTCAGTATATTCAGATCAAAGACTTAGAGAAATCAGCCCAGCTGTATGTATTAATATCGCCTAGCCTCACAAGCCAACACTGCAGAATTAGAGGGCTGCAGTTACAGGAAAGACAAGTGAAAGTGTGACAATTGCTACTTAATTTTCCCCATTCACTTCAAATTCACTCATCTTTAAGAAAAGCAAAACTTTTATTTTAATGCATAAAGTCCTTTTTTGTGAGGACATGAGGTGTGATGAATTTCTTGAATGAAGTGTGATCTGAATGATGATTTTTTATTATCTTTTATTTTAAGGTCTAGCTCAAATTCTACTTCCTTCAAACAGTTCTTTCCTAAAAGAAATCTCTATCCATATATATATATATATATATATATAGAGAGAGAGAGAGAGAGAGAAAGATGTAAATATATACATATATACACACACATATATATACCATATGTAGATATATAGTAGCTATATCTGTATCTATCTATAGATATATCTACTCCCTTGTCTGCTAGTATTTATTGACCACTTGATAAGTAAGTGATTACATAGGACCCGTGGCCAAAGATCAAATATACAGGGAAATAAATCATTAATGAAATCATAGTGAAAGTATCTGCTTCAGTCTACATATAAATTTTTAGTAACATATAGAGAAAACATTACACAGCATATACCATGGCAAACATTAGGTGCTTGAATTTATCTTATAGTAGAGAGGTAATATTGTTAAGAGAAAACAGGAAAAGGGAAAGTCCCCAAGGGAATACACAGAAAGCATTCAATTCCCTAGCAATTCTCTATTAGCATTTAAAGACCCACAAAACAATAAACTTCTTGAAGAATGACATAATTTTCTCAAGCACTGTTGGATCCCCAGTATCTCCTACAATTAAGTAAGGTGCAAAATTTATAGTTATTAAGAAATAAAATATTATCTCATTTAAACTTCAAAACAATATTAAGGAATTATTTTACTCATTTACTTTTTCACATCATTTACTTTATAGATGAAGGAAAAGAAATAAAGTAACTTGTTTGAGAAAATGTAGATGGGAATGGAGATTCAACACAAGTCTTTGGGCTCTAAACCTTGCTATAATAAACTACTCCACTGTGTTTCTATCATAATGATCAGCATATCCTACTTTTCTTCTTTGCATTAGAATTACTTGAGGGCAAGAGTCATATCTTCATAACCATATTGTAAATATCAGTAAATATTGCTAATGCTTGAATTAATCAATTAATTCCAACCCCTTCAATAACAATTTAGCCAGTAGCACAGGGCAAATAATATCAAAAACAACCAGTTGAATTAGTTTTATGTGCCAGGGTCTTTTTTTAAATTACCCATCTTATTTTTTTATGCTTCTTATTTTGTACATTGTAGATGCACATGCAGTTGTAGGAAATGAGAGCTTACCACTCATTACAAGTTTCCCTCAATAACATCTTACAAACTATAGTACAATGTCACTACCAAAATACATACACTTTAATATAGTTAATGTACAGTATCTTTCAATCATCACAAGCGTCCCTGGTGTTGCCTTTTACACACACATGCATACACACACTATCATCATGCCCTACCTCATGTGTCAAGCCAGATTCATCTAAATATTGTATGCATCAGCAGTACATTCTTTTTATTGCTAAGTATTATTGTATGGTATAGATATATCATAGTTTATGTAATCACCTGGGTTTAAGGTATTAAGAGTGTCTTTTTAGGGCCTCCCTGGTGGCGCCGGCAGTTGAGCACAGCACTGGCCGCGGAGATGCCCACATGTGAGCAGTCCTCTCCTGTCTCTCCCGCGGCTCCCCTCAGCAGTATATTTTGGTCAGTCTGCCTGTCTGTTCCCCGCTCTGTGAATCCTCTCACCCTCCCGCACATCTGGCCTGTACCCTGGTTCTTGCATAAATAAATATTTTTTAAAAAAGGCTTATAAAAAAAAGAGTGCCTTTTTATTATAATGTTTTGATAAGTTGAATCTAACTGACCGTGGGGAAACTGCTAGCAAGCCCAAAGCTAGCCAATTCCTGGCGACAGTAAACATCCATATACACAAATGCCACCCCCATACTTCCTCTCTCAGGTTCTTACACTCCAAGCCAATATCCACCCCCTGAACACCCTTAACCCCACATCAGGCACCAGACAACTCAGATCAACCTCTGCATCACAAAGATTATTGAAATTATTCAAATTAGCCAATCCTAAACCTGTTTGCTCTGCCTCTCCTGATCCTTCCCACAAAAACAACACTCTTGCTCATTTTCCTCTCATCCCCTCTACCTTCATTCAGACAAGCCCCAGAAGCCCAAGCCCATAATACTGTTTCACACAACCTTTGACATATTTGCAAATCCCTGCCTACCATGAACTGCTTGTTATGCATCTAAGAACGTACAGCACTCACCTGTTCAGCGGTCTCAGAACTCTGGGGCCCCAGATGCCAGTAGCTCCTCACTTGATCAAACCATCAGGCTATCATGCGGTGTGGCGGGGCCACTCCCCAAACAGGTTAGCACACTGCTGCGGCAAAGTTGCAAGAGTCATTTTCCAGGTGGTCGTGCTGCTGACAGGAACCTGGGCCTTTACACGAGACAGGGCTCCCAGGTGCCTTACATCCCAGGACAATTCAATCCCACAAACAAGATTTCGGAGTTCCCGGGATATCTGGCTTCAAGAAGAGTAAGAAACGTTTTTACTGGGACGGTCTTGTTCTTTGGCAGATACCTGGTGTAAAGTCAGGAACGGGCACAGTGCAGGTTTTCTGATCCCATGCAGACCGGGTAAAGGAGGAGTCAGAGTCCTCAGTGGCCTTGTAGGTTCCTATTGGGGTTCAGCAGGCACGCAGCAGGCAGGGGTGCTGGGGGACCAGGAGGCTGGCAGTCCTCCCAGCCCCCAGCACATCCTCACTCTATCTGGGCTCTCTGCGTTCTCTGCTTCTGCTTCGGGCTTCTTCTCTTTCGGCTTCTACTGGTGTCCCCCTGACGCCGCCCTTAAAAAGCACAGTCTTAGCACACGCATACCCACTTCAGGTGCCCGCCATCAGGCATGAATTCAGGATCACAGGGTTCCCTCATCTATCCTGATGGTGGGAGGGCAGAAAAGCCTGATTTTTTACCTTACCCTACACCTGGTTTCCCGCAGGAGCATGCCAATATTGGGCAGGGGAAATGCATCCAGGCTTAGCAAAGTACAGGGTCCCGGCGGGCCCAAATTTCCTACGCCCGTGAGCTGCGCAGTACCCGCAAGTGCAGTTTGTCTCCTATGCCAGGCCACGCTAGCTACTGCCTCTGCCGAATTGGGGTTCAAAATGTCTCCTTATTGAAGGGTGCATCATCCAACCCTGCCCCGACGGAATGTGCAAAATGTGCAAGTTCCCATCATATCTGCTATGAGGGAATACACTTTATTGGTTAGGTTAGTGCTTGGAATTAAACACACTGAACTGATCCAGAACACAGACTATTCCAAACAGCTAGGCATGTAAGGCACGGTATGCGTGGGTTTGGCCAACCATGTTCTGCGTGGTCCCTCAAAACCCACAGGGCCATGGACTGACCTAAGTTCCTGGATATTCTCCTATGTGGAGAGGGGACTCCACCCCACAAGCAGATGTGACACAGTGGCTGCAAAAGTATACCTGCAGGATGTGCTATGACCCTCCTCATGGGAACTGTGAGTAAAAAACCCTCTTTTCACTGGCTCTCATCTCCTCATCTGTTGGCCTCAGCATACCTAATAATAACAAAATCTATCACTTAAAACAAGATTGTCTTAATTTTGAACTATCATTGGTAAAGTTTCAATGAACACATAAATAAGTTTCCATATTCTGGGATAAATAAATGCTTAGGAGTGCAGTGTCTAAATGACCGGATAGTTGTATATCTAGGTTCTCTTTTAAGTGCTTATTCAACCCTAATGACAAATTTGTGATGTTGGTGCTATTATTTTTCCCAGTTGACAGACGATGGAATTGAGACACAAAAATGTTCAGTAATTTAAGATCCTTAAAGCTAGTAATTAGCTCATTAAGATCTCAAACTAAGAGGGGTGTTGTGTGTGTGTGTGTGTGTGTATTCAAATGCTGCCAATTTACTTTGTGATATAATATGCTAATTGTTACCACTACCAGGATACTGCATTCCTTCCCAACATCTCTTAGTGAACATGGTAAAAAAGAAAATTACATTTCTTAGGAAAACTTAAGGATCCCTTGTAGCCCTTTTGAATCTTGGGAGATTCAAGATCACTTGGGAGATTCATAATTGCTTAAAGAATAAATTTGAACAATGTTTATGTAGATGTTATACCACTTTCCATATTCCAAATTTTTTCAAAATTTCCATGTCATCTCCATAATAATCCTATAATGAAAACAATGGCATTACCCTGAAAGATGAGCAGAGCATATGTGTTTGTCCCCATGGACTACCCTTTTCAGGCTCTCTTGGTGTCTTGTTTCATGCAACACTAAAAATGTCCCCAGCTGGATTCAAGTAGGAACTTGGCAGCACTAAAGTCCTCACTTGTTCTTCCCAGTGTCCAAAACAAATAGTTGAAAGATGAAGGATTTTCACCCTAACCAAAACTGCACAAATGTTACAAAAGTGTATATAGGATACCAGATGGCCTTATCCTATTAGGCAGAATTTCAGAGAGCTATAATAGTGTTTTCTTTGGGACAAAACAACTCAAGGCAAATTTGAAATATTTTCTGAACAAAGGTCATGCACCTCTTTTAATAGATTGTTTATTCTCCTGCCTTTAAAAAAGTCTTTATACAATAAAGGAAGGAAGTATAACGGACTGTGGTCATGGATGATGGGTAGTTTGTTGGTGGGTGTACTGTGGTGGCAACCCCTAATGTAGGGGATCCTAATGTTACAATAAAATAAAAATAATAATAATAAAATAATGTTCATATATTATCAACTACTGGTAGTAAAAAAATTTAAGGTAATATTGTAATGACATTGTAGTATCAAACATAAATATATCGATCTATTATCCTGATTTTTTTTTATTGTGCTAGATTAAATTTTGACTAATCTAAGAGTATATGATATTGGCAAAAGAATAGAGAAATATAGCAGGGTAATAGAATAGCATCCTGTATATTAAACCCATGCAAGAATGTTCAAATAGTGTTTACCAAAGGAACCAAACAACTCACTGAGGCAAATGAAAGACTTTCAACAAATGATTTTGGGAAAACCTGCATATCCATATCTACATATTTGACCTCATGCCACATCTAAAAAGAAATGAAGATATATCTTGGATATAAATGTAAAACTAAATCTATAAAGCTTCTACCAATAAAATATACAGACTATCTGTGTGATAGTAGGGTAGGCAAAGATTTCTCTGAGAAGAATGCTAGTCATAAAGGAAAGAAATGATTAAGTTGAATTCATAAAAAATTTGAAACGACCCATCCAAAAAAAAAATTGAGGAAATATACAAGTCATACAATGGGGAAAAACATGGTCCATATATCTAAACTTGAAACTAGACTATGTCAAATACTCTATAGCACACTCAACCCCCACTCAAATACAAAATGGAAAAATGTCTTGAAGAAGCATTTCACAAAATAAGATATCTGAATGGCCAATCCACATAGGAACAGTGGTCAACATCATTGGTCATCATGGAAATCCACATAAGTGAGATGGCACTATAGTACCACTAGAAATTTATAAAGGAAAAAAAAAAACAATACTAATCATTGCTGATGATGTGGAACGAGGAGATTCTTGCATCTTGGATTGTCAGAGAAGTCATGATACATTTTTGCTTGAAAAACAGAAAAAATACATCATGACTTTTCTGACAACCCAGTATTTTGACAAAGGGAGATAGTTAAATTGCTTTGGAAATCTAGCATTTTCTTAGAAGAAAGTTAAACATGAATCTACCTTATGAAATTCCACTCTGATACTTATTTTGACAAGTGAAAATATATTCCAGAAACTTTTGTACAAGAATGTTCATAGCAACTTGTTTTATTGTAATAATCAAGAACTAGTAACAGCATGCTTTCCATGAGTAGGAGAACTTTTAACAAGCAGTGGCATATTCATACAGTGGAAAACTACTCAGCAACAAAAATGAGCAAACTACAAGTATATGTAATTGCATGTATGCATCTCACAGAACATTTTGCAAAATCACAATAAAAGCTTCATGAAAAATAGTACATCCTTTATGGTTCCATTTAAATGAAGAGCTAGAACAGGCAAAACAACTATGACAGTAATGATGGTTACAAACAAGACAACAGTCCCAAAATAGAGTTGCTTATGCTAAGCCCCATGTCACCAGACCTAAACTTAATTAAATTTCAGCTTTTCCAGATTAAACCAGTCAATCAGGAATCACCTGATCTGCACTATTTAGGTATTAAGCATTCCAAGTGACCCTGATATAAGTGGAACTAAGATTACCTTAGAACAAGAATGAATATCTTAGGTTAAGGAGTCATAGATTCCACCACTAGTGATACTATTGAGTGAAACACATCTGCCAACATAACTGAAAGCTGGGGGCAAACAGCAGAGGAACTGTGACTTAGAGAATACATGCCTCATCTGAAGACACTAGGCATCTCTAGCTGAATCCAGGGAGTGAAAGATCAGTGTTGCTAGAGCTTCTCATTTATAGAGACACACCTGCATTTATAGGTAAAGCATCCTGTAGTTGCGTTTTGTTTTTCTTTTTTTCCCATGTAAGCACTTAATATGTTTAATATATGATAAAACCAAGCCAGGGGGCTGACCAGGGCACAACCTCTAGTCAGATATGGCCTGTGTAAGGGCAAAGGTTGGCAAACTCTAATCCTGATATTGGTCATGTTCCATCAAGTCTGCGTTTTAGATATTAGCCAACCTAAATAAGCATCCAGAAATTGCTAAATCACAGTCAACAAGATTTTCCTTTCTGTGATAGGAGAATTATCCCTGCATTGTAGTTAATGAAGAATACCCATAGACATTTTATGCTGATAATTTAGTGATGTGTCTGGCATTTTCTATACAAATTATGACCTCAACTACCTTCCAACCAGAAAGATGACCAACTTCTGCACAGGTATGGGTATCATAGATGCCAAAAGGCAGGGTCAGTGTTTTTAAAAGGGACAGAAAATCTGCCTAAGTATGTAAACAAGGACTTGGTGGGTACCCGACTGCTATTGTACAGGGTTTGAAAAAGAGGATTTGACTGAGACAAATTTCAGGTCAGTGAAGTATTTGTATTCAGTCCTTGAAGTTCTTGCAGAAAGGTCAGTGTGAATCCATGGAATGCCTGACTTTGCATAAACTGTCTCCTGCTGAGTCCATTTGCATGAATTAGTGACAAAAATGTAATCCTTCTATCCTCTCCAATTTTGACAATAATATTCTGCTGCAAACTTAAAAACAAATGAGTAGTTTAGATTTAGTCTGCAAATGATAGGGAAAATGTGACAAAAATTATACAGCTCCTAATTTCACAATATATGAAAACAAGGTATATAATACCATAATGAAATAGTTAAATATAAGATGCACAACCCATAAAAATATTATAAATTCTACCTATAGTAGCTAAAATAAACAGTGAATATCACTTTCAAAAATCATCTTTAATAATTTTAAAAGATTAAAATCAAGAAGGAAAACTCATAACGAATCTTACTTTTGTTATATTTTTCTTACTACAAATGACTCCCTAGTTTTACAAAAATTGATTTATAAACATTGTCTTCCAAGAAAATTGTCCAACTTGAAGAAATATAGACAAGTATTTGATGAATTTAAGAGTTATTTTCTTCTGATATCAAGTGCCAATAATTATATTATTTTTTCTTTGTTTTTTTTCCAGTAGTCCTGATTACTATTTCTTTTGATGTGGTAACTGGAGTAGAAATTATACTTTGGTGGTATCACTTAATCTAAAAGTCCAAAAATATGGAATATTTATGTAATGGCTCATAGACATTTGAGATGAAAGTCACTTTGAATGACAATCACTAATGTGTAGATTTTAGACATTTAGAGAAAATGAGGTAATGAAAAGGAGGTTTCAAGGAAGAAATCCATTCTAGAAGATTGCTTTTACCAGGTTAAAAAAAAAAGTTTTGTTCTTCGTTAGGGTCAATCTCCAGGAGGACATATTCTGGCAAAGAGAAATTACCTCATGGTTTTTAAAATAAGTGTCCACCCTCATTATCTTATGAGGATGCAAACATACATGCATGCGTATTATCAATTTTACGTAATCACAAAGGGCTGCCTAACTGAAGTGTTGCTTCCATTCTTCTTTGAAAAACAATTATTCAAACCTAGACAATGGGTTACTTCTTGTCCACCTTAGAATTGTAAAAACAAGAGCCTCCCCGTTCCCCTATAGCACCAAGAAAATAACATAGTTTAGCTTTTTAAGCTGTAATATACAGTTATAGGATTATATTTTTATGGGAATTGTTGTGAGTAATATACACACTGCATTTTATAAAGTTTATGGAGGACAGGTCAAGAGAAATCAGGTTTTTGTTTTTCTTAAATAATTTTTTTGCTTTATATCCTCATGGTCTACAACCAAATGGTACCTTTCTCCTCTTACTCAGAGTCCTCTAATGTCCAATACTAGTAGAGCAAAATATGATACTATTAGTGCTAAAATTCATTGTTCTAGACTTTTCAGTAATATATGCTCACCCTTACCATATACATCAATAGTAAATTGACAAAATTAGCAAGTCAAAAACTCATCCTCAGAATAAAATTTAAAGACAATTTTTAATTTATACATCAAAATCTTTTGAGGTCTTAATATATTATGGAAAGGTTTGTTTCTAATTGTGTTTTTATTGAAGTTGCATTGCTTTACAGCACTGTATGCAGTTCAGAGGCATAGGATCATACCTCCTCAGATATATGCCAATACACCACACTCACCACCAAGGCACCCATCGTCCTCCATCCTAGTCCATTGTGCCCCTACCCACATTGCTCTCCCCGCTCCATCTCCCCCTCAGTAGTCTCCAACTCTACACTCAGATTTCTAGGATTTGTTATTGGTTATTGATTCAAATTTATCTAATCCTCTATTTTGTTTTTCTATATTCTGCATATAAGAGAAACCATCTGGTATTGGACTTTTTCTGACTTATTTCACTTAGCATTATCCCCTCAAGTTCATCCATGTTGTCACCAATGACAAAAATTCATCTTTTTTTAAATAGCTAAGTAGTATTCCACTGTATATATATACCACATTATATTGAAACTCACCAAGTATTTCTTGTGCCCTCATACATTTTCCAGTCTTCCTTGCCATTAAATTGGGAACATAGACTAGCTTTGACCAGAATATGTAAGGCATATCCTACAATCCCTCTCTTCCCTGCCTTGGAAACCTTAGAGATCACCCAATTTTGAAAGCAGGGCTTAAGGAAAGTCTTTTATTGTGTTAAGGCTCTAAATTTCAGAGTATCTGTTACCATAGTTGAAATTTTTAATTATGATTAACACATGTATATTATAAACTGAAAACAATATGGGGACTAAAAGTATATGTGAGATCACTAGCAGAAACTGAAGGGATGAGTACAAAAGGTGTGGTCTAGGGAAGACTTAGAGTCAAAAAACAGTGAAATAAAGCTATCACTAAACCCATGATATAGGCATGATGTTATCATCATACTAGGAGATTAGATCTAATAGATGGAAATAATAAAATGAAGAGTAGCATAAGAGATAAAAGACTCAAAGGAATTTGCTAAAAATTGCCTACAGTGATCGCATTTTGCGTTGGTACCAGCTCTAGGATTATGAGAATTGGTTTGATTCCTTTCAATACACAAGATTACATCAAATAAATAATAAGTTGAAGAAAAGGCCCTAGGAAGTTATTCTGTTGTGCACATCAAAAAGCATACTCATATATATATATATATATATATATGGGAAATCGATCATTGGAAGAACACAATCCCTGAGATGTAGAGAATCAACAAAGCATTGTATAGGTGGAGATAAGAGAGCATGGATTCTAGTGTCACATTGTTACAGGGCAGGGAAAGGGGCAGCCCAAACCCTGCAAAACT
Source organism: Talpa europaea (assembly GCF_964194135.1). NCBI lineage: Eukaryota > Metazoa > Chordata > Mammalia > Eulipotyphla > Talpidae > Talpa > Talpa europaea. The sequence goes on from NC_140074.1 coordinate 41,818,703, forward strand.
GCCTATTCTAAATGGGTTCTGCCATCCACCGCATCAACACAAAACATATGAGACTTCAATGGGAAGGAACTTTAATACAATTAGGAAACAATACAGGAAAGGCAAAGAGTCTAGTTTCTAAATCAAGCACCCAAAGTTACCCATCCCCTCGTGGGTAAAACTCCATCCAAATGGGATTGGCCCAGCACAAGGCCCCAAAGCCTGCCCCAAGTCTAAAGCATCTTCCAGTGGGGACCCACAGAAAAGGGTCAGAAACAACCAGACAAGCCCGGAAGGAAAAGAGCAAAATCAAAATCAAGATAAAAGCTGCCATTGTCACCTCCTCACGGGTCTCACCCACATCTGTGTCACCCAGTCCACGACCAAAAGACAAGCGCAATTTCTTCACGTGTCTCTAGGCTCCATGCGCCTCCTCCAGGTCTCCTGGCTCCATCCTGCTTCCTTCCTTCCTCAGTCTCCTCTGCAGCCTCTTCTCTCTCTGCTCAGCTCCACCCTCCATTTGGGTGGGGCAGGGAACCTGGAACCTCTCCCTTTCCTGGGGACCACCCTGTTACAACATCACCTAGGTTTGACTCCAGTTCCAATATTTATTCTCTGTGTAACCTTAAATAAGTTGTGTAACCTCTCTGAACCTCATATCACACACCTATAAAAGGAGATGTTTAATATGACTGCATTATAAGGCTATTGTGAGGACTAAATGAGTTGCACAGAGAGTACTAGCACAGTGCCTAGCACACATTGATTGCTGTGCAGGCATTCCCAATTATATCATTATGTCTTAATAACAAAAATTGCTTTAAATATGTCATAAAATTTAGCAGAATAAAAATACAGAACATTAAGTTTGATAATACTCCATGGAAGTATAGAATTATAATTTAAGATAATTCACTGCATTGCATACTATAATTTAGTTTTTTAACTTGAGTGAAATACTTTCATCAATAAGTAGTTCCAGAATATTGCCTTTTCTTTATTCAGTTCTCAAATGAATACAGAAGTCTTTGTTTTTGAAGTGTTAGAGATATTAAAATATCAAATTCATTCTGATTCCATGGCTTAAATATCTTAAGATCAAAATTTAAGTGATTATACTATAGTAGCAATTATTTCGAATGAAATATTACTCAAGTTTGTAAGCCATTATTTGACTTTAATTCAGTAATATTAGATGTTTTCACCCCAAATTTGAAAAATGTAAGACGGTGATAAATGATTATCTAATCTAGTTTCCATCCCAAATTTGTAAAATAATAATGACAACAGTGAGTCCAACAAGAATAATGCATATATCAAAATAAGAAAGTCTGCAATATGTATTCTATTTTTCATGCACATCAAATTATCTTTGACAAAAAAAATTGAGTTATTTTTTTCCATCTACTATGGTGATTATTCTCTCTTGTCATTGTATTACTTAAAAATAATAACTGCTAGATATTTCAAAAAGCTAAGGAAAGAGGGGAGCATTCAAGCATTCCCTCAATCATTATAGATTTTATCACTCTTTCTATTAATTAATAATGAGGATGTTTAGGCTCTCAGTTAACAATCACTAGAAACTGCAATACCTTATTTAGAAGATGCATCATTCAAATTACAAATTGATGTAATGAATTCTAATGAATCCTTTCCTCCTACATTGAGGCTTAATCCCTATTCAAAGTGGATTAGTTAGTATTTAAATTTATCATAGGATCAAGAGTGATTAGTGGCCTATCATAATAAAGAATCCCATGAAATGCATGGTTCTTTATCACATGCCAGACTAAGGGTCTATTTGAAAAGTTCAGAGGATGGTGCATTGTACTGAAAATCTTGCCAATGATGGCTGTTCCTGAGGTGTTCTGCAGCAAAATGCAGCCTAGAAAGAATGAGGTCCACTTGTAGGAAAAATCTTTCTCTAAGGCCTGAAGCAGCTGCATGCTAATGGTTTGCTAAATTCTTATTATCTGCATTCTCATTGACTGCTCAGCTTTGGAATGTGTGACTCTTAAGTCTCCTTTGCCTGAAAGATTTTCTAAGAAGCTTTTGAAAATATAAAGCTCCTGAAAGACAGCTAAATTTTAAGTTTGTCTGAAATGAATATACCAGCGATATACCTGAAATGAATATACCAGAGATATTAATATACTGAGATAATTGTAATTGCCATTTTCCTGTGGTTGTGTTTATATTCTCTCAGTGTGGGTGTAGCAGTGAATTACATTGGAGGGTAAGACTGCAAATTCAGAGATGCCAGAATAATCAGAATAATATTGACATCTGAGTGACATACTTGATTAGAACTACATTCTGCTTCTGGGAATATAGCTGATAAAATTATTAAGGTAGAGTTGTTTTTCACTGTATAATAACAAAAAATATTCTCTAAAATATATCCTGGAAGTATGATTCCAGGCTTCTGTTAATAAATAGAAGGGAAATATCTTCCCCTGAACTCATATAAAACCATCTCCATGGTATCTTTAGGTTGTATTTACTAAGTTTTTGAAGTAGATCTTTTTTTTTTTTCCTCGAATAACAACGAATGTTAAAAAGTGGTTATTTTAAAAAGTGATTTTGTAACAGGGTGGTCCATTTAGAATAGGCAGGTTTGCGGGGTTTGGGCTGACCCTCTCCCTGCCCTATAACAATTTTACTTTTTCAAAAATCTTTCCCATTGTGTTGGCTTTAGATGTTCATTTGCCTTTTGAACTAGAGAAGTTCTAATTTTCAAATTGCCTAAATATCTGTCTCCCCTTTTGTAATTGAATCTGCTGATTTGAGCAGAGGATTCTTCCTCTCTCTGGACAAAAAATTTATATATTGTATGTTAATGTCCTCGTTCATCTTTTTTATTTTTACTTAAAAATGTATATTTTTTACTGTAAAAATCTAAATCCATGTGGGAAAAATAGAGGACCTGGAATTTTCATTTTGTACCGTTTTTGATTACATGTATACAACCCACCCAATATGCATATTTTGCAACTTTATTTTTTGAGGGTTAATAGTTGTAAACTTGTTTCAGACATGCATGATCTAAGGCTGAACTTAACATCCCCTTATCCATACCCTGAGTGATTTTTATAAATACTGTAACAGGGTGGTCCCCAGGAAAGGGGGAGGTTCCCTGCCCCACCCAAGGGATGGTGGAGCTGAGCAGGAAGAGAGAAGCTGCAGAAGAGACTGAGGAAGGAAGCAGGATGGAGCCAGGAGACCTGGAGGAGGCGCATGGAGCCTAGAGACACGTGAAGAAACTGCTTGTCTTTTGGTCCGTGGACTGGGTAACACAGATGTGGGTGAGACCCGTGGGGAGGTGACAATGGCACCTTTTATCTGGATGTTGATTTTGCTCTTTTCCTTCCGGGCTTGTCCGGTTGTTTCTGACCCTTTTCTGTGGGTCCCCACTGGAAGATGCTTTAGACTTGGGGCAGGCTTTGGGGCCTTGCTCTGGGCCAATCCCATTTGGATGGAGTTTTACCCACGAGGGGATGGGTAACTTTGGGTGCTTCATTTAGAAACTAGATTCTTTGCCTTACCTGTATTGTTTCCTAGTTTTATTAAAGTTCCTTTTCATTAAAGTCTCATATGTTTTGTGTTGATGCGGCGGATGGCAGAACCCATTTAGAATAGGCAGGTTTGCGGGGTTTGGGCTGCCCCTCTCCCTGTCCTATAACAATACTACTTTTATCTTCTCTTAGCCTTTATTCAGAAGCAATAGCTGACTCACTTGCACATCATATGAAGTTTAATGGTATCACCTTTGATATTTTGGTTTTGGTTTTTTAAATACCAGCTTTTTGCCCCCTAATACTATCCCTTATGAAAGGTACGACGGGGTGAAGAACAGCCAGGCCAAGCTTCCTCAGGGGAAGGGAAAGTTTATTGCTCCCTGGCGGACCTCAGGGACCCAAGGGGGGGTCAATAAAGCCGTGCACGTTTTCAGGGGGATGCAGGCCTTTATACAGCAAGGAGAGGTCAGGTGGGAAGTTGGGCTCCTACTGCCAGAAGAAGTTTGTAGGGCATGAAAAGATTTGTGGGGCAGGTAGAGGTTCTTTGTCTGAGAAGATACCCGTAGTGGGAGGGAGGAGGCTCATTGTCTGAATCCTCTAGGCAGGTTTCCGCATTTCTGCCCCCAGGTGGGCTTCCTGGTAGGCTTTTGCATTCCAGCCTCCTGCATGGACCTTTCACATTATACCCCCTTATCTATTCCCCCCTCCACCCTTCCTGTTAACCTCAAGACCCTCATGGTGTTTATTAATGACTTTTGTAAATATTTCATTTTATCAAGTCATTATATAAATATCCACTATTTGTCTGTCATTTTGACTTGCTTTACTACACATCATTTCCTCAAATTCCCTCCATTTTGCTGAAAACAGCTGCATTTCATCTTTTCTTGTAACTGAATAGTATTCCATAGTGTGACTATACCACAATTTCTTAACCCAGATATCTACCTATGGACAATTAGATGGCTTTCATGACCTTGCTATTGTAAGTAGTGCTACATAAACATTGTAAAGCATATGTATCTTGCATGTGTGTTGTTGGTTTTATACTCTGGATAGATGCGCAAGATTGGAATAGGTAGGTCAACCAGTTACTTCTTTTCTTTTCTTTTCTTTTTTGAGTTTTATTGATGAAACTAGCTTATATAATGGTATAATTTTGGGAATACAGCTTTACCCCTCTATTTGTTACTGTGCCTCACTTACTGTCTACCAAAGCTCCAGTGTCACACCCCTATCACCTTCCCTCTTCTTTCCCCCCATTTCCTCTGGAAGTCAGTATATTTTCATAGAGCCTATGGATTATTCTTGCTTTGCCAATTAATTCATTCTTTATTTATATTCTGCATGAATGAAACCATTCAGTAACTATCTTTCATTTTCTGACTTATTTCATTTAGCAGCAGCATCTCAAGATCCACCCATTTCGCTCCAAAAGCCACTGTTTCATCTTTTTTAAAATAACCAAGTAGTATTCCTTTGATTATCTATTCCACAATCAGTTTCTTTAACCTGTCATCTGTCATTGGGCATTTAGGTTAGTTCCAAAACTTGGCTCTTGTGAATAATGCTGCCTTGAACACAGGGTGTGTAAATATTTTCATTTTAGGGTTATTATATTTTGTAAGTAAATACCTAGTAGAGGTATTTATTACTGGGTCACAGGGTATTTCTTTTCTGTCATAGTTTGCATATAGAAAAGCAACAAATTTTTGTATACTGATACTGCATCCTGCCAATTTTACTGTATTTATTATTTCTAATAGTTTTTGGTATATTCTTTGTGTTTTCTATGTATATTATATCATTTGCAAACAATGGATTACTTTTGTCTTTTTCTTATCTGATTTCTCTCGCTATGATTTCCAATACTATGCTGTATAATACTGGTGAAACTAAAAAAGTTTGCTTTGTTCCTAATTTAGGGGAGGGCCTCCCCTGGTGGTGCAGGTGGTTGAGAGCAGCGCTGTGAAACTGTCCGCAACCTCTGCAGCACTGGTTCGATCCCGGCCTGCCAGTGAGGGTCCCACATGGCGTTGCAGACCTCTGCTGTCTCACCCGCTGCTCCCCTCAGCAGTGTATTTCGTCAGTCTGCCTGCTCTGTTCCCTGCTCTATCTCTGGTGAATTCTCTCACCCTCGCGCGCATCTGGCCTGTACCCCGGTTCTTGTATAAATAAATAAAAATAAATCTTAAAAAAAAAAAAAGCATCTAATTTAGGGGAAAGGTTTCCAGTGTTTCACCATTGAATATGATGTTAACTTTGGGCTTCTCATAGATCACCTTTTATATCAAGATGAGTTCCTTTTTATTGCCACTTTACTGAGGGTTTTTATCATAAGTGGATGTTGACTCTTACCTCTAAGATATACTACACCATAAAACAAATCTTAATAAAATTTTAGGATAGAAAAATTACAAAGTACATTCTTTGACCACAATAAAAATAAGAACCATAGCAGAGAAACTTTGGAAAATTCACAAATATGTGGATATTAAGCAGTACATGTGAATATTAAAAAAATCCACAGGGAAATCAGAAATTACTTTGTGATGAAATTAAAAACACAAAATACTAAAAATTATGATGTCTGTAAAGGCATGTTGGAGGAAAATGTATGCCTGTAGTTGCCTACATTAAGAAAAATCTCAAACCAATAACCTAATCTTAAAGTTCGTTTGTTAGTAACCTTAATTTTATCTGCAGCTTTCATTTGCTCTTGCCATGAAAACTAACATATATCTATTCCAAAGATCAGGGCATATACCTCTTTAGAGGGTCATGATTCTGTCTCTTATACCCAGCAAATTTTAAATGTCTTCAAAAAGTCTATTTGTAAGGAAGAACAGGACATAGAATTTCAAAACAGCAGTGGAATTAAATCAGAGATAAAGAGAGATTTAACTATATTTTATGGGAGAAAAAGGAAAAACCAACATCATCAACTTCTAAGGAAGAGATAAAAGGTAAGGTGAAGTGCTGCCTTTAGAAGAGAGTGGAAAGGAATAAGTATGGGTGTACAGATGTCTGTGGGTTTTGTAAGCTATTAAAGTTAATTTCTTACGGTATCTCTGTGAAATAGGACAGAAAAGCATCTGCTGAGAAGGAGGGGCAGGTCAGGATGTTTTGAGAGTTTGAAGACTATTTGTGAATGGGCATGTGAGCTAACTTTGTACACATAGTGGAAGACTTAATGTGCAGTGCTCACTTGAGCATGGAATCCAGGAGTGTACTGTGGCAATAATCTACATATTTTGTGATTTTCACAGGCAATACATAACAGTTCTGGGTAACAAAATGAATAGACATTTAGATTGATTGAAAATCTCTCTCACAGGCCTGAGAGAGGCACCTAGAGCTTATTTCCATAAAATACTGTAAAAGTTTAACAGGCTCATAGCTGGATTCTAACTTTCAGCCTGCTGTGAGATCAAAAGTACTCCTTTCTTAGGCTATATCAGAAGAGTAAAAGGACATATAATTTCCTAGTAATCAAGTTTTCTAAAACTCTGAGAATACATTTAACATAAATTGAACTTATAAGCACAAATGAATTGGAGGTGTCATGCCAACCAAGTTACTTCCACTAAGATAAAATAATATAGTCCTAGTCACAGTAATAGATTCTTTTAGGAACGTAAGAATATAAAAATAATTGATTTTTTTTCTCTCATCCTACATATTATGAAGTTTTCGCCAACATTTGCTGAAAGAAAGCACAAAGTCATAAAAAATTCTTGCAGTAAATGCATAGGTACAACAGCCATATCCACATCAGGGGATCAGCTCAAAAGCAGTGCTTAAATTTATCTTCCCTAAGGGCTTTTTCTGGCTACTGAAACCCTCTATGCTAAACACTCAGCAGTCCACACCAACTATCTCCTCTCTTCCAACAGACTTCAAACAATGATTGTTGGGGGTTATGTGCCACATTAGGCCAGCTTTCTCATCTCATGCATAGAACTCCGAGTTTTTCAAAGACTCTCAGAGTTTCCTAAAATGGTGGACTTGTGGGGTGGGTGGTTAGCACCAGTTGCCTACTGGTTTTCTGGCTTGACCACAACCCTTTTCACTTAGTTTTCTCCCCAGTGTCATCCCCCATATCCCATATCAGTATTTGCTACTTTTACCAAATAAACAACTCACACCTGGTTTAGTGGTTGACTTTCAGAGGAACCCAAACAAAAAACGTTGTATTACAAGACAGCTTAAATGATTGATTAGCCAAAACAAAACAAGGCAAACAAAAACAAGCTTCTAGGTTTAATAAAGTTCATTAAAGGAAGGAATTTTCTCTGGGAGTTTTGCCAGGACAGTGTTCTGGGAAGCACACGGGCAGTCCAGCTAAATCCTGCTAAAGAAGCAGTTAGAGGAATGATCTAGTTCGCCACCTGAGGTCCCTGCCACATTGCAGAGCAGAATAAACTGCAAGGAGTGAGAAGCCAGAAAACTCATGCTTTGCTATTTCTTACTGAGACCAATTTTCTTCATTGAAATAAAATAGTCAAAAGATTTCTAATATCGAGGTACTTAATCAGTTTCCACAATTGCACTTCAGAACATGCATATACCTCTAGAATTGTATGCAAATTTGTGTGTGTGTATGGATATATGATGAGTCCCTGATCCCATGACACAGGTATTAGAAGATATTTTTCCCCCTGGATGCAAATAACATAAACATCTAATATGTATTTTTGTTGCTAGACTTCAGAAATAAAATACTATTCTAGGTTAAGGAAAGTCGCCATCACTATGGCAAGATGTGCTTTATAAAATAAACTCATGACTGTCATAAATATGAATAATGGACTAGGATGTCAATATAGGTGATTAATTTATCTTCTGTGGAATGAGGGCTTCATCTCATAACCCCCTCTCAAATCACAGAATCATAAATTATAGGGGTTGGAAAAACCCTTGGAAACCATCCATCCCCCACTCCCTTCCTATCAATGGCACAAAGATTCCTCCAGCATTAGACAGATTCTCACAGCCCCTCATTTCCAATTCAACTTCCCATAACCCCAAATACCCTGAAAAATTAAAAGATCATTGTCTTATTTTGATTTTTAAGTTTTCTAAACTTCTAATTAATAGAAATCTCTTCCTTATTTTAAGCAAAAATGTGCCTCTCAACTTTTGCTCGGTGGTTCTGGTTCTTTTCACCCTTTATTCAAGACAAATATAGCTAAGCAGTGAGTGATTTTATTTATTTATTTATTTATTTCAAATATTTTTTTATGGTTTTTATCCTTTTTTTAGATTTATTTATTTATTTATACAAGCACTGGGTACAGTCAGAAGCACGGGAGGGTGAGGGAATTCACCAGAGCGAGAGCGGGGAGCAAAGCAGGCAGAAGGACCGAAGTACACTGCTGAGGGGAGCAGCGGGCGGCAGGAGAGGTCTGCGCGCCATGTGGGACCCTCCTCCAGTGGTCGGGGAGCAGCCAGGGATTGAACCGGTGCCGCAGAGGCTGCAGGCAGCTTCGCAACCCAGCGTTCAACCGCTGCGCCACCGGGGAGGCCCAACAGTGAGTAATTTTAATTAGATCATGGATAATGCACTTTATAATACCATGTTTTGCTTATATTTTGCAATACAATGGAGAGCTCCTATTGCAGTTCAGGTCATCATTCTCTTTAAATTTCTGGAGTGGCTCCTTTAAGATTGAAGCCCACTTACACAAGACAGTTATGCTGATTTGTAAATATTACTCATGTTCCAAGATAAACACCCTGATTCCCTCAACCATTTGTACCTGTGGCCCAGTTTTCAAGATCAAGATATCCCTCTCCTCTGTATACTGTCATGTGTCATCCTCGTGCAAGTTTTGACATATAAGCCTGCAATATAATAGGACATTTATTGTCATTGGTTTGGTCACTATGTATCTGTATAAAGTGTATTGCAAAGTGCTCTTGATTACAGTGGTCCTACCATGTAAACCAGGCTAGTTATAAACCCAATGTAATCATCTGTGTGTATCATCCTAAATAAAATTTTGGAAAAATTTAGAGACACATAGAGTATGTTTAACGGAGTAAATCTGATTCACCAAGGAAGGTGAAGGGTCTGTTGTCTTGTAAGTAAACAAACTAACATGTATATTATCTGGCAACCAAATGCAATATGGAGCCAGATCACTACAGGGTGCTAGCCTTTGGTTTATTGCTGTTTTCTAGTTATTAGGAGTCATTGCAGAAACTTAAATGAGGATGATGACCTCAACTACATTAGGAGCCCTCTATTGCATTCCAAACTGTAAGCAAACATGGTACTGTAAATTGTATCAGCCCTGATATAGTTAAAATTATTCACTGCTTAACTCTGTCTGCCAAAAAGAAAGTCATAGCAAAAGACAAAGCACTGTGTCAATATTCATTAAGTCTCTATTAAGCCTCTGGTTTTCCTAGTTAACACAAGAAACTTTCTCTTTCATTTGTCCAAATTCCTCTTCAGGATTGGAGGTAGGCATTCCTGGGAAGTAGAGTCATAGCAGGTAGCCCAGAGTGTGACTAAATGTCAGTCTTCAGGAAAGTCAAAGAAAAACAGAGCTCATAATGGGAAGATATTTTTTTAATTTGTAACAATGAAGTCATCATAGAGTACCAGATCTAATAGACAATGGCCTTATAGTAACTGTATAGAGTAAAGACATCTAAATCAGGTAGATTTAGGACAACTGAAAGTACGAATTGGGAATCAGAACTTTAAAGGCAAGGAAGCATTAGAAACATGCTTCTCTGTATCTCTGGTCATTGGTCATGAGGTAGATTTTATAACTGAAAAATATCTTCAGCATTTTCTTTTTATATTCATCTTAATCTATATCCAATCTTTAGTGTTCCTCAGTAACTCACAAAAATGGATTACAGTTATAGGCGTGCTTAATCTAATATAGAATTTAAGGGGTCAGAGATTTAGTTGGGAAAAAATGTCATCCTTATTTTCACTACCCTCTAAAAGTTAATCATTTTAAGGAACTACAGAAATACTAATATAATCAGTATTCAGCAGCTATTCTCACTGACTTTCTAGCTATGTGATAGTCATATTCAGATTCTAATAAAATATTTAAAATATACAAATTTATTTATATTATGGTCTTGAAACTTGATCTAACTGGAGTCTAGCTACTCTAACCACTAAATCCAACCCTAAGCTAGCTACTCCATCCACTACATCCAACCTTAAGCCTTAATCTTTAGGATATCTATGCTTAACACCTCAGTCACAATTCCTTTGTATCAACATAAAGCATCACTTGTTCCATTTATCTTTTTTAATTATTTTTTTATTTTATATATTTTTTACATTGTCAATTTTTTACAATGTATGCTTTCTCATCTTGGTTATAGTCCCTGTGAAATTCCCACCACCCATTCACCCATGAACCATCAGCATAGTCCCTTATGCTCTTCCAACCCCTGTTTTGATCCTCCTCCCTTCTCTCTCCCTGCAGAATGTCTCTGTTTAGTGTTGCCTGTTGATTTTGATTTTCACTATATTATAATAACTTTTTTCCCCCTGATCCCTTATTTGGATCTTCTACATTCCTCTTATAAGTGAAACCATCCATTTGTCCCACTTTTCAAAATGGAAGGACTTCAATGTTAGTGTATTTTTGGTGTTCTGGGAAGTGTGAAACCTGGACCACCTTAGCTATGAGCTATCCTCTATTCCAGAGATCCATGAAGGTAGTCATGGGGACACCAAGCTATTTTCAGAACTCAGAAAGATCTAAGTTTACCTTCTGTTTCCTTTTGAGAAGTTCATGAAAATGAACCTCAAAGGATCCTTTGCTTTGGGCTGAAATCACATCACCCTTTGTGTTTATCTGCTGTATCAGATAATTCATTAGCAGTTATATTGCCAGGTTTTTTAAATGTTAAAACTCACTAGTTAACACTTAAAACATGCAGCTTTTTGTGAGGGTCACAGAAGATTTGGTGATGAAATGCTGTAGCTTATATAGCTATTTATCTGCTTCAGGTAGCACTAATCTGATTACACTTTCAAATTTCAACTTTAAGAAGAGTATGTCCTACCCCACATAAGTTTGACTACTTCTCCTTGAATGGGACCCATGATAGATTGTTTCATCCTGCCAGGCTCTCTACAAGGGAAGTTTACCTAGAGCAGGCATGTTTCAGTAATTACCCACCCTGTTGTATACACTTGATACTATGTTTTGTTTATTTAAAGGACATAACTTCTATATGGAAATACACATCTCTATCATTTAATGAAGTGCAGGTAACATTATCCTCAGCTTAACAGAGTAAGTGTGTGAGTCTTAGTACATTAAGTGCCTTTTAGAAAAAAATAGATCTAGAGGGAGGCTAGTACAAATATGTCATAAATTTGATCTATTTAAACAGGGTAAAATTTGGTTGCATTTATTGTAGAGAACTTTCAAGAATCTATACATGAATGATACAAATACATCTTTCTATTGGCTGCTTTTCTAATAATAAAATTAAAGAAAAGCTTAAAAAAAAAAAAAGAATGTGTCCATTGGGCCTCCCCTGGTGGTGCAGCGGTTGAGCCCTGGGCTGTGAAGCTGCCCGCAGCCTCTGCAGTGCCAGCTGGATCCCCAGCAGTTGGAGAGGGGTTCCACATGGCACGACAGACCTCTCCTGCTGTGCCTGCTGCTCTCCTCAGCAGTGTATTTCTTTAGTCTGCCTATTCTGTTCCCCGCTCTGGCTGTGGTGAATTCTCTCACCGTCCCGTGCTTCTGACTGTACCAAGTGCTTGTATAAATAAATAAATCTTTAAAAAAAAAAAAAAGAATGTGTCCATAGTAAAAAACATTTGCAGAGGGGGTAATACTTTTTTTTAAGTTTGAATCAAAATTTTGAGAACAGGTAGGGCCTTTTGGAGGAATCCTAGGATTCTGGAGTGCCTGAAGAAGTAGGAGCACAAGAGAATATATAGCAATGTTAAGAGTACAAAAACCATCTCTGATCATGTTACAATTCACCAGAAGACCAGTCATGCCAACACAGGTTAGAGTAATCATCTCTCTCCTGGTTTGAGCAAGTGGATTTCCTTTAGTGCATCCTGCTAGTTTGCATAAATTATTCCAGCCTGGTTAAATAGTAACACATTGGCTCCACAGCTGGCTCTGCTGCTGCTAAAAGATGTTATGGATTATTCTGTCTTTTGACCAGGTATTAATAGAGCTCTCCTCAGCAACCCACAAGTGATTAATGAGATGAGAAGATAAAATACCCCACCTACTGCAGCAGCCCTGAAAACGGAATTAATGAGAGAGCAAAAGATCAAGAAAGCGAGAGAAAGAAAATGAGACAGAACTCCTAAAACAGCTCCCGTACTGTACAAAGCAGATCAGCTGCCTATTTGACTTGGCTTCTAATGATCCTGTTTACAAATGAGCTAGTACCTTCTGAATTAGTATACTAGGAGAAGCCAATTTAAGGAAATTATATATTCCTAAAATAACTACCATGTGCACAAGAAAATTTTTACCTGACTGTAGAACTAATTTTAAAGGGATAAAAATCTTATTACACCATATTTAAGCAAAATAAATGGACTATAAAAATTAAAAAGAAAAATCCCAGCTGTTAGAGTGCATTGCAAGAAGATTCTCTAGATGCAGAACATAGATAAGCCTGGGTTGTGGACATTCATACTCTGGAATGTTATATTTCTAGAGACTGACGCCAATGAACATTATTGGAGTGTAGTTACAAGTTCTGTGTCTGTGGGGGAGTGTAGTCCAGATAGGAGGAATTTTTTTCCCTAACAGGATAGAAGTATTTGCCGAGAATAGTGCTAAAAGTGAGTTCTTATGGGGCCAAGGAGGGATGGGTGTGTATACTTGCTTCACATTTCTTCTAACTCAGAGTGCCTTACCTTCTTAAAAATGCCAATCCCATAAGAAGGAGTTGAAAATTTGATTTATTCAATTATGCCACAATAAGTTCTGTTTAATAGTGGACAAGGTTTCTGCCATAAAACCTCACTGCTTTCCTCTTACTGTGCTGTGGGTAGGCAACATTCATTATTCTGAATACCATAACTGGCTGGGGGTGCCATGAAAATAAGGATGAAAGAAGAATCTAAGCCACATCTCCAACCCAGTTCTAGCATAGAGATCTGCTTTATAATAAGAACTTTAAGAAAGCCTACAGCGTTGTGTTTAAATCAGTTTGACATTTTCCATAATTTATTGATTTGTTATAAGTATATGAACTCTGTAACAAGGTCTTTCTGTTGCTTTTGTTCACGGCAATATCCCTAGTACCTAGGACAGTGATTGGCACAAAGGAGGTATTCTGTGAAAAATTTTGTGTGAATGATACCCTTAATTACCATTCATATTTCACCTTGAAAACATGCAGAGTTACATAAGATATCTCATAGAAAGGATACAGAATTCCAAAAAGAGAATTTAGATATATCTGGGTTACCTAACTACACACTCACACTCACTTTCAGATAATCAAAACCTGTTACACCATTAATATTTGTGTGTGTGTGTTTGTGTGTGTGTGTTTACTAAAACTGTGTGAGATGGAGAATCAGTGGTATATTATGATGTTCAAAGATGAGAGAAAACCCTGAATATGAACTATTTATGAGTATCTTATGTTTGTCTCAGTATATTTTGATCAATGAATAAAAATTTCATAATACCTAAAATAGTTTATCATAATCTAAATTAAGATAGATGGAGTATAAATACTTCCAAAAAGTCCATCAACTTTTGGCAGACATTCTGCAAAAAACCGTTCCTGCAGTTGATTACTACAAATATTAAAATAAAGTCAATTTGGTTTCATGATATTTTTTAAGATTTATTTATGCATACAAGAGCTGGGGTACAGGCCAGCGGTGTAGGAGTGAGAGGATTCACCACAGAGTGGAGAACAGAACAGACAGATTGACCAAAGTACACTGCTGAGGGGAGCAACGGGCAAGTCAGGTGAGTTCTGCTGTCCATGTGGGTTGCTCCCTGGCCAAGGATCAAACTCATGTTGCAGAGGCTGCAGACAGCTTCATAGGTTGTGTCTTAACCCCTTGCACCACCAGGAGGCCCCCAGTTTCATGATTTTAAAGGGCTATGTGAAATTTATATAGACTAGCATACATGTTTCCATTATGAAACAGAAATGGATGGATCTCCAGCTGTATTTTATTCATTATAGGAATTCTGTTCTTTACCAAGAATACATAGCAGAAAAAAATTATTTTATTAAAATGCCACCTTTTTGTTGTAAATCACATTTCCTCCATTATAATCTTCAACTTAGCATCAATCCTCAATTCAACTTAACATCAATCCTCAATTCTGTGTGTGTATGTGTGTATGTGTGTGTGTGTAGTTTTGAAATGCATTGCCATTGTAACCAGAAAATAGGCCTTCTAGTGATGTTTCCATTGTTTTCTTAAATAAGACAATTAAATGAATTTGGTAATAAATGTTTTTTATTAGTTTCTCAACCAATAAGGAGTCATATGGCCCCAATTTTGCCAACAAGAAAGCTAAAAATGTAGTCTAAGTTACTATTTGACCATCTGTTAGTGTCACTAAGAGAGAATTACTTTTTCTTTCTGGTACTGTGTCATAGTGTTTCTGAGATATGATATAGTTCCCAGATATATGTTTTTATTATTAGATCAATCCAAAATATTTCTTCTGTCACCTTTTTTGGCCCTACTAATATTTGCCAGTACTCAATCCTACTTTAACTTGTTGAGGCCAAAACATTGAGGTGCCACACAAGATTGAGCATGCAAAACTCCCAGCTAGATGTTAATAAGTATATATTGCAGATATATTTCTGTCTATGACAGAGTGTCTATTTTATGTATGTATCCCTAAGAGATAATGCTACAGGTTCCCAAAGTCAAAAAAAATTCTACTTCTGAGTAACTGGTATTCTTTGTTCTTTACAATTCTGTGGCTTTCATATCAATAACATCATTACTCTGATACTAAGAAACTCACAGCCAAAATTTAGTAACATGAGTACACTGGTGATCTGCATTTACTGCACAGAGTTCTACACAGTGCTGTGGGAAAAGATGGAACTCAAATTTAGTAGCTGAAATGAAAACTGCTATATTTAAAACACTGAGGATAATCTGCAAATATTACTATTTGATTAAAAATTAATAGTTATATAAAAGTTTTATTCATAAGAGAAAATATAATGATCTTCAACATCAAGTATCAATGATAAACCTCAATTAGAGAAAGAGAAATAAATGAGAAAAAGTTGTGAAAAACAAACGATATACTGATAATTTGAAAAACAGCTTAGACTTTCTTAATATCTCCCATTTCCTCTGGATAGATAAATACCTTCTAGAATTTTCAGGCTCCTATTGTAAAGACTCAAGAGAAAATATAAAAGCTACGATGTAAAGAATAATTATAATAAACAATAGAAAGCTTAATGAGCATTGTTTTGTTTATACTCCAGGGTCATTTCTCCACCCATTCTCTGCCTATTCTTCCTTTTTGCAAGACCACTGTGTTCTATAAAATGTAGCCATCTTTTCCTTTTAATCATTAAATTACTGCATATTCTATCTCCTAGGAAAGGAAGAGGAGATAATGGTGATTCCCGTTACCCTAAAACAGACTGAAAAGTGCAAATCAATCCCCCAAATTCCTCACCTTTATATCACAGACCCCAAAATCCAGCATCCAAGTCAGTCCCTTTGGTTTTAAAGGGAGATAGTATAGCTCTATAGTCCCAGACCAGAGTACTCAAATTTCACACATGGAGAGGTTTTGCATTATTTTGTTTCTCATCTTTTATTTCCTCCTTCTGTTTAAAAATGATACTGGGGAAACACACCATTAAAAAAAAATAAAATGGGTAAATACTAAAAATGAAATCTTTTAACTTGGTAGTTGACTCTACAAGCCCTTCACTTGTAAGAGGCAAAGCATGTCAGGGAGAATTCACTCTCTATGGCTGCCTGTCAGTGGTCTTTCTGCTCTTATTTCCATGGAAACGGAAGGAGTTTTAATAGAATAAAGCAAGGGAAAGTTTTCATAAAGTCCTTTCTCTCCTTATGTTAACAGAACAGTACCCAACCTCTGCCCAGCCCCAAGAATTGTCAAGTCAAGAAAAATATATTTTGCTACTTTTCTAGCATCCTTTTTCTATTATTCAGTTTCCACTTCATAAGAAAAGTGGGACAATTCAAAATGGAATTTGTCTCGATTTTTCCCCAATGCTTTCAATATCAAAATTCTACCCCATGTTACAACAAGGCAAAGTGATGCAAAACCCAAAATTCTGTGCTTATTAGAAAAAGCCAGAGCATTTGAAGTGAAACTAGGGCCAGCTATTTTGTGATGGTGTTTCTTAGGAGACTTGGCCTGTAATTGACTTCAGAGCCTTTTCATAATTTGACTGAAAGAGTTGTTCCTTCTATGCATACAGGCTTTATATTGGTCACAGATCATTAATGTCCAAATTTTAGAGGGAACAAATCTCACTTCCCTCCATTTAAACCTCCAAACCAAACAATATCTAGGGTTCTTATTAGAACTCAATAGATGAAATTCAAATGGTCACACTCCTCTTCCAAGATTCTCATACAATTTCATTTTGTTACCAATCTCCATGCTTTCATTGTTCCAGCAAATCTTAAGTACCTACTAATCACCAGGCAGTGGATTTACTATTACTAAATGGAATTGACCAAGTTACTGCCTTGTGAAGTTATAACCTAGAAAAAGATCTAATCAACCAATCTTGGTCAATGAGACCAAAATTACATAATCACAAATTAAAATAGGTGCCAAGATAAAAGGTGCTAAAATAAATGGTAGGAGCTTAGTAATGCAATGAGAAAATATCTTCAACCAGTTATGAAGGACAAGAAAAAGAGTATTTGATGGGGCTCCAGAAAGATAAAACAAAAAGACAAAAGATCCCAAAGCAGAAAGAGGTTGCCATATGTGAGGAACAAAAAGAAGCTCAGTGTGCCAGAAGGTAGTAAATGAGGAGAACAGAGACTAGAGATGAAGCCAGAAAGATGACTAAGCTACAGCATGTACTGCCTTGCAGAGCATGGCAAGAAGATGGACTGTAGTCTAATTAAGAGATTATGAAATCTTGGACAAGTTGGGTGGCACCAAAGATGGAGAGAAATCAATTCCTGTGGAATTCACAAGTCATACTGATGAATGAGGAAAATAAAAAAGGACTAAGTAAGAGTGAACCCCAAATATCAAATGTTGCCAATAGATAGGATTATTTTCTGAGATGGAGAACACTGTGAAAGAAATAGATTCAGAAGAGAAAGCCATGGACTCAATATTAGAGATTTTTAGTTTGTGATGCCTGAGAGACATTTAAATGGAAATGTGAAGAATTTAGCTTTGTAGGCAAGATTAGAGGTCATAGGCATGCTCTTAGCTGGAGATGGGAATTTTAGAGGCATTAGTAGCCTTGAGAATTAATGAAATGTTTTAGGAAGAGACTAGAGAGAAAGAGAACAATCTTTTAAGGTCTGGGCATGAAGGTCATCTACATAGAATAGTATTTTTACACAAATGAGCTATATTGAGTAGCAAACAATAAAATAAGAGTAAATTTCAAGATGAAGAAAGCAGTCTACTGTGCCAAAGAAGATGTCCATTGAATTTCCTTAAATGGAGTTTATTGGTTTCTTGACATGCACCATCTCAGTGGAATGTTGATAATAGAAGCCAAATGGACATATAGAGAAGACTAACTGGAAAATGAGGAAGCAGAGGCAGTGCAGTTAGAAAACTTCTGAAATGTAACAGAGAAATAAGGAAACTAAGCAGTAATGGAAGACAATGGAAGGTAGTTTTGCGTTGTTTTATGATTTAAAATTCTAGATTAAAATTCTAGATCGAGTTTATCTAGGCATGGGAATAATGCAAAGGCAGAGATCAAAATATTGGCAGAAATATTTTTTCAAAATGCAAAGTTCTTGAGAAAACAGGATATGCTCAGTTTCAGAAGGCACTAGCGATGAAGGACACTTTCTTACAGCAGAGGGATAGAAGGGAAGTTAGATAAAGACCATGGAACAGTTTCTCTTGGGAAGATGATAGACCTTACAGCTGTGGGTCTCTCTTTTCTAGTATATTAGATGAATGTGGGGAAGCAGAAACTTGGAAATAATCATTGCACAGACTGAAAGACAAGTTCAATGGGGAAGAGCTGGAAATCCTGAATGATTACTTGAGGCTAGAGATTTTAGCTTACTGTTATAAAAATCTACATGGTTTTCTCCAGTAACACTTACCTGCAAAGGGAGGAAGCATAAAAAAAAAAATAGCTAATCGCCATTCATCTAGGATTGAGGTTTGTCAAGGAGAATAAAGACTAAGAAGTGGAGAAAATTGTAGCGAAGTAATTACAATTATGAACTTTAGAAAGTCAGCTACATTAAAAAGCAAATAAAGGTAGGTAGGGGCTTTTACAAAGAGAGCACATATAGTGGACAATTTCTTAATGTCAAAATATTTTACCAGTGCTTAGGTTTAAGGTCTTTATTGTAAAAGTGATAATACATCCTGCTAAGTAGGGGTACATTGCTTCTTGTTCTAGTATAAAAGTTTAAGTATGGACTGTGTTCCAGACCTCATGCTGCTTTTATATTACTCCTTGTCTTTCTGTATTCTCCACCAAACCACTGGGACTGAAAGCCTTTATGCTGCATTTCTAAAAACCCCTTTCAGTTGAGTTCCTCATGGGCCTGTCAGTGGAAGGTGATAGTAAATGTAAAATTAGGTAGAAGGAAAAATACCATTCTTTCCCTTCTAGCCAGCTCTCCAGCAGCAGCAGTAGCAACCATGAGCAACTCAGAGGTACTGCAGATGACAGTGGCTATAGCTGTGTTACTGGCAGTTTCAACAGCCTCAATGGGAGTCCAGGCCCCAGGATGATTAGTGGCATTAGTGTATTGATATTCGTGTACTTTCAATTACAGAGGCAGCAGCAGCAACTCCAGCAACTTAGTCCAGAGGGCAGGATAACTCCAGCCTAGGATCATTTAGCAACTTCAGATCTTGAATTAAAAATAAACAAACAAAAACTTCTTTTTTTTTCCCAGTCTGCTCTAAATCTATTTTTTTCCCCCTAAAACTTTCCAGCAACTTTTAAGCAAATCTCTGGGATAAATCTCTGTTTGAAACACCTTGAAACATTTCTGATTTCCTGATTGGATATTGCCTGATAAGGGATGGGAAGCATGGGACTAAGAGATGAATGGAAATAATTACTGTTGTGACCAAAAGCCACATGTCAAATCAAATCCAGGAAAAATCAGACATGTATTCCAGGATTTAGCACTAGCAGAAATTTCACAAATATATTATAACCACATAAACGAGTGAATTAATAAAGTATGGCATAATCAGAATGGAGTAAGTCCTTTAGTTATCCTTTAATAATCCAGAAATTTCTTTAGGTTTTCCTGGGCTTGGAAAAACTTTAATTTTTTTTTTTAAATTCATGAAAAACTAAATTTGTGTAATGCCAGATACTATTCATGTAACTTCTGTTTCTTATTTATTTTCAAAACACATTAGTGAATTAAAGGCTCTAAAATATGTTAAAGTAGTAAAGCTGTTTAACTTTACTTTATCCAAATATGTATGTGTGTATATATGTCAATATATAGGATATGGATATATATCATATATATTTGTAAATATCTCTTACACACACAGGCACACACACAGGCAAACATTTCTATCTCTGTCTCTATTCCTTTCCTCATAACACCTAGTAACATCCCATTTAACACCCCATGAAACAAGTATTCTGCTGAATGCACTTTGGGAAACTCTACTGTGAGGGAAGCTGCCCATCTGGTCCATCTATTCTGGACTCTCAAATCTCAACTACAGTTGGCAGTGCAGCACACTTTGACCAGATATCTATATATAAAAATGTTCTAGAAACTTTGAAGGCAACAAAAAGATTAAGTGGGAATGATTAAACACTGAAATGAATTATTTTCTGTTTAGTAGTTAATTTCATTCTAAATATATGTGTGGATTTACATGCACACATACGTACACAAACAGCAAATTCTACATAGTAAGATGTCAATTCTGATGTTACAAACCTCTTTCATAAAATACTGAAATTGTTTTCTAATCAATGACTGAATAAATAAATGATACAGAAGTTGAGGCAATTCTTGACTGAACTAAGATGTTCATTTAATCATACTCTATTGCTCTTTCATTCATCTTTTTCACTCAATTAACATCTATTTGTGTCCTTACTATATACCAGGTTCATCTATTTGTTGAGAACATAAAGATAAATAGTAAAGAACCCCTCCCCTCAAGGAATTCAGGTTCAGGGAGCAAAAAAGACAAACACATAAAGAGGTGGCTACATAAAGCAGTGTCCTTAAGGAAGTGTATTTTGTACAGCAGTGGGGAACAGAAAAGCCATATCCTAACTCTGTGTGTGTTTGTGTGTGTGTGTGTATGCACATGCACACATGGAAAATATATTTGCAGCCAGAAGTATGCAAGTAAGGGAAAGTAATCCTTCAGTGCGATATAGTGGCAAAGATCAAACCAGGTAGGAATAAGAAAATCATTTCAGGGAGCAATTTTGAAAACTTACCATGTTACCAGAAATTTACAATAAAAAAGAGTGTGAGTATGATTCTGAGTTATGAAAGGGGACTCATTTCCTATGCAGTCCCTACCTTTAATAGAAGACTCAGCTTAAATCAAAGAAATGAATGCTTTATGAATTAATTTCATATCTCCACAATGGACACTCCCCTAGCTGCCTCCATCCCACAAAAGACAGATCAGGGAAAGTCTGAGTTACTCCATGGTTCCTACTGAACATGGTATCATATTCGGGGTGTCAAGAGTGAAAACAGAGCACTGAAAAATGAAGAATATTTAAAAATAAAGAGCATCATATAAATTACTCTCTGCAAGCCATAACCTTTTGTTTCTTATGTTGAGCATTCTCATTTCTCTATTCTTTGCACCCCCAACTAGCTGGTTATAATACTTCTGATGTCATCTGACATTCCCCTCTCACCTCTTGCTCATGGAATAGAAGATATGTCCTATCATATTTAAGGAATAAAAAGGAAATTTAGAAGCTTATTGAAACTCATTTTAACAGGCACACATTTTTCATCAGAAGGTGATGACTTCTGAGTGATCCCATCATTACGCAGTGAGCCCAAATTCCACTCAGGCTCCTAGAATTGTCTCTAGAAACTGACATGTGTCTGGAGGGACAGCGGCCAAAAGCTTTGCTTGTTTATCTGTTACCTGTATAGAGTCTCAAATATTAAACCTATAATGGACAGAAATCATCTTAGGCATAAAGTTGAATAAGTATGTACATTTCATATAAGGCACTAAGCCAAGTGTTAACATTTCTGTAATATTCATGCAGACCTTCATTAACAGAAATTTGAAAAAAAGACAAATGAAATTTAGAGTCTCAGTGAAGAATTTATCCAAAAAGGAGCAATTTTCATTAAGATGACATTTATAAAATGGCAGAATTAACCACAAGCTATGAGAAGTACAGGTTTTGATTTATACTATGAAAATTCTGAAAGGGATTTTAGAGATTATTTAACTTTTTATTAATTTAACATATGTGCTACTGAGGACCTAAGAGATGAGTCCCCTGCTAAGAATCATTGGCAGTATACAAATTAGAACTCTTGTTTCAGTCCCTTTATGGATTATAATGGGCTGCTTCATATATTCCTTAGAGGTGTCATACTGTTGATGTGACATATTCTGAGTACAAAGCAACAATCAGACCCCCTAATCCCACTTCTCTTTTACACAGATATTACCATTTCAATGTGTGGCTTCTCATTTTGCTGAGAGGTTTTTCTTCCCCACCCACCCCCTCCTTAAATCAGGCAAAGAGACAAGTAACTGACTTCAGTTTTCAAAAATGTAACCCGCAAGTGCATAATTTTTCCTGTCAGATTTCCTTTTCTGTAAGTTGGTGAGTTTATTGTGGTAGCACTCAAAAGGCTGAGCCTGAAAAGTTCTATAACATATGGCATACATTTAACATGGCTTGTGAATTAAAAATAACAGCCTGCCATCTGCCTCTGCAAGTTGATTTTATCAAAGTCTAAATGAGAAGCTCAAAGACATGAATGTTGTCAATTAAAAGAAGAAGAAATACCCAGTTCAATACAGAGTGACCAATCCATGTTTTTCTTTTTTCCTTTTTCTTCTTTTTTGCTCTGCACCGAAGTTACCCATTTCCTCCACTCTTCCAAATTAAAAGTTGCCCAGTTTTAAAACTACAGAACCAATTTGTAACCATTACATCTCATTTCTTTCCTGTCTTCCCCTCCAAAGAAACCTTTGTCACAAATTTAACTTCCTGAGTTGCCTTCCTCTAAATATATTATGTATATTTTCTCTTAACACCCTCCAAATCAACTAGAGCTTATAAAATATTTCTTCCTGATAATATTTAATTTATTTTCCCCTAAACTTCAGATATTAAGTAATAAATGTTGGGGAGAATTATTTGATGATTTTTCATCATCATACATTCTTCTGTCCTTTAGGAACAATCTTAAATACTGAACTCCAAGTCAGAAAACCACACATCAATTTAGTTGGATTAGCATTTATCGAGCAACTACCCCAGGGACATCCCTGGGAGTCAATGTTCAGGTAAAGGGTTTAAGGCAATTGCTGCTTTCAGGAAGCTTATGTCACAGTCAAGATAAAATTTATACCCAAGAAGCAATTTGAGATGAAGCCCATCTTTGTATAGACAAGTGCTCACCTGAGATACCGAGATTAAGCACAATAAGAGTTCTGAGAAGAGAGAGTTCTCTCCCTGAATGTCTGTTATTCTTTATTTAAGGGCAAGAGGCTTAACCAATTTATGTTTCCATTTTATCGTTGTATAAACCAGCTTTGCATGCACAACAATATAACATACAATTATATGAATTGCTAAATTTATAACCATCATATAAAATCTAAGCAGACAACCATAGAAAACATAAAAAGTGAGCTCTAAGTAAATTCAATAAAATGCCCAAGCCTCAAGACTAATTTAATCAAAACTTAACTAATAAAGTTCTATTGGGACGTGTGATTTCTAGACTAAGGTTAAAAAAAAAAAAGTTAAAAATTAAACTATAAGACAGAGATTCCACGAGTCACAGATGCCAATTTTAGGGAGTAAATTTTGTAAAAGAGGTTGTTTTCTAATCATAAAGATCAGAATTATTTGATGAAGTCTTGTAGTGGCACATAGCACAAACCTAGTGTGCCCTTCGTTCACGTAGACTATGAATATTGTGTTAATTTCCTAGGGCTGCTGCAATAATTGCCACAAGCTTGGTGACTTGAAACAAAAGAAACCTTTTTTCTTACTGTTCTGGAAGCCAGAAGTTCAAAATCAAGGTATTGAGAACAACACAGTGCCTGTGAAGATCCTAGCGAAGAATGTCTCTTGCAATTCCTGGAATTCTAGTTACCTGCTTCAGTCATCCTGAATGATGAGAGTATATCGCAATCTCTGCCTCCATCTTGAAATGGCCTTCTTTCCTGTGTGTATCAAAGATCAAAGGTCCTCCCTAAATGATCTCATCTTCAGATCTTTAATTACATCTGCAAAGACCCTATCTCCATATAAATTTATATTCACAGGTATTTGAGATAGGACATGGGTGACATGCACGCTGAGGGTGAAGGGGGATACAATATAATTTATTAGGGCCTCCCCGGTGGCACAGCGGTTGAGCGCTGGGTTGCGAATCCGCCCGCGGCCTCTGGGGCGCCGGTTCGATCCCCGGCTGCTCCCCGGCCACCGGAGGGTCCCGCATGGCGCGCAGACCTCTCCTGCCGCCCGCTGCTCCCCTCAGCAGTGTACTTCGGTCCTTCTGCCTGCTCTGCTCCCCACTCTGGCTCTGGTGAATTCTCTCACCCTCCCGCGCTTCTGACTGTACCCAGTGCATGTATAAACAAAACAAACAAACAAACAAATAAATAAATAAACATGCCTCTGTAAAAAAAAAGTGTATTCTTTGAAAAAAATATTAAAAAAAATATAATTTATTATAAGAATATAAGTTCCTTTTGCTTTCATATTACAGTTTATCAGATTACAAATATAGTTTATAATTCCAATTTACTATATTGAAAATCTAGTAAAGATTCTGATTCTTTACTAGGCAGTGGGAATCTTATTTACCAAAAGTTTCTCTATGACTTTCAATAGGTGTACATAAATAACTACATTTATTTTTTACCTCTCTTCTGCCCCAAATCATCCATTTAATTAAATTAAGGTGTGTGTGTGTGTGTGTGTGTGTGTGTGTTCTCCTGAAAGAAATAAAGAGATATCCCAGTAAGGATTCACTTAGCTCAATGACTTCAGTTGTTGATAGTTCGAAAGGAGTTTTAGAATGCAATGCAGGGTCTAAGAAGAACCATTGTGAGTTGGTTCTACTCTTTTTAGTGTGAAACCTAGAAAATCCCTCTGTGAATGCTTCAAACTCTAGAAGCAGATGTCTATAAAAAGTAACAACCACTGACATAAAGTAGAAGAGACCTCTAAATTCTAAGAATAATAATGCTTAATAAGTATCTCCCTCCAGCTCAGAAAAATATCCAGTGATTAATATCTTACTCTGTCAAGGACAGTTTTTTTTAATCTATAAATAAAGAAAATTTGTTGAAGGAATGCATGCTCTAAATTCCATTTATGGCAATGACAGAAGATCCCAAATGATGAACTGTGTATTTTAAAGTGAAAATCATACCACAGGAATGCCCACATAGCAAATAAATCAATGAAAGCAATCAATCTTCTTAATGAAAGCCTGTGGTTAGCAGGTGTAAATGCCACTGTGATCTCTTACAGTTACAAAAGAAATCCTGATGTTGGACATAAACAATTCACCGTGGTTACATACAAATCAACCTCAATAGCCTGAACTAAATAGAAACATGATTGGGATTGGTTAAATATCTACAATCTCTTCATTTGCCTTTCAAAAACAGAGGAGAGCTATATTTCCTTTCCAGTAATTAGACATCTTTCTCCTGAAAACCCATTGATAGATGTTTCAACTTCAACACTTCTTTCCATTCAAATCAATGCTTTTCAATGAGAATAGAAAACAGAATATAAGGATAAGATAATGAGGTATGTTAAAGTTTAAGCCCAAATTCTAAGTCCTCACTTCTAATAGAAATAAGAATTCAGTCAATGGTGAAAAGGAAAGTCAATTTCATGAATATGACTTACCAGATTTTATGAGCCATATCTGCTCATTTAGTTTATGTCAGCTTTGGGTTGTACCTACACAGGTCTTATCTTTGTAGTGAGCCCCATTTTGTAGATATTAACCCTTCTATTTGGTAAAATTTCACCACCAAACTAAACAGTTCTGAAGAGCTAGCTTCAAGAAACCCCTTAGGGGCCTCCCCTGGTGGTGCAGGTGGTTGAGCGCCATGCTGTGAAGGTGTCCACAGCCTCTGCAGTGCCGGTTTGATCCCCGCCAGTCGGCAAGGTTCCCACATGGCACAGCAGACCTCTCTTGTCTCACCCGCTGCTCCCCTCAGCAGTGTATTTCATTGTCTGCCTATTCTGTTCCCCACTCTGTCTCTGGTGAGTCCTCTCACCTTCTCGCACATCTGGCCTGTACCCTGGTTCTTGTATAAATAAATAAATCTTAAAAAAAAAGAAGCCCCTTAGTTACACTGAGCCTGAAGTTTTTCATAATTGACTGCAACAGTTTTGTAGCATCCCTGATTAAATTTCAGCTGGTAGAGTCCACCAAGATGGCAGCTGAGTGAAGATGCTGGGCTTGCCTCCAAAGAATGGATAGCACCAAAACAAAGTCAACAACCGCTGAAAGAAAAACGGATGACGACAGTACACACAGGAATAAAGTTCTGGTGAAAGGGGTAGAAAAACTGATCAAATTGTGCTTGCAGTGATACCAGGGCAGCACACCCCATGAGAGGGAGGGCTGGCTGCTGTGCAGAAGCCCTTACAGTTGCAGTTGATTCAGGGATACAGTCCAAAATTGTGACTTTGGAGACCCAGCAAATTGATGGATACAGGGTTCACAGAAATGCCTGCCAGGGCAGTGAGCACTGTTGGAAAATTATAGGAACAAAAATGCAGAGTGATGATTACTGGGTTGAGGCTGAGGCTCCCAATCCAGAAAAGCTGGGGTCTGAACCAGCAGGGAGAACAGAGATCATCCTACTTGAAGACCACAAGTGGGATATCGAAAATAATCACTACCATCCCACCCTGGAGATCAACTAATAACAAACACATTAATTAATAAATAAAAGAGTTTAAGCACCTGATAACAGGAGCAAACATCTCAGGATAAGCGTCTGTAGTGGAAAAGGATAGAGAACAATTCCTGGCTTTTGATCCTGTATCAACTACACTGCCTGGTGCCCTGTATTCAAGCATAGCCCAGAGATGAGAGTTGATACAAGACTTTTCAAGACAGACCAAGGAGCTGGTGGAGAGGAGATCACTGGATCACTTCCAAACAACTCTGGTACCTACAGGGTAGAGAACAACTGCCTTGAAAATGAATGTCTTCCCTTTGATTATAAATTTCTGTTCTTCCATCTATGCATATATTTTTATGTTTTTGAGAAAGTGTTGGGTGGGTGTAAAACATGGATTATAGTATGAAAGAAATTCATATTGTACTATTTAAGTATGCCATTGGCACCTTAGAAATATATTCAGTAAATCTCTACACTTCCAAGACTGTTCTTTCGCCTCTTCAGTCTCAGACTATAGACTTTCTATTTATTTTAGGAGTAATGAAACTGTCAACAACTAATCTTCGGTTAATGACTTCTGCATTTACTTACACAGAAAACCAAAATAAGTACCAGTTACCACAAAAAATAAGACAGATCAAGACCCCAAAGAGTAATTCCAATTAAAGAACTGACACTTTAAACTTCTCTTAAAATGAGGGGGAAATACAGAATGCTACCACTAAAGTGCTACCAGAAAAGAGAGAAGATGCCTGAAAGGAAAGCATAAGGCTTTGAAAAGCTGTCCTCATTGAGAACCCTAAGGTGACAAATACAGAGTTCTGAGCCCTCTCTTTTTCCATAGAATACACTACTTGGTCCAGTATTCCCTAAGGGAAGGTCCTTGTGAGGTAAAATGCCTCCTGGCAAGACTCCTGTCCTGAAAATGATTGCTGTCCTCTGTTGACTCTCCTGACTCCAAAACTGGCAACAGTTCAAGATGCTGAATTAGGTTTTTTGTGTTTTTGTTTTTGTTTTTTTGGGGGGAGGGGTTATTGTTTGTTGACTTTTCAGTCATAATTTCAATGAGATAAATTGTATACAGGATAAAAAAAAAAGATATAACAAATTGCACAAAAATTTTTCACAAGAGATAGAAGACCAGGCCAGTTGCAAACAGAACATGAATCGTATAGATTCAGTGAAAGTAAGAATAGTTCAAGATGTAGCCTCAAAACTAAAGTCCTAAGACCTAAATCAGCAAAGACAATTTTAAAATAGCCACAAAGGAGGAGATTGTTTAATTCTTGGAGATACTTTGGAATTTTCCATTAACCAGAACTATGCAGCCTCGAGGGGAAAATGATCCAAAACAATACTAAAAATAAAAAAAAAAGGGATTGGTAAATTATTGAAATAACATTGGATTATAACATCAAAATTTCAGCTGTACATCATTTAAAATCAAAATATTAGGGGCCTCCCTGGTGGTGCAGGGGACAAAATCTCAGCACTATCAAACTATCCTCACTCACTGTGGCATGAGTTCAATCTCCGGCCAGGGAGCAACCCACATGGTGGGGCAGACCTCTTCTGTATCACCCGCTGTTCCCCTCAGTAGTGTATTTCAGTCTGTCTGCCTGTTCTGTTCCCCGAGCTGTCTCTGGTGAATCCTCTCACCCCTGCACCTCTGGTCCACACCCCAGTTCTTGTATACATAAATAAATAAAAATCTCTTTAAAAAGTCATCATTTGTATATACTACAGTACTTTAAAAGACCAGTTCTAACCTTTACTACACAATGGTCCCCTTTACCGAATTTAGCTACTTCCTTCTCCCCTTCCCCTTCCTAGCTGGTAATCATTAATTGGTGGAATAGTATAGGCTAGACATACATTTTTGTCTTATTTACCTCATCTATGTGTTTGTTTTCTCTATATACCACATACGAGTGACATTATGTAATATTTGTATTTAGACTTGTGACATTTCTCAAAACTTAAAATGCACTCCTGAGCGACTCATGCTGTTGCAAATGGAAGAATTTCATCTTTTTTGTATAGCTGCGTAGTATTCCATTGGGTATATACTGCCACATATTTATCCATCTGACTATCACTAATGCACTTAAATTATTTCCAGCTCATGGTTATTGTAAATAATATTGCAATGAACATGGGGTTACATATATCTCTTCAAATTAGTATTTTGTGTAATACAGTACTTTAATAAATATATTTGGCTCTGTAAGCCATACAGTCACTGTTATAAATACTCTGCTATTATAACAATATACAAAGGAATAATGGAGTTGGGTTCTAATAAAACTTTTGCAAAATAAATAGCTTTCTGACTGTGGTTTACCATCTCCTGAACTAGAATGCAAACATACTTTTTTTGTGTTTGGTTATACTATTACATTTATCTCTAATATATCAATGCATTAGTTTTATGATTCCTATAAAAATTGTAAGCTCTAGCAGATAGAAGACAGTATTTTACCTTTTATTGTCAGTACTATAATTATAATTAAATAATCTAAAGCATAGTTTTACATTTGTTCATAGCATGCCATAAATATTTTATTTAACCTCGGTTTATCTACCAGTAAAATATTACTGTTTTAAACTTCTGGGACTTTTTTCATTAATTGTTACAGCAAAGATTAATATTAATTTTGAGGTAAGAGTATGGGTTTTATCTCCAGATCAAATACTGTAGCTTGACAGACAAATACTCTCTTTTTTTAAAAAAGATTTATTTATTTTTATACAAGAGCTGGGGTACAGGCCAGTGGGATGGGAGGATGAGAGGATTCACCAGAGACAGAATGGGGAACAGAACAGGCAGATCTACTGAAATACACTGCTGAGGAGAGCAGCAGGCATGACAGGAGTCTGCTGCACCATGTGGGACTCTCCCTGGCTGCTTGGGAATCGAACCCATTCTGCAGAGGCTGCAGACAGCTTCACAGCACTGCACTCAACCCACTGTGCCACCAGGGAGACCCCAGACAAATACTTTCCTTGAAAATATTTTTAAAATCTGGTTTAAAAAAAATCTGTTTAAAAGCAACAGACAGTTGTCTTTAAAGTTGATGTTTAAGTAATACATTACAGAGAACAGGAAATACTAGCATAGTAGAGAGGTGGGTTAATATGTCCCCATGATCTACTTTTCTGCTCAACATATTTCTATATTTTTGGTGCAGGTGAGAGACTAACAAACTAGGAAACAGGACACTGCTAAGAGGCATAAAAACCAAAAGACCTTTTGATATTCTCATAGGACTGAGGAAATAAAGCTTGGAGTTTAGGATATTCACTACAGCTAAGATGTATAGAACAAAAAAATTTAAAAAGAAAAGGAGGATCAGTGAATTGAACACAGAATTTAATATTGTTTCATTTGAGCCTTGCAGTTCACTGAGGGAGAGGTAAAAATGACAAAAGGAAAGGCTCTATAAGACAAGAATAATTTCAGCAGTCTCATAGTAATGAGACAAAAAAAAAAAACAGAGTTGAGATCAGCCTCCAATAAACATGCCAATTCCAGAGTTTGAATTCAAGAAGACCACAATCTGAGGGTAGAAACAAAGTAGAAGTAAATCAAAACTTATAAAGATTATAATTTAGTCTCTAATTAATTCAATCGTTGAGTGAAATAAAGTCTGACCACATTCAAACTCTATAAGAGGATAGAGTAACTCTAAGGGAAATATCATTACCCAGAACTACTATAGTTTTTATACTAATTATCTGATATATGGAAAAAAAAATGTTACCAGGCATTCAAGATAAAGAAACAAGAGAAAGAATGGCCATTAGAAACAGACCCATGCACGAACCAAATATTAGAGTTATAATACATGTACTGTATGTGATTAATAAGTGCAAGAACCTAAGTATATGTAAAAGCTATAAACTATGCAAAAGAATCACTTACATACCCGGTGATTGAGTATAAGTAATAAATAAATGAACTTAATAACATAAGGGATACATCAGAAAAGAATGCTTATAATTGGGCCTCCCTGGAGGCACAAGAGGTTAAGTTTCAGCACTATGAAGCTATTGAAAGCCACTGCAGCATGAGTTTGATCCCTAGCCAGGGAGCTGACCTTTACACTGCTCCCCTCAGTAGTGTATTTCAATAGATCTTTCTGTTCTGCTCCTCACTCTGTCTCTGGTGAATCCTCTCACCCCTCCCGCAGCACACCTTTGGCCTACACCCCAGCTCTTGTATGCATTAATAAAATAAATCTTTAAAAAAAAAGAATGTTCATAATATAGAAAGCAGGATAGTAGAAAATAATCAAGTAAAGTCATAAAGAGCAAAATACATAGTGAATATTTTTAAAAAAGTGACATATGGGATACAGTAAATAGAAAATACCAACATACTTAAAAAATAAAGTAATACATGGATCAAAAAAGAAATCCAAACAAAAATTAGAAAATATTTTAACTGAATGATAATGAAAATACAGTGACTCAGAATTTTTAGCTTGCAGCAAAATCATGACTTTGAAATATTATAGTCTTAAATGCATCTATTAGGTGAGAAGAAAGCTAAAATAAAATCACCTAAATATCAGTCTCCAATTATAAATTAAATTAAACCCAAATAAAGTAGAAGAAATCTTAGTAGTAAAGAGTAAAAATTAGGGGCTTCCCTGGTGGTGCAAGGGGTTGAGACGCAACATATGAAGCTATCCACAGCCACTGCAGCATGAGTTTGATCCCCAGCCAAGGGGCAACCCACATGGCGCAGCAGACCTCTCCTGTCTCGCCTGCTGCTCCCCTCAGCAGTGTATTTCAGTCCATCTGCCTGTTCTGTTCCCCGCTCTGTCTCTGGTGAATCTTCTCACCCCCCCCCCACACCTCTGGCCTGTGCCCCAGATCTTGTATGCATAAATAAATAAATCTTTTTTTTTAAAAGAGTAAAAATTAATAGCAAAAATAAAATAAAGAAGAATCGAAAATGTCAAAATTTTACTGTGAAAAGACTAAAAAAATTGGTAAATGTTTGGCAGTAGTGATCAAGAATAAAAAGGCAGAAGTTACCATAATCAAAAGTGAAAGAGCCTACAGTGGTAGGCTGCTGTAATTTTTGTAAATATAGAAGATAGATGTAATAACAACCCTGAAGAATTCGTCTATGAAGAGAAAAATAGTGATCACTTCCCAACTCATTTTACAAATTCAATATAATAAAATCTAATAAGGACATAATAAGAGAGGATAATTATGGGGAAGTTTTTCTAATAAATACAAATTCCAAAATACTAAACTATATACTACATATGTTTAATAAGAATTTTTAAGTATATCATCAAATTAAATCTAGTAATATATTAAAAGAATAAACTTTATTCCATAAATGTAAGGTTGATTAAATCTTTTTTTAAAAAAAGTAGGTCACTACATAAATTAATATACAAGGTAAACTGTAATTGGACATATCAATAAAAGGCAAAATATTTGTGATATAATTCAGCTATCATTCAATAGTTAAAAATTCAGCAAATTCAAAATAGAAAAACATTCTTAATCTAATTTTATAAATTTAAATCTATACACACTAGATGCAATTTCAAAATACTACAGGTTTCCCAAGTTTGGGAGTGAGGCAAAGATGACCCCAGTGACTACATTTTTTTTCTTAAAGATTTTATTGCAAGAGATCCTCCCTCAGCAACTTAATTCAGATCATTCCATCTCCATCCTATTGCTTTAGATTCAGATGCAATGACAGCGGGACTGGAAGTAACTCTAGACAATGACCATACTGTATCATTAATAGAACAGAAATATTGAAGGGGCCTATAAACCAGAGACACCATGCAGCTCTCAATTGTGTAACTCTGGACTTATTTCATATGAGAAAAAAAATTATAAGTTGATCTTGGTTAAACCATTTTTATTTAGGATTCACTATTCTTTGAGGCAAACAATCCTGTCTGACATTAAGTCATTTATTAGTATATTAGGATTTCTACGACCAAGCTTTGAAAAGTGCTTTCTCAATATTATTTCATTAATCTTTGTGTCTCTCTTTTTTTTTTAATTAATTTATTTATTTATACAAACACTGGGTACAGTCAGAAGTGCGGGAGGGCCAGAGAATTCACCAGAGCCAGAGCAGGGAGCAGAGCAGGCAGAAGGACCGAAGTACACTGCTGAGGGGAGCAGCGGGCGGCAGGAAAGGTCTGCGCGCCATACGGGACCCTCCTCCAATGGCCGGGGAGCAGCAGGGGAGCGAACCAGCGCAGCAGAGGCTGCAGGGCAGCTTTGCAACCCAGCGATCAACCACTACACCACTGGGGAGGCCCTCTTTGTGTCTCTTTTTGTACCACTATATCATATTGTCTCATTACTAATGGCCTGTAATATAATTTGAAATCTAGGATTATAATACCTCCATTCTTCTTTTTGCAAAATGTCTTTGTCTATTCAAGGTCTTTTGTAATTCTGTACAAATATCAATAATATTAGCTCTGCTCCCTAGAAGAAATGCATTGAAATTTGATTGAATTGTATTAAATCTGTATATTACTTTGGGTATGACGACTACTTTAGCAATGTAATTCTATGTCCTTGAGTATGGAATATCTTTCTATTTCCTTATGTCTTCTCATTTTTCTTTTAACAGTGTCCTATAGTTTTGGTTGTATAGAAACAAACCCACAGTTACATGGACACTTAATTTACTACAAAGGAGTCAAGAATATACAATGGAGAAAAAAATCTATTAAACAAATAGTGATGGAAATATGGGATAGCAACATTCAAAAGAATAGAACTAGACCTCTTTTTGTGGCGGCGGGAGAACAGGGCAACTGCGGTGGCCGAAGTCATGGCAGGACAGGCATTTAGAAAGTTTCTTCCCCTCTTCAACCAAGTATTAGTCGAAAGGAGTGCAGCTGAAACTGTAACCAAAGGAGGCATTATGCTTCCAGAAAAATCTCAAGGAAAAGTGTCACAAGCAACAGTGATAGCTGTTGGATCAGGCTCTAAAGGAAAGGGTGGAAGATTCAACCAGTTAGTGTGAAAGTTGGAGATAAAGTTCTTCTCCCAGAATATGGAGGCACCAAAGTAGTTCTAGATGACAAGGATTATTTCTTATTTGGAGATGGTGATATTCTTGGAAAGTATGTAGACTGAAATCAAGATTGAAATGGCATCATGTGAAGCTACCCATTCCACTCAAGTTCTGAAATCTTTCATCATGATAATAATTTCTGTGTCTCTTTTATAATAAACTAATGCTATCCAAACTGTGACGACAAAAACAAAAACAAAAACAAAACAAAAAACTGCACAAACACTTGAATTTAAACCTGAAGCCATAAAATAGAAGAAACCATAGGCAAAACACTTCATGACATTGGCTTCCATGATGTCTTTGGGGACTTGACTCCAACAGCATGGGACACAAAAGGAAAAATAAAATAATTGAACTACATAAAATTAAAAAGCTGCACCATGAAAGCAGCTATAATTAAATCAAACAGACACCATACCAAATGGAAGAAAACATTTGTAAAACATGCATCTGACAAAGGGCTAAGACCCAATATCTACAAAGAACTCATACAATTTAATAAAAAGAAAACAAATAATGCAATCTAAAAATTGGCAGGAGAGCTAATAGACACTTTCCCAAAGAAGATATACAGATGGCCTACAAGGCACATGAAAAAAGACTCATCATCACTTATTTTCAGGGAAATGTAAATCAAAACCACAATGAGAAAATACCTCACAACTGTGAGAATGGCCCATCTCAAAAGATCGGAGAAAAACATGTGTTGTTGAGGGTGTGGAATTAAGAAACCCTGTGCATTGCTTGTGGGAATGTAGACTAGCAAAGCCTTTATGGAAAACAGTATGGAGGTTTCTCAAAACATTAAAAATAGATAAATGTGTGATCCAGCAGTTCCACTCCTAGGTATCTACTGTTTGAAGAATACTAATTTGAAGGGATATATGCAGTCCTGTGTTAATTTCAGCACTATTTATTTAATAGCCAAGTTATGAATACAACCTAAATTCCCAATGATTAAGAAGATGGGATATATATATATAAATAAAATAGAACACTACTCAGTTATATGTATATAATACATAAGATGAAATGTTACCATTTGCTGTAACATGGATAGAACTGAAGGGACTATGCTAAACAAAATAAGTGAGAAAATATTGGATTATTTCACTCTTTTGTGCGATAGAAACAAAGCAAAGGAACATACCGAAACAACCCCCTAAATTCTGATAGCAAATCTACCAGAGAAGGAGAGGGTAAAGGGTTGAGATCAGAAAGACCTAGTGGTCTATGGTGGAGGATTATTGGTGCTTTAGTGGTGTAGATGGTGTGATCACACACATTTGTAAAGATACAAATCTGTACCCCTAAAACATACTGTCTCATAAACCAACATGTTACCTCAATAAACAATTAAAAACAATAAACTTTCTAACTAAGCTTGGTGGGCTGCACCAGTTGCTTAGTACATTGTTTTTTATAGTGATAAACCCTACCAAAGATACACAGGGAAAATTTTCATAGATTTTTGCACCGCATATTATTACATTACAATTAAATAAAAATAATCAAGAATGGAACTGAAATTATTCCATTGATGATTACATTTATCTTTAAATGTTTTCCCTTGTGGAAGCAATCTTCTTCTTTTCAGAGGCTCCAGATGGGACCCTTCCCTGGCAATTCAAGTCTCACATGTGAATATCTCTGCCACAGGGTATGTAGAATAAATAAAGGTTAAAAGATCATAAAAATGAGACCATATGTCCAAACATTCTGTATGCGCTTTGGCAGGGAGAATATAAGTGTTAAGACAGATCATATTCTGCTTGCCAGAATATATATATAAATATATATATTTATATATATATTTATATATATATAAAGCAGAATAAAAAAGCTCTTATCATTTGAACTGGGCAACTTGACAGCAGTTCCTCTGAACCTTGACAAATAAGCTTGGCCAGTACACCAAAGTACCTTCATTTTACTGCTCTTATCCCAGAGAGAGAAAAGTCCTGAATCCTGGAAAATAAGAAACTAATATTTATTTGCAAACATAGAATTCTAAAGTCTCTCAAAAATATAATAAACGCAATTCATTTCCTTTGACACTAATGAACTATTGTCTAAAATAATATGTGGTCACTCTGGAGCATGATCCAAGGGATATTATCAGATCTAAAAATATTCTTCCATAACACTTACTTTTTGGCTCATGATCAGCCAAGGGTATTGCTTCTTAGAGCTGAGATCCAGCCTGTGTGGTATGTCCCAATTTGGCAGATCAGCTGAACCAAAATAGAACTTAGCCAACCAGTTCCTAATAGAAGATAAGTTTATGTACTCCTAACCCAAGGCTTTAGCTATGGAGCTATACGCAAGAAAATGTAGATTTCCCAAGGATTTTCTTTTTTTTTTTTTTTTATAAATTTTATTGTTATATTCCCCATACAATTGCAGCCCCCCATTCTGACCCCAATCCCTCCCCTCCCGCCCCCGCCCCCCTAAAATTGTCTCTGGTTCATAGTTTTTTGTTGATTTTGATTTTCACTTTCTTATAGTTATTCATTTTCCTGGTCCCTTATTTAAGTTTTCTAGATTCCTGTTATGAGTGAGACCATCCGGTATTTTTCTTTTTCTTTTTGGCTTATTTCGCTGAGCATGATCCCTTCCAGCGCCATCCATGTTGCAGCAAATTGCATGTGTTTATCTTTTTTGAATGCTGAGTAATATTCCATGGTATATATGTACCACATCTTCTTGATCCAGTCATCTATTTTTGGGCATTTGGGCTGTTTCCAAAGCTTAGCTATTGTAAACAGTGCTGCTATAAACATAGGGGTGCAGGTGTTCTTTGGAATTGATGTTTCTGTGTCCTTTGGGTAAATACCTAGGAGTGGAATTGCTGGATCATATGGAAGCTCTATGTTTAGTAGGTCCAGAAATCTCCACACAGCTTTCCACAGTGGTTGGACCAGTTTGCACTCCCACCAACAGTGCAGAAGAGTTCCTTTTTCTCCACACCCTCGCCAACATTTGTTGTTGCTAGTTTTTTTAATATGTGCCATTCTCACTGGTGTAAGATGGTATCTCATGGTAGTTTTGATTTGCATTTCCCTGATGACAAGTGATGTTGAATATTTTTTCACATGCCTGTTGGCCATTTGCATTTCCTCTTCAGAGAAGTTTCTTTTAAGCTCTTCTGCCCATTTTTTGACTGGATTATTTTCTTTGTTGTTGTTGAGTCTCATCAGCTCTTTGCAGATTTTTGTGATCAGTCCTTTATCATTAGTGTTGGGTGCAAAAATATTCTCCCAGTTGGTGGGGTTTCTCTTTGTTTTTGTTATTGTCTCTTTTGCTGTGCAAAAGCTCTTTAATTTGATGTAGTCCCAGCTGTTTATCTTTGCCTTCACTATCACTGCTTTGGGTGATGTGTCAGTAAAGATGTCTTTGATGTGCAAATCACGTAGTGTTTCGCCTATATTTCCTTCTATATATTTTATGGTTTCAGGTCTTATGTCTAGTTCTTTAATCCATTTTGAGTTGATTTTTGTGTATGGTGTGAGGTAGTGGTCAAGCTTCATTCTTTTGCATGTAGCGACCCAGTTTTCCCAGCACCATTTATTGAACAAACTTTCTTTGCTCAAATGCATATTCTTTGCTCCTTTGTCAAAGATTAGTTGACCATAAATCTGTGGGTTTATTTCTGGATTTTCTATTCGATTCCATTGGTCTGTATGTCTGTTCTTGTTCCAATACCATGCAGTTTTGACGATTATGGCTTTGTAGTATAGTTTGAAGTCTGGGAGTGTGATGCCTCCATTCCCTTCTTTTTTTTTTCAGGAGAGCTTTGGCTATTCGGGGTTTTTTGTGATTCCATATGAATTTCATCAATAATTGTTCTATTTCTTTGAAGAATGACATTGAAATTTTGATTGGAATAGCATTGAATCTGTATATTGCTTTTGGAAGGATGGCCATTTTAATAATGTTTATTCTTCCAATCCATGAGCAGGGGATGTCTCTCCATTTCTTTGTGTCTTCTTCTATTTCTTTTAACAGTGTTTTATAGTTTTCTTTGTATAG
Organism: Talpa europaea; assembly: GCF_964194135.1. NCBI lineage: Eukaryota > Metazoa > Chordata > Mammalia > Eulipotyphla > Talpidae > Talpa > Talpa europaea. The sequence goes on from NC_140074.1 coordinate 41,856,616, forward strand.
GTCCTTTACCTCTTTTGTTAGATTTATTCCCAAATATTTGATTTTTTTTGTTTCAATAACAAAAGGGATGGTCTTTTTGATTTCTTCTTCTTCAGATTTATTGTTTGTGTATAGGAAGGCTACTGACTTTTGCGTGTTGATTTTGTATCCTGCCACTTTACTGAACTGATTGATGAGTTGAATTAGCTTTTCTGTGGAGTTTTTGGGGTTCTCTATGTATAATATCATATCGTCTGCAAATAGTGATAGTTTGACTTCTTCTTTTCCTATTTGGATTCCTTGGATGTCTTTCTCTTGTCTTATTGCCCTGGCTAGGACTTCCAGTATTATATTGAAAAGCAATGGTGAGAGTGGACATCCTTGTCTTGTTCCAGATCTTAATGGAATTGCTTTCAGTTTTTCACCATTGAGAATGATACTGGCTGTTGGCTTGTCATAGATGGCCTTTATGATGTTGAGGTATGTTCCTTGTATCCCAAGAATTTCAAGGGCTTTTATCATGAATGGGTGTTGCACTTTGTCGAAAGCTTTCTCAGCATCTATTGATATTATCATATGGTTTTTATATTTCTTTTTGTTGATGTGTTGGATAACGTTGATTGATTTTCGGATGTTAAACCATCCTTGTGCCCCTGGAATGAATCCAACTTGGTCGTGGTGAATTATCTTATGGATACATTGTTGGATTCTGATAGCTAAAATTTTATTGAGGATTTTTGCATCAGTGTTCATTAGGGAGATTGGCCTGTAGTTTTCCTTTTTTGTGTTGTCCTTGTTCGGTTTTGGTATTAGTGTAATGTTGGCTTCATAAAACGTGTTTGGTATTGTCCCTTCCTTCTCAATTTTTTGGAAGAGTTTGTGAAGGATAGGCACTAATTCGTCTCTGAATGTTTGCTAGAATTCATTTGTAAATCCATCAGGTCCTGGGCTTTTGTTTTTGGGGAGGTTTTTGATTACCATTTCAATTTCGCTAATTGTAATTGGTCTGTTTAGGTGTTCTATTTCTTCTTTATCTAGCTTTGGGTGATTGTAGAGTTGTAGGAATTTGTCCATCTCCTCTAGATTGTTAAACTTGTTTCCATATAACTGTTCATAGTAGTTACTGATTATTCTTTTGATTTCTGCTGTGTCCGTTGTGATTTCTCCTCTTTCATTGATGATCCTGTTTATTTGTGCTTTCTCCCTTTTTTCCTTTGTGAGCCTGGCTAGGGGTTTGTCTATTTTATTGATTTTTTCAAAGAACCAGCTCTTGGTTTCATTGATCTTTTGGATTGTTTTTTTAGTTTCAATTTCATTTATTTCTGCTTTGGTTTTTATTATTTCTTTTCTTCTACTGGTTTTGGGGGTTTTTTGTTGTTCTTTTTCTAGATCTTTGAGCTTCGAGATTAGGTTGTTTCTTTGCGTTCTTTCTTGTTTCTTGATGTGAGCTTCTATTGCTATATATTTTCCTCTTATTACTGCTTTTGCTGCTTCCCATACATTTAGGATATTGGTGTCCTCCTTGTCGTTCAATTCAAAAAATTTTTTAATTTCTTCTTTGATCTCCTCATTAGTCCAATGGTCTTCCAGTAGTGTGGTTTTTAATCTCCATGAGGTAGGAAAGTTCCTTGCCTTCTTGTTATGGTTTATTTCTAGTTTGATGCCCTCATGGTCAGAAAAGATGGTTGATATGATTTCAATCTTGGTGTATCTGTTGATGTTTGTCTTGTGCCCCAGTATGTGATCGATCCTGGAGAATGATCCGTGTGCGCTTGAGAAAAATGTGTACTCCGTTTTTTTGGGGTTTAGTGTTCTATAGATGTCTGTTAAGCCCAATTGCTCTAGGTCTTTATTTAGAGCTTTGGTTTCTTTACTTATTTTTTGTCTTGTTGATCTATCCATTGTTGATAGTGGTGTGTTGAAGTCTCCCACTACGTATGTGTTTTCTCTGATGTCTGTTTTCAGAGAGGACAACAGTTGTCTGATATATTTTGGTGCTCCTTCGTTTGGTGAGTATATGTTAATGAGTGTTATTTCTTCTTGAAGTATTGTCCCCTTGATCATAATGTAGTGACCATTGGGGTCTCTTTTTATCTTTTTGAGTTTGAAATCTGTTTTATCTGATATAAGTATAGCTGTTCCTGCGCTCTTTTTTGGTCCATTTGCTTGTAGGATTGTTTTCCATCCTTTAACTTTGAGCCTATTTTTATCTTTTGTAGCTAAATGTGTTTCCTGGAGACAGCAAAAGGTTGGGTTTTGTTTCTTAATCCAGGCTGCAACTCTGTGTCTTTTTATTGAAGAGTTTAGTCCATTTATATTTAGAGTTAATATTGATATGTTAACATCTGTATTTGCCATTGTGTTTGTCTTTCCTTTGATTTTATTTATTTATTCTTTTAATAACTTTTTTTTTTTTTGGCCTTCTTTCATTGTTATTCGTCGCTCTGAGGTTCTGGCTTTAGGACTCCTTGTAGTATTTTTTGGAGTGGGGGTTTAGTTGCAATGAAATTCCGGAGTTTCTGTTTGTCTGGGAAGGTCCATATTCTTTCTTCAAAGAGGAAGGAGAGCTTTGCGGGATAGAGTATTCTTGGTTGGCATCTGTTTTCTTGGAGTCTGTTGACTATGTCCCTCCACTCTCTCCTTGTCCGTAGTGTTTCTTCGGAGAAGTCTGATGTCAGCCTGATTGGTTTTCCTTTGAATGTTATCTGTTTCTTCCCTCTTGCCAGCTTCATTATTTTTTCCTTGTCCTGGATTCTTGGGAGCTTTACTATTGTGTGTCTTGCTGTATTTTTCCTTTCGTCGTGGAAGTTTGGTGTTCTTCTTGCTTCTTGTATATCAATTTTCAGCTCCTTCTTCACATTTGGGAAGTTCTCTTCAATTATCTCTTTGAATATTTTCTCTGTTCCTACATCTCTCTCCTCTCCTTCTGGTATTCCTATAACTCTTATATTTCCTTTCCTCATGGAGTCAGATAGTTCCCGAAGTCTTTCTTCGTTCTTTTTCCTTCGTACTTCTCTTTCCTTTTCTGTTTTGATTCTTTTTATTTCTGTGTCTTCAAGATTACTTATTCGTTCTTCCATTTCATCTATTCTGCTTTCATTGCTTTTCCCAGAATTCTTTAGTTCTTCCATTAATTCTTTGATCTCCTGCATTTCTTTTACTTCCCTCTTTAGGGACTCAATTTCTTTCTTCTGACCATTGTTTTCCCTCTCTAGGGACTCAATTGCATTCTTCTGATCGTTGATTATTTTTCCCTTATCATTGTTTTCCTTTATGACTTCTGTCAGTTTTTTAATCACGGCAATTTTAAATTCTCTTTCTGGAAGGCTCAGAAATTCTTCCAAGTTATTGTCGTTGCAATCTGGGGGCTGGCTTTCTTTTTGTGGTGTGCTTTTTCTCTGGAGAGTTGCTAGGTTGCGTGTGGTTCTTCTCCTCCCTACTGTCTGTTTTCTAATTTGCCGTATGCGTTGGGACACTGTGTTGTTGGGACTGGCCGGCATCTTGGGTGGGCTTCTCTGTTCCCCTCTGGTTCTTCCAGGAGTCATCTGTCAGTTTCAAGCAGCCTTTACTGGAGAAAGGTCCCTGTTCTAAAATGCCGATGTGGGGACACACTCCCCTGTGCGCCTGGTCTGCCCCGGCAGTGGGTTTCTGCTCCCCTCTGGGCTTGGACTGCAGGCCAGAGGGGGTCTGGCGTGGGCGAACTTCCCCCGCTCACCTCTGGCTCCTGAGGAAGCCTTCTGCAGGTAGTCTTTACTGAAGAAATGTCCCTGTTCTAAAATGGTGATGTGGGACACACTCCCTGCGCTTCTGGTCTCAGGCACTCTCTTCTGCGCCCCTGGTCTGCCCCGGCTGTGGGTGCTCGCTCTCCCTGTGGGCTCAGACTACTTGTTCGGAAGGGGCCCGGTGTGGGCTAACTCCCCAGCTGGCCACTAGCTCCTTCAGTAGCCTGTGCTGGGGTCAAGTCGCTAGGTGGCGCCAGAGATCTCTCCTAGAGCCCTTGGGGAGCTGATTTTCCACCCTGTGGGACAGGGAGCAGAGCGGGGATGGTAGGGTACACCTCAACGGCTTTGGGGTGCTGTGTCTGCCTTGTGTCCCACCGTCGTGGGGAACCCACGCCCCTAATTTCGTGCCCCGGGTCTCAGTTCCAAAGCCCTCAGTTCCAGGACGCGGGCTGTAGCCCAGATCAGTGGCGCGGGAATGGCGCCTTTTGAATCCCGCTCCCCTGCCTGGGCACCTTGTTCCTGCTCACTCAGGGAGGGCCTCCGCTGTCTCCCCTCAAGCCTAGGTCGCAGGCTCGGGGACCTGGGCAGCTGCAATCCGAGCGCCGCGCTTTCGCGCAAGCTTACCGGGCGGCTGGGGCTGTGTGCTGGTGCTGGTCTCCTGGGGGGCAGGGCTCTCTTTAATGGCGCCTGGAGCTCACCTCCGCGGCGGATCCTGCAGGGTTCGCCTCAGCTCCCGTTCACGGGGTGTGGTGGCTGAAATAGTTCCTTTCCACTCACAGTCCCACTTGCTGCGTCCGTTTTTCTTGTTGGGCGTTTTGGTTTGTTGTTTTCCTCCTCTCTGCCGGTCGGAGAGTGCCGCCTCTGTGGGCGGGGGAGGGGAGCAGGGTTCTGCGCTTCCCTCCCTTCTCGTCCTCTTTTATGGCCACTTTCTTCTTTGGGCAGTTTGCTGGAGTCGTCCGTTTATCTTCCGTGTCCCAGTTCTCACTGGGACCTGCCGCTTTTCCTCCCTATTAACTTTTTTTAATGGGAGATCTTACTCGCAGCGTCTCCTCGCCGCCATGTTGCTCCGCCCCCTCTTCCCAAGGATTTTCAATCAAAAAAAGTAGAATTCCACTTCAGGGTCCTACCTCTAATTGATTAAAGGGACAGAGAAGAAATTACTTTTGAAAAGGATTGTGTATGCAGCCAAATGGATATTTTCATAGAGTGATAGTGTTCATAAAGAAGCCATTCATTCCTGACAACCTACAGAAGTTCAAATAAAAGGAAATTGGCACATCAAGAATTGTCAAGATAGGGGCCTCCCCTGGTGGCGCACCGGTTGAGCGCTGGGCTGCGAGGCTGCCCGCAGCCTCTACAGCGCTGGTTCGATCCCCGGCCACCGGCGAGGGTCCCACATGGCACGCAGACCTCTCCTACCATGTCCGCTGCTCCCCTCAGCAGTGTATCTCATCTGTCTGCCTGTTCTGTTCCCTGTTCTGGCTCTGGTGAATTCTCTCACCCTCCCGCACTTCTGACTGTGCCCAGTGCTTGTATAAATAAATAAATAAATCTTAAAAAAAAAAAAGTCTATGGAATGGGAGAAGTATTTAAAAAAAAGAAAAAGAAAAAAGAATTGTCAAGATAGCCTTGAATCTTCGACAACTCACCTTGTTGAAACTCTTACCCCAAGGTGTTTGGATGACAGATAAGATGTCTATGATCTGTGTCGAAATTCCCTAATTCAGACTTTCTTTGGAGATATAAAACTTTGACTTCAAAAGAGATCAACCTCTTTACTTAAGACCTGTCTTTGAAGAAAATTAAAAATTCCAAAAACACATAGCAAATTAAAGGTAAAATTGACCCCTTTTTAAAAAATTATATAGGAAGATATTCCAGCCAGTCATCAGCCTTCTTTATCAGCGGGAAAATATTATCTTTAAAAAAGCATCTCTTGTTCTTGTAATAAATATCATAGTAATAAATAGCTTGGAAATTGAAATAGATGCTAGGACTTTGGCAATTAGTTATTTCGAGTTGTTGTTGTATACCCATAGAGCTAATGATTCCTCAAAATGATTGGGGACTCCCATATTAACCCCTGGATCATTTGCATTTGCCTTTTGTCATATAGTTGGAATAATTTATCCAAAGTCCAGTCCATTCTAGAGATAACTACCTATTTAAATTGCTTATTGTGAAAGTAATACATGTAGTGATGTAAAATAAAATAAAAATTAAAATCTCTTCCCCAATCCAATGGGGAAATACTATTAAAAAATTATATTCCTAAGTCTCTGGCAGCTTCCAAGGTAACACTATATATATGAAACACTATATATACAAAACACTATATATATACTATATATAAAACTATATATATAACTATATATACTATACATAGTATATATAGTTATATATATAGTTTTATATATAGTTTTATATATAGTATATATACTATGTATATGATATATATACTATATATATAACACTATAACACTATATATACTATATATATAGCACTATATATACACTATATATATACACATATATATGTATATATATATACACATACATACACATACACACACATATATAGTGTATATTTGTGTATATGTATGTGTGTAGATATGTATGTTTGCATATATAATCTAAATACTGTTATCTTCTTTCCAGTTTTTGTTTATAATGATGTTTAAAGTTAAACAATAAATATAACTTGTTTTAGTAAGCTTAATATCCATTGATCCTTGTTTTAGTAAGCTAAGTATCCACTGATTCTTCCACCTGTAAAGATGAGGATTCTAGCACATTAAACTTCCATCCATCAATCTTTTCTTTCTCAAAAGTTGTTACTTATATTATCTTTAAATTGTCAAAATTCATGATGTTTATATTCTCTTCTCTAAAAATAATTGTCAATTTTTGTAAATTATAAATCTAGAAATTAAAAACTGACATCATGATTATTATTTCAGGAATATCTATATTCATTCAAACATATATAATAAAGCTCCAATAATTACATTAAAAGACTAACATAATTTAAATAATATGGTAATGTCATAAAATTCAAGATATAGAACAGAGTAACAGAAGAAAAAATCAAAACACATGCCCAAATATTTTGTAGAGTATATGTCTATGTAGGAAAAATATAAAATGCCATAATCTCAAATACATGAGGGGGGGAGATTATATTATTCATATTATTCATATCGGTTTGAAACCAGCTAACCATGTGAGGAAAAATGTAAACCACATCCTGTGTCCTACTTTGTAGTAAAATAAAATCCAGATAGAAAGTTTAATTTGAAAAATAAACAATTCAAACATATAAAAACATAAATTTCAGTTTTGTTGACTAGGAAATCAAACTATACAATAATTCATAGTGTGCCTTTTATGTAAAGTATAAAATTCAAAATTTATATAAATAGTAGAGTGTGTATATATCTGTATCATATATTTATGAATAATGTATAATGTATATGTATAATGACATAAATATAAGTAAAATCAATGTGTATAAATTTATATAAAAATAAAAACATATAGTCTAACTTTACTGTATGCACAAGAAAAATTTCAGTAATATGATTATATTTAACTTGGGAAAATACCAGAATCAAGGAGTACAAAAAGGAATTCAGATGTCCTTTTTAAAAAATATTTATTTATTTAAGCACACAAGAGCTGGGGTGCAGGCCAGAGATGCAGAGGGTGAGAGGATTCACCAGATGCAGAGGGGGGAACAGAACAAGCAGATTGACTGAAATACACTGCTGAGGGGAGCAGCGGGCAAGTCAGGAGAGGTCCACTGGGCCACGTGGGTAACTCCCTGGCTGGGTATTGAACTAATGCTGCAGTGGCTGCTGATAGATTCATAGTGCTGAGACTGAACCCCTACGCCACCAGGAAGGCCCCAATTCAGATGTTCTTAAAGGAAGAACATCTAAAAAAAAAAACTTAGCAAAATATTAAATTAAGATTTGCCAAATTGGGTAGTGGCTACACAGATGCTCATTATAATCTTTATATTGCTCTTAATATGTAATATTTCAAAATATAAGCACTCCTTGAGAATATAATAATAAAAATAGCTAGTGTGAATTAGCATTCCAGTGGTCCCATTAGTGTTCTAACTACTTTACCTACATTTTGTTACTGTCTACCACTTAAGGTAGAAACTATAATTATCCACATGTTTTTAAATGAGAAATTACAGAATAGAGATTATATAATTTGCCTAATGTTAAACAGTCTCTAAGTGGCTAGCTGATGCCAGAATCTGCTTTGTAAAACATTCTGTCAAATGGCCTGCATGAAATATTCAAGGAAAGCTTTTCTAGGCATGACACAAAACTCAAAAACTGTGAAGAGAAAGATTGATATATTTTGACTGTATAAAAATTTAAATTTATTTATGCCAAAATTACTACAAACAAATGATTAAATTAAAAAGATTATCCATTTTTTAAAATCAGCTTTATTAAATTATATACTACATCCTATAAGGTACTATCCTTAAGTGTATTATGTGGTGAATTTGGTCAATTTCAAACCTTGTAACCACCATTGCATACAAAATCCATTTCCATTACTTGAAAAAGTTTCTTTGTGCCAATTTTCAGTTAATCATTCCTTCATCCTGCCATCGGCTCCTCACATTGGCCCCAAGCTTCTACTAATCTGCTTTGTGTTACTATAAATTGGATCAATCTTTTCTAAATAAATGTACATGTAAATATAATAGTCATATACTATATACTCGTTTTGCCTGGCTTAATGTTTTTTGAGACTAATTGTGTTGCATGTATCAGTACCTTTTTTACTTCAGATAGTATTTCATTTTTATATCATGATTTCTTTATTCATTTAATGATGAGTAACTGGGTACTTGAAGTTTACAGCTATTATAAAGAAATCTATTGGAGAGATTCCTATACAAGTCTTTGTGTGGACATATATCTTCATTTATTTTAGATATATATCTAGTAAAATGGCCAAATATAAGCTAGGAGTATATTCAGTTTTATAAATAATGTCCAAACTATTTAAAATATTACTGCCTCACTGGACATTTACAACATAATGTCTGAGAGTTTTAGTTATTACTGATACTTCCCAACACTTGACATTGTCGGTGTTTTTAATTTTGGCCATTCTAATTGGTGTGTAATGATAGCTCATTGTGGATTTATTTTGCAATTTCCTGATAAGAGTTATATCAAGCATATTTGCTTGTATTTATTAGCCATTTGTCTCTTTTGTGGCTTCTTCAATTGTTTTGCCAATTATTTTATTGGATGATTTTTCTTCTTAATATTGAATTGCAGTATTCTTTATTCTGGATATAACTTGTTTATATCTATCTGCCTACCTACCTATCTCCCAGTCTGTGGATTGTATTTTCTTCAGTAATTTAAAGGGAAAAAATGTTTCACTAATAAGAATTCCATAAAAACATTTTTAAAGTTTTACGTATTTGTGTCGAAAAATAGTTTGTCTAAGTTACAACAGGCATCGCAGAAATACAGAGATTTCGTAAGAGACTTCTATGAACATCTTTATAAAAAACTTGGATAATGTAGAAAAAATGGAAAAATATTCAGAAACATACAACCTTCCAAGGCTGAATCAGAAGAAAATAGAACTCCTCAGCAGATCAATTACAAGCATGCACATTATAGTTTTAATGGGATTCTCGTACATGAAAAGCTATTTTTCTCTCTTTCAAGATTGTTTCTTTGTCTTTGATTTTTGATAATCTGTTATTTCTCCATGTGGCTCTCTTTGGGTTCATCCTAGTTTTATTTTTTTAAAAGATTTATTTATTTATACAAGAGCTGGGGTACATGTCAGAGGCACGGGAGGGTGAGAGAATTCACCAGAGACAGAGCAGGGAGCAGAAGGGGTAGACTGACCGAAGACACTGGTGAGGGGAGCAGCGGGTGAGGCAGGAGAGGTCTGCTGCACCATGTGAATTTCTCCCTGGCTGGCCGGGAATCAAACTCGAGCTGCAGAGGCTGTAGACAGCTTCACAGCACTGCACTCAACCCATTGCGCCACCAGGGAGGCCCTCATCCTAGTTTTAGTTGGAGTTCATTGGGTGTTTTGAATTTGTATTCCACTTTCTTCCTCAGGTTTGGGGAGTTTGTAGCCTTTATTTGTTTTAAACAGATCCTTAGCCTTTCTCTCGGTTCTTCCATTGGCACTCCCAAATGAATAATGAGTATTTTTAATGATCTGTTATATATTGGAAGACCCTTAGGTTTCCTTCAATTTTCTTTATTCCTTTTTTTTAAGATTTATTTATTTATGCATACAAGAACTGGGGGCTAAGCCAGAGGAAGCTGTGTGAGAGGATTCACCAGAGATCGAGTGGGGAGCAGAACAGGCAGATGTACTGAAATACACTGCTGAGGGGAGCAGCGGGCGAGACAAGAGAGGTCTGCTCCACCATGTGGATTAGCTCCCTGGCAGGGGATCAAACTCATGCTGCAGTGGCTAGCAATAGCTTGATAGCATTGAGGGTTTTAACCCTGCACCAACCAGGGCAACTCCCAATTCTTTTTATTTCTTTCACTGTTTGTTCCTCTGATTTCATCATTTCAAATAACCTAACATCTAGTTGACTCACTCTTTCTCCTGATTGATCAAGTCTGTCTAGTGACTTTTTCAGTCAGTTTTTATATTCTTCAGCTCTGGAATATCTGGTTGTTTCTTTTTTCATACTTTCCCTTTATTGATACCTCACTTTGTTCATGCATTATTTTACTGATTCATTAAGCTATTTGTGTTCTCTTGTGGTTCATTAGGTTTCTTTAAGAAGCCTGTTTTTAATTCTTTGTCAGGTAAATCTGTTTTTTATGGTCAGTTTCTATAGATTTATCTGACTGGACTGTTTCCTTATACGCCTTGTGTTAGTGTTGGAATGTGGACACTTGAAAAAACAGCCACCTCTTTCCTATCTTTAAAGAAATCTTCACCAATCAGTCTAGCTAGAAATTCTGGGTCTCCCAAACCTTCTCTGGGGAATGCATCTTTGCTGTGCTTGTGTGTATAATTCCAAAATGTGAGAGGTTTTCCAGGTTTTGTTTTGTTTTTTATTTTTGTTTTTAAGATAGGAGCTCTTATCCTTTTGCTCTCTCTGGTTTCTGTTTGTGGTTCTACAGATTCTCTGGCACTGCACATAGCCTGTAGGCTATCCTTTGCTCTCAGTGGTCCCCAGGTACCCAGAGTATGCACGTTCTCCGTTAGTACTCTGAGTCAGGCAAAACAAACCAAAATCACAGTCCCCTGAAAATTGGGAACATTGGAAGTGTTATACGCTTCTCTTTCTCTCCTAAGGGAAAATCTGCAATTTTGAGTTTTCTGATCATACAATGTTCATGCTTTGCCAGCTGGGGAGAAGGACTATTAGGGGTAAACACAGCACCTTTTCTTACCCATTTCAGTGCAGCTGTACTTGGCATTGTGCTTGCTTGAAATACTATATAACTTCTTAACTGGTTTCTTGGATTCATAACCTTCATAAATATTTTCTGAGATATATATATTAATTTCTTCATATAATTATTTCCTTTTCCTTTACCCATCAATAAATATGTTGAAATCACCCATATTACTGAAACATAATTTATCATGTTCACTTTTTCTAGCTTACTCTCTTGAATAAGTGTATCAAGAAAAAAAGAATTGCCATGGATATTGGAAATGGTATTGTAAAGCAATCCGAATCACAACACAGTTGTTTTAATTTGAAACTTTGAGAATAGTTATCGCTTCTTAGTCTTTTGGCTAAGATCAAGTGAAACTTTGAGAATAAAAGGTATCCTTGTTTTCTTTAGCTGAGCCCATTATTTTTTCCCAAAAACACTTGTGCACAATTTCTGTCCTTCCTATTAGTCTCTAAGTTTCTTTAAACTCAAGTACAATATCTAAGGGATTATCATATCCTCAAGTATATAACCTCCACTAACGGAAGAAATAAAAAGTAGGAGTCCATCAATAATCGTCTTGCCAGTGATGTCTTTCAAGCTTGTAAAATGTATAGGAAGTCAAGATTGTCTTTAATCCATGAATTGCACACATCAGAAAATACAAGGGCCAATTTACCTGTACTATTTCAAATCACAATGATCAACATTTGAAAGCTAAATACCAACAGACCCTTTAAGCTTAAAATATTTGTGAGTTCTTAGTTATAAAAGTAGGAAAGAATGAAAAAAATCCCATAAATTTCACACATTCATGAATACAAAGTATATCAGTGTCAATTTTGTTTAGTGACTTAATTTTATAAGCATTAAGTGAATCAAATTTTGTTTTTAATTGACTGTAAAGAAAACATTTGCAAATATCAGTAATTCAACTCTTCTTTTAGTCTTATTGATTGAATAATAGTAATAAATGCTTTGGACCAATCTTGTATCAATCTTGTATCAATCTAAACACCGTATTATAAGTATCAGATCAGTTATATCAAAAGTGTGAATTTTTACTGAGAACCTCTGTAGATCTGAGGTGATCATTAAATATTATTCTATGATGGATATTAAGTTGTTCCCTTTTTAAAATTTTTACCATTTCTCATAGGAGTGTCAGTGATATTCAGAATTCAAGTTAGGGAAATGCACCAAATATCACTTCCATCTTACCAAAGCAGTACTCAACCACTTACTATTCCCACTGATGCCATCTTGTGTTTGTAGGATACTCAGAAGTAGGAATAACAAATATTCCTTTATTTTTATACAAAAAATCTTGAGTAGATCAATCCATATCCTTTCCTAAATGTCAAAATAAATCAGACTATGCATTAATGAACTAAATCAATATATTTGCCTTTATTGCCCTAATATCTTAGTAAACCTATTGATGTCCTATTACAATTAAGAAGTACTCCTCCCCAACTATGAATCAACTGGTTTCAAAGAACAGAGCTTATATTCTATATAGCTATACAATGTGCCAGAGAAGATTTTATAAATCCCATGATATATGGAAATGAAATATGCTCATTATAAGGAGAGTTACATGGAAATGAGGACCTATAAAACAGGAAAAATAAATTTTATTCAAGTTCTTAGAAGGAAACTTCCTGAGTTTCTCATTTAAGACTCTGTAAAATGATTATCCCATTTCTAAAGAGATTAAAGGGGAAACATTGTAAATATAAGAAGAATTATAAGATCAGATTGAAAACAATTCATACCAATATCAAAGATTAGAACTTAGAATAGATACAGGGCCTCCTTTGTTGGCGCAGCTGTTGAGCACTGGGCTGCGAAGCTGCCCACAGCCTCTGCAGTGCTGGTTCGATCCCCAGTCACCTGCGAGATGAGGGTCCCACATGGCTCGCAGACCTCTCCTGCCTGCCGCGCCCGCTGCTCCCCTCAGCAGTGTATTTTGTCCTTCTGCCTGTTCTGTTCCCTGCTCTGGCTCTGGTGAATTCTCTCACTCTCCCGTGCTTCTGACTGTACCCAGTGCTTGTATAAATAAATAAATAAATAAATCTTAAAAAAAAAAAAAGAGCAAACACAATAGAATGAGCATATAGACAAAGACCTGGAAGAAAATTCCTAAGACAAGAACTATGCTGAAAGCATAAGATAGGACCACAATGCTATATTAATGAGTTCAACTATTATTTTTATTCTGTTTTTTCTAATCCGTGTTTCTGGTGGAAATGACTTGTGTTGAGTAAGGCATAGAAAACTTGTTTTTATAAATGTATCACTGATCTGGAAAGAAAGAACTACACAGAGGTCAAAAACTGAGAGTAAACAAGAAGCCAGAGAGATGAGCAAAGCCCGCAGAAGCCCACTTGCTGGCTGAAATGAGGTACTGGCTTTTGCTGAACTTCATAGAACTGTTCCTAGTCCTCAAGTCATGGGGAGAACATAGATAAAGCAGGGTGCCAAGGTGGGAAGTCAAGTAGGAGCCACACACACAGACTTAAATTTGAATTTCCCCAAAGTAAAAAGCCCTCAGCAAAATTGTAAACAAACATTATGACTGCTGGCACTGCACCCAGTGGGGGAACAGAAAAAAAAAAGTGCCTATCTTGGCTTTAGGAGAAAAGAAAAAACATCATGAGTGAGAGCCTGTGGGGAAAACAGAATCACATCTCCAAAAGAGAAGCAAGGGAGAGTTAGCACAACAGTGATTTTCTGATGGGAGAGAGAGTTGGAAGGAAAGAGCACCCAAAAAACTTCACAGTTATTGGAAATAGTCTATTTTTTTTAAGATTTATTTATTTATTTATACAAGCACTAGGTACAGTCAGAAGCACAGAAGGGTGAGAGAATTTACCAGAATCAGAGCGGAGAGCAGAGCAGGCAGACTGATGAAGTACACTGCTAAGGGGAGCAGTGGGCAGCAGGAGAGGTCTGCATGCCATGTGGGACCTTCACCCAGGGGCCGGGGATCGAACCAGTACTGCAGAGGCTGCGCGCAGCTTCGCAGCCCAGCACTCAACCGCTGTGCCACCAGGGGAGGCCCAGAAGTAGTCTTAATTTTAACCTCCATATACCTATCTATATATAGATATATATAGATAGATAGATAAAAATTTTTGTGTGCATATATCTATGAAAATTTTTATATACATTTGCTATTTTAAGAAATTTTCTTTTTAAATTTTCTTTTTATCTTCCCAGTATTTAATTTTTTTAAATTTTTTAAAATGGAAAAGTTGGATTTTCCTCTCAGTTACTTTTATTCTCTCAACTCTGTTCTGTTCTGTTCTGCACTTAATGTAAACCTAGTTACTCCATGTTGTGTTCACAGAAAGGAAATCCGAATAGAGTAGAATCTAGAAATCTTATCACATAAAGAATTGCCTCTTTCTAGCCTTGAAAAGATGACTCAAATATGGGAAGGATAGAGTAGTTAAGTTTTTTCTGTTTTGTTTTTCTCCATTTATTCTACAGAACAGACATTCAGTTGTTTTCTTTTACAATCGGAACTACCTAGAGGCAGATTTTGACTTTCCTCCACTCTTACTGTTGAAAAGCTTAAACAGAATGACTAGAAATATACAAGCAAGAATGGTGATTTTCTGCCAAGAATTTTGTAAAAGGATTCCTAGATGGAATTGGACTGGATGACCCCAAGTTTCCTTCAACATTTTGACTGTACTCTAGAATTAGATAACATAAAATAACCTAAAACACCAGCTTGGGAGATAGATGCAGTTCCCAAGCTAGCTCTGAGTATCAACAGAAAGGTATTTTTCCTTTTGCAGCTTTACCTTAAATAACAACAGACTGAAACCAAGTAAACTTACATAGATCATGCAAGCAGAATAGCCATAAAATTCTCAACTACAAGACCTATAAGTCACATTCTGTCATATTTTGTCAGTGACCTGAGTCAGTTATAAAGGTAAGGACCTTTAACCTATAAAGCACAGTGCTTCCCTGCCCCCACCTCCTTCCTCTCCCTGCAGACATTTTGTTCAGTAAGCTGGTATCAGCCATCCTATAATCAAAACAAACAGCTGGTGTAGTCACAGGAAAGATGGTCTTACTAAAGAAAAAAAGAGATGATTCCCTCAAATTGACAAATCTAAGCTGAAATAAAGGCATGCCAGAGCATTACTCTTCCAGAACAGATGCCAAACAAATCAGATCGCCTTCACCTCACTTGATTGATCTGTTGTTCTTCCCTGTTCTATGTGTTCCCTTTGCCTTGTCTTAGCAAACTGCATTTAAAACGAAAAGGTAAAATGTTATTTTGGCATTTAGTCTGTATGATATTGTTGAAATGGCTCTTCCTCGGCTTCTGCAGGAAAACTCACGTTGTTCCAAAAGCCTGTAGTCATTTTGATGGGCTGTTCATGATTAAGAGGTCAATTCTTACCAATAGCAGCAGATGTTGTTGGTGTTATCTGGGTAGACTATTCACTGTCAGCAAACAAAGTTCCCATTAAGAGAAAAACTCTTAAGTCTATCTTTCCTAGAGGATTACACTCATTAAAAAATTTCCCTTGGCTTCTTTCCATGAGATTTGGGGTTGTTACAAAGATGTGCCATGGAAATGTTCTCCTTCCAGCAGATGCCATCATTAAATTGGATAAGAATTTCAAGATTTAGGGAGAGATTGGATCATGGCATACAATCGAGTCTTGTTACTTGACTCTGTAAGCAATCAGCCTTCTTTATTATTTAACCATCACGAGGAGCTTTTTTCCTTTCGTGTAAGTGAAGATGAACCTTAGAATAAAACAGTGAACCTCTAATAAGACTGAAAATGTCACACTTCTATCCTTTGCAAAAAAAAAAAAAGTAACCAAAATAAACCTTAACAGAACCTCTTCAGCCTAAGAAGCAGGAACCAGAAAATTAAAATATTGTGGTTTTGTAACACATGGGCCTTAATGAAAGTGTGTACCGCATGCTTGATTACTTACTAGTTCTGTCCCCTGATTATGCTCTCTGACCTCTTCTGGAAATAAATGCCTCCCTCTGCTCCTTCAGTTTTCCATATGACATGAATGCCAAGATAGCTTGAAAAATTAAAAACAATTAATGTGCTGTGAGGGAAAATAGAAACGTCTCATTAGGCATCACGTATTTGGAAAAACTCTTTTTCTTTCTTCTCTCTCTCTATGGGTAAAATAACGATAAAATGGTTAGGCCTAGAAGTTGCTGGTGTAACTGTATATTTCTCAGCAAGGTTTACTGTTACCTTGACAGCAATAGACAGCAGCAAAACCGTAACAATACTTATATGAAGGAAACAAGTGACAGCCCAAACTTGCCAAGTCAGAGAGAATGACAAGGAATATTCTTGAAGTTATTACTTTAAAATACAAATTAGAGCGTTGATTTCTTATTTAAAATTTTTTGCTATTAAGAGCCCAAGTCTGATAGTGAAGAGGCTCCAATCTGACACTAATTAGCTATGTGACTTTAAGAAAATTATTTAATGGTTCTGTACTTTGATTTCCTCATCTATAAAATGAACTACAGTAATAGCCACCTGCTTCTCTATGAGAATCAAAGACATCATCGATGTAAAAATGCTTTGAAGAATTAATAGCACTTTTTGATTTAAAATAGTGATGATGATGGTGGTGGCAGTGGTGATGGTGATTAGTGTGGCATGGGTGTGTGGATTCTGTAATCAGACACCCAGAAAATGCTACCAGATCTCTGAATTATGTTGTTTCTCTAGTGAGGTAACAGAACAACATGCCCTTATTATTACTTGAGTCACATTTGATTCACAGCTAGGATTTATATGTTGCTACCTGATTATTAATGAATATATACATACACACACACAGACACATGCATACACACACACATACACACACATTGCTACCTGGTTATTAAGAAGTCTTTACTAACCTCTAGATTTTTGTTATCACTAACCTTGGATGATAGTTCCTCATTTCCATCCTTCCCCCCAAAACACTGAACTCCTGCAACCTGCTGTAGCCCAAGCAAAACCTAGGAATGGAGAGTCTAGAGGATTTCCAAGGATACAGTCAAAGATATACTAATCTGTTTACATTTCTCTGTTGGGCAAACAATCACATACTATTGACTGAGGCATGTGTTAACCTTCTCTTCCTGACCTCCTCCATACTGAGGTAAGAGATGACATAAAAACAGAATTTTGTTCTATAGACCCTCAAAGGTGTTTTGTTAAGATGTTGAGCCACCTATTTATTTGGCAACATGACAACAATTATACACAAATATATTAGCTGCTCACAAATTAGTAAGGTTTGCAGGAAGAAAAGTTCCTGTGGGCAGGGACTATCAATAATATGAAATACCTAAAGAACAAAGAGATCTTTGGATTATGAGTATCCAGATTGAGGAAAAAAAGGGAAAATTCATCAATCCTTGACCCTGAAAGATTTTTTCTATTTTCTTCACCCTTCATTTCATACCCAGATAACATGGTAATAGCCATTTATTCAAATCCTAATATCATCATTAAGTATAAAACAGACTTGCTAGATGGGTCAAATGGTGTTATAAGAATGTTATTGGCTCCTTCCTTGAAATCACTTATCAGTTCATGGCTGAATTTGGGTAAATAATTAACCTCTTCTCCTTTCACAAGTAAGTTTTCCAATCAAAAGTCGCAAGTATTATGATGAAGTGGTCATTTCTCCAACAATCCCCAGATTAAGAGCATCAATTGGGAACGCTGTCCAGCACAGTTGCCAAAATCAGTGTGTCTACAGCTGAGGCATGTAAATTTCCATCATCTTGGAAGGTAAAGGTACACTTCTAAGACTTCTGCTCCACTCCTCAAGCCTTCAAAAATGAAAGGTCACATTTTTGTTTATTTTGGGTTGACACATGCAGGAAGTTTAGACCTTCTTCCTGGAGGTTCCTTATACTTCCAGGTAATTTGTAAAGATTTCTGAGATCTTTAGACCCTTGAGCAATTTGTAATTTTACCATCTATTTAGAATGGCTTCCTTTGTTACATTTAGAACATTTGCTTAACATTCTACATGACTGTTCCTTTCTTTCTTTTTTGTTTTGGGTTGCTTCTCCCCATCCTTAGCCCATAACTGCCAGCCTTTCCAAGGGAGAAAGTTGTCATCTTCCCTCCTATACTTACTACTTCCAATAACCAAAGATACCAGGATTAGAAGCTCATCAACAATTGATCAGAAAAGTAAATCCTACTTGGCAGAGACCTCTAGTTTTTCTTCATAATGAAGTTCCCTGTTAGTCACACTACAGAGACTAATATAAATATGTATGTAGAGGCTTTCTGTATAGAGGGTCTTGCTATATTGGTTCTGATTTTCTTACAGATAATTAACTGTATCATTGTCTCATTAAGTAAATGTACTGCATCAACTAATACTGTTCACTCCAGGAGTCAAAATGCTTCATGGATATGAACTTAAACATATAAGAGCATGCATTACTGGTTAAATTAAAGTTCTGACCAAGGAGAGAAAACATTTAAAAAGAGATTTACAGAAGTGACAGACTAGAGTATGCTAGTATAGACTTTATGCTTGAAAAACAGTTCATAAGGGCCTCCCCGGTGGCGCAGCGGTTGAGCGCTGGGTTGCGAAACTGCGCGCGGCCTCTGCGGCGCCGGTTCGATCCCCGGCTGCTCCCCGGCCACCAGAGGAGGGTCCCACATGGCGCGCAGACCTCTCCTGCCGCCCGCTGCTCCCCTCAGCAGTGTCCTTCGGTCCTTCTGCCTGCTCTGCTCCCCGCTCTGGCTCTGGTGAATTCTCTCACCCTCCCGCGCTTCTGACTGTACCCAGTGCATGTATAAACAAAAACAAAACAAACCAGCAAACAAATAAATAAAGCATGCCTCTATAAAAAAAAAAAAAAAGAAAAACAGTTCATAAAATTACTACATTTAATTGATAAAATATTTTGTATTAGTAAAATAGCTCAAGCTTTGTGGGCAAAAAGTAGGTGACTAATACATCTTTTAAACAATTAGTCTTTACATAAACAAAAGGTGATGTGTATCCATTGTGCTCATGACTTCTATGTGTCTAATTGTATATAAATTACCCACTTGAGCTACTATTTCATTTAAAATATTATTTTCACTTAACTAAATGAATTTTGACCAAGTAAGTTATGATTACAACTCTCACACTGAGTAGAACAGTAAATATATCCTTTGTTTATTTTCAGGAGAACATAGCAATGTTTCCTATAGTACAGAAACTATGAAAGACACCTGTATCACTGATCCCATATCTTGACAGATCCTGTTGAACTTGTGATAATTCTGTTAATTAAGACACTTCAAATTCAAATATCATCATAGAAAACCTTTCTCCTTTTTCTGTCTCAGGATTTCTTAATATATTACTGTTGTCAGTCTTTTTCCATTCTATACCTCACACACACTAAAGACAATTTTGCCAAAAATAGGTTTCTTCTCTTAATCTTGCTCCTATGTGAATTGTGGTCTTTGGACAATAATGTAAATTTACACACCATTCTTGCTATCTGATGAATCCGTATTTGCACTCTTGTCCTTTCAAACTGTCTAAATCCTTGATAGTGGCTATGTCATTTCAAAATAGCATAGACTTTAACTTCAAAAAATTCTAATATAAGAAGTGAAGGAGGGGGGAGGGAGCAAAAGGAGATAGTGGCCAATAGATTAAGTTAGAGAATTATTGGGCACTTTGGTGGTAAGTGTGGTGTAGTAACATACATCTGAGAAGGTGTGAAGCTGTATCACTAGTTCATATACTGTATTGTAAATTGGCGTTACCTCAAAAAACAATTACACAATTTTTAAAAATAAACAAAATACAGGAAAAAATTTCAATCTATTATTCATTTAATTGAAGCATTTCATCCATTTATATTTTGTTTTTTTTTTTCCCTTACTCAAGTTGACACCATCTAGGCAAACACTTTTTTCTCCATTAATCCCTTTTCAGAGTGAGAGACCATTGTTTTGTGTACTTTCATGACATTTGATATGTAATATTTATATTTATATCATATGCAGTGTCCAATAAATAGTAATACATTTAATATATGTAAATTTTATGATATATAATTATGTTAATTATTGAATATTCACAGCATAAATATTATTTACAAAATATTTATATATTCATGGTTGAGGCAGAAAAAGGAGAAAGGCTTCCTATGATGATATTTGGATTTGAAGTATTTCAATGGATAGAATTATCACAAGTTCAACAGGGTCAGTCAAAATATGGGACCAAAGATACAGGTGTCTTTCATAGTTTCTGTACAATAGGAAACATACACCTAGCCACTTAGAGTAATTGCTATGCTCTCCTGAAAATAAGCAAAGGATATGTTTACTATTGTACTCTGTGTGATAGTTGTAATTATAACTCATTTGGTCAAAATTCATTTAATATGATTCACATATTATTTATGAGGCCAATATTCATTTAGATTAACCAATGAATGTACAATTCTCTTTGCTCTTTGTTGCTACCTGTATCTATTCATTTCCTTCTGGGATAATTTTCCTTCTACCTAGAAGACACCCTTTAGTAGTTCCTTTACTATGAGACTACAAGCAACAAATTAGCCTCAGTCTGTTCAAACAGATAAAATATATGAAAATCTTTATTTTTGCTTCAATTTTGAAGAATACTTCACTGAATATAGAGTTCTTTATTGGAAATTATTTTCTTTTATTATTATAAAGGCACTTTCAATTTACTTCTGGCTTCCATTCTTTCTATGCATAAGTCAACAGCCATATAATAATTCTTCCACTAAAGACAATGTTTTTTCCTTCTTTTAAGATTTTTCCCCCTTTATCTTATTTTTCCTTAGTTTTATTATGATAAAACTCTCCCACCTCGGGTTCATATAGTTATTTAAATCTTTGTCTTGTAATCTGTTACTAATTTTAGAAAATTCTTGGCCATTATCTTTTTAAAAATACATCTGACTCGTTCTCTTTCTGTCCTCTCCTTATTGGACTACAAATAATGTATGTCATACCTTCTTTCTATATCACCTTATATTTTGTACTTATATTCCATCTAAATTGTCTCATCACTTCAATCTAGAACATTTCTTTTGAGCTATCTTTCATATTACTAATTTTTCTTCTGTTCATCTGTGTCTAATTTGCTACTAAATCTATCTGCCAAGTTCTTCATTTTGAATGCTAAGTTTTTCTGTCAAAGTGTTTACATTTGATTCTCTGCTAGATTTTTAAATACTGATCTTTAATTTATTAAGTTTTTTTAATTTGTCTTATAATGTTTTAGGCTTTGTTTCATCTGTTGTATGTTATAGCCTTATTTTTTTTAAGATTTATTTATTTTTATAAAAGAGCTGGGGGTACAGGCCAGAGGTGCAGGAGGATGAGAGGATTCACCAGAGATGGAGCAGGGAGCAGAACAGGCAGATGGACTGAAATACACTGATGAGGGAAGCAGCGGGCACGACAGGAGAGGTCTGCCATGCCATGTGGGAATCTCCCTGGCCGGCCAGGAATCAAACCGGCACTGCAAAGGCTGCAGACAGCTTGACAGTGCTACACTCAACCCACTGCACCACCAGGGATGCCATTATAGCTTTTTTCATGTTATTTTTTTCTTCTTGAAATTCCTAAATTTATTCAGAGGCAAACTATTTATAGAAATAGGGTGAGATTTAGAAGACTATTTCTACAGAAAATGTTTATTTTTGCATCTGCAATGTACTGCAGTATTATGTATTAATGCAATGGGTATTAATATTCTATGTTCATCTTTCTACAGTTCAGGAGCAGTATCCTGAATTCTAAGGTGTAGTCCACTGAGATTTCTTTTACACTGAGATCTGGTATAAGACAGGAAAGTCTCCTCTTACCACTACTATTCACATAGTGTTAGATGACTTAGCTAGAACAATTAAACAAGAGAAATATTTAAAAGGAATCCAACTGGGAAGAAGTAGTAAAACTATCACTATTTGCAGATGACATAATATACACAGAAAACCTTAAAGACTTCAAGTAAAAAACTATTATGAATAAATTTGTACAGTAATCTTCAAAATCAATATACAAAAATCAGTTTTGTTCCTCTTTGTTTCCTCATTTTGACCATTTTATTTTTATTTTATTTTTTTTACTTTTATTTATTTTTTACATCATTTTTCATTTTTGCACAATATATGCATTTTCATCTTGGTTATAATCCCCATACAATTCCCACCCCTGCCCTTGTTTTGATCCTAGTCCCTCCTCCCCTGCTATAGTGGTCTCTGGTTTATAGTTGCTTGTTGATTTTGATTTTTACTTTATTACAATTAGTCTTTTTCCTGGTCCCTTATTTAGGTTTTTCAAATTCCTGCTATGAGTGAGAACATCTGGTAATTTTCTTTTTCTTTCTGGTTTATTTTGCTGAGCATGATCCCTTCCAGTTCATTCCATGTTGCTGCAAATTGCATGAGTTTATCTTTTTTTGATTGCTGAGTAATATTCCATTGTGTATATGTACGACATCTTCTTGATCAGTTATCTATTTCTGGGCATTTGGGTTGTTTCCATAGCTTACCTATTGTAAATAGTGCTGCTGTAAACATAGGGGTGCAGGTGCCCTTTTGAATTAATGCTTCTGTGTCCTTTGGGTAAATACCTAAGAGTGGAATTGCTGGATCATATAGAAGCTCCATCTTTAGCAGGTTGAGGAATCACCACACAGTTTTCCATAGTAGTTGGACTAGTTTGCACTCCCACCAGCAGTTTCAGGAGAGTTCCTTTTTCTCCATATCCTCACCAACATTTGTTGTTGCTAGTTTTTTTTTAATATGTGCCATTCTCACTGGTATAAGATGGTATCTCATTGTAGTTTTGATTTGCATTTCCCTGATTACAAGTGATGTTGAACATTTTTTCATATGCCTGTTGGCCATTTCCTCTTTGGAGAAGTTTCTTTTTAGCTTTTCTGTCATTTTTTGACTGGATTTTTACTTTGTTTTTGTTGAGTCTCATCAGCTCTTTGTAGATTTTTGTGAGTAGTCCTTTATCATTAGTGTTATGTGCAAAAATTTTCTCCCAATCAGTGGGGTGTCTCTTTGTTTTGGTTACTGTCTCTTTTGCTGTACAGAAGCTCTTTAATTTGATGTAGTCCCAGCTGTTTATCTTTGCCTTCACTATCACTGCTTTGGGTTATGTGTCTTTAAAGATGTTACTGAGGTGTATGTCATGTAGTGTTTCGCCCATATTTCCTTCTATATATTTTATGGTTTCAGGTCTTATGTTTAGTTCTTTAATCCATTTTGAGTTGTTTTTTGTGCATGATCTGAGGTAGTAGTCAAGCTTCATTCTTTTGCATGTAGCGACCCAGTTTTCCCAGCACCATTTATTGAGCAAACTTACTGAAGCTCTAAATAAGGATCTAAACCTCATGGGCTTAACTGACATCTATAGAACACTAAACCCCAAAAAATCCGAGTACACATTTTTCTCAAACACACACGGATCATTCTCCGGGATCAATCACATATTGGGACACAAGACAAACATCAACAGATACACCAAGATTGAAATCATACCAACCATCTTCTCTGACCATGAAGGCATCAAACTGGAAATACCATAAAAAGAAGGCAAGGAACTATCCTACCTCATGGAGATTGAAACCCACACTACTGGAAGACCACTGGACTAATGAGGAGATCAAAGAAGAAATTAAAAAATACTTTGAGTTGAATGACAAGGAGGACACCAATTTCCTAAATTTATGGGATACAACAAAAGCAGTAATAAGAGGAAAATATATAGCAATACAGGCTCACATCAAGAAATAAGAAACAACTCAAAGAAACAACCTAATCACACATCTCAAAGAACTAGAAAAAGAACAACAAAAAACCCCTCTAGCCAATAGAAGGAAATAATAAAAATCAAAGCAGAAATAAATGAAATAGAAACTAAAAAAAATCCAAAAGATAAATGAAACCAAAAGTTGGTTCTTTGAAATAATAAATAAAATAGACAAACCCCTAGTCAGGCTCACAAAGGCAAAACGGGAGAAAGCACAAATAAACAGGATCACAGATAAAAGAGGAGAATTCACAACAGACACAACAGAAATGAAAAGAATAATCAGAAACTACCATGAACAGTTATATGCAAACAAGTTCAACAATATAGAAGAGATGGACAAATTTCTACAACTTTACAATCACCCAAAGCTAGATAAAGAAGAAATAGAACACCTAAACAGACCAATTACAAGCAGCAAAATTGAAATGGTAATAAAAACCCTCCCCAAAAATAAAATCCCATCTGGATGGATTTACAACTGAATTCTACCAAACATTCAGAAACGAACTACTGCCTAGCCTTCATAAACTCTTTCAAAAAATTGAGAAGGAAGGGATAATACCAAACATGTTCTATGAAGCCACCATTACACTAATACCAAAACTGAACAAGGACAACACAAAAAAAGAAAACTACAGGCCAATCTCTCTAATGAACACTGATGCAGAAATCCTCAATAAAATTTTAGCTAACAGAATCCAACTATGTATCCATAAGATAATTCACCATGACCAAGTAGGATTTATTCCAGGGACATAAGGATGGTTTACCATCCAAAAATCAATTGATGTAATCCAATACATCAACAAAAAGAAATATAAAAACCATATGATAATATCAATACATTCTGAGAAAGCTTTCAACACAGTACATCTCGACCATTTTAAACCAGAGTCTATGGAAATCCTACCCAACATTGTGGTTATTTATGTGTTTCTTTAAGAGAGAGAGGAGGACAATACTATTGTTTATCTTTAACAGAAGATCAAAAAAAAAAAGTTAGGACAATATAATCAGCATTTTTTTCCTCATTATTACAAGACTTTTGCACTGGCTGCATTATTTTAACACTCTTTCAATACACATATCCTAAGACTAAATAATTTGAAATGGAAAATTTTTGAGGAAAATTGTGTTATCCTCATTTGTAATATCAGTTTTCAAAATCACTTTCCTCATTTTAAAATGGGATGTGTATAATTATCTCATTTTGATTTTTCTGCAATACTGCCACTATTCCTCTATAATATTGGATATCTGGCTTTCATCAACAAAATGAAAATTCACTCAGTAATATCAGTGGAATATAAAGGTAAATCTTTCATGAAAAGGAAAAAGAGAGTCACTTCAGATACATGAGATAATCTTGTGAGACAGAAAAGTGCAGAATAACTAGAAACTAATAATGGGGGAGGGAATAAAGATAACCTGTTCTTGTTCCCAGGCTTTCAAATTACCAATGTTCTATTCCATCATTTATGTATTCTCTTTCTTTCTTCCTTTGTAAGTCTGATATTTTGTGACTTTTTAATTTGAATCCTTTACATTTCATTCTCTCCTGGAATTCTATTCTCTAATTTGTGTCATGTGCTTTCACAAGTGTTGCCTGGATGTGCATATTGATATTTATCATCCTCTTTGAACAAAAATAAATCTTACAAGAAGAGAGTCTTTATTTGGATGGTCTAGGGTAGATATCTTGTGACCTCTGAAATACTAGGAGGCAAAAAAAAAAGCCCAAAACCACACATTTCTAACCACAAAATACTACTGACCCTTGGACTGCATGACCCAGGGTATTGTCAACAGAGTGAATATTGAATTCATACAAGTCTGGATTTCTGATACTTTTACTTGATGAATGACTGAAAAAATTTAGTACTCCATAGGCACTGCTAGTGTCTTTCCATGTTTCCCTCACTTATGTTATTGATTTCAAAAAATGTTATCTCTGGTAATACAACCTGCCATTTTTTGTTTGTGCCCCCTAGTTTCAAGTTGATCGATTGTGACTGCTGGTAGGTATGAAAAAGAAAGCAGTTGTGTATGAATGCATAAGACTCTGTGTGTGTGTGCTTGTGTGTGTTTGCACACCCGCTATATCTGTGTTATATGTAAAATATGATAGGGTGGGGTGGGTGATGGGTTTGAAAGTTAGAATAAGAGCTAAAACTAGAGTTATGGCCTTAGAAGATAAAGTTAAGAATATAAGAAC
The DNA here is from genome assembly GCF_964194135.1 of Talpa europaea. Classification (NCBI taxonomy): domain Eukaryota; kingdom Metazoa; phylum Chordata; class Mammalia; order Eulipotyphla; family Talpidae; genus Talpa; species Talpa europaea. Next base: position 41,882,809 of record NC_140074.1, read on the forward strand.
ACAGGAAAAAGTAAATAATTAAAAGGAAGTACGCATTAAAAATTCATAAAGCAAGACTACCAATTTTAAATTGTATCTAATTAGCAACGCCTAAGATAGTTTCATCCAGTTTATCACTAGGGTATGTATAAAAACAAAAAAAGGTTGAAAAATAACACCAGCAACTAAATGTTGGCATATGAGTGGGGCTTTCATTTACCATGGAGCAGATGGAGCTAGATTGTGAAAAAACTTGTGAAGATTTCACCTATTGACATTGCTAGGCTTTGTCTCATGAAATAAACACCATTTGAGAAAAAGGTAGGCAGATACTTTGTTCCTCCTTCACTGTGTGACAGTGAACTCAGAGATCATGGGACTCATACCAAGCTGAAATTCTGGGCATTTCTCTCTCTTATTTCCAAATGATCCTGACCACTTTGTATTCATTAGATTCAAGCCTCCCTGTAATCCTAGATTCACTATTTGCAGCTACATGATTTGGACACATCACTTAACTTTTCTGTTATTTAATGATTTGAAGAAAGTATCTCATTGGTGTTGAGAGATTTAAGTAGCTAAAGTACTCTATAAGTGTTTGCTCATTTTGCTTTTGAGAAGAAAAAGGAAAAGACTATATTATATAAAGGCAGTATAGTTTTGCTATTTCATATTAGTAATGACCTGAATCGCCATCCTATTCGCTGATTATTGCCAAAAAGAAGCACAGAGAAATTATTCTAAAACTAAGTAGTTATTTTTGGAAGCCATTCTATTACTTTTAATTGGTATATAAATAAAAACCCCATACAATGAATTACCTCATTTAGTTATTTTGGTGCATATTCACTAACAGTTTATCTTAGATGGTACACCAGGAAATAGCACTACTGAAAGCTTAGCATTTTATGGGTACTTTATGAATATTTTACCTTTGTCCGGACAAACATGTGATTTCACCTGCCCTAAAATTCTTCCTGTATAATTATTCCTGCAATACAATTTGGAGTATCTCTTGGAGGCCTTTATTACCCATTTGTGCAGGCACTGAAGCCAATTCAAAACAATTTTTAGAGCAGAATTCTGGCCCCCTGGCAAGATCACATCATGCCTGCAGAGATAGCATACATATTCACATTACGTTTCTTAGTTTCCTTCCCAAAGACAGGCAACCTTATCCCTAACTTATAGCTGGATTTATATGCAATTGACAAAATAAGTACTCAGCCCTTTTCAATGAAGCATAATCTCTAAGACTTATATACATTAGCCTTGGAACCTGGTTAAGATATAAAATGCATAGACTGGTTATCAGAATACTCAGACTAATGGTATGAAAATTTGTATGCCAGTAAGTGAATAACCTAGAAGAGGTGGACAAATTCTTAGAAATATGCAACCATCCACTACTGGATCAAGAAGAAAAAGAAAACCCTGAACAAGCCAATTTCAAATAAGGAAATTTAAACAGTAATCAAAAGACTCCAAAGACTGGAAGATTTCACTAGCAAGCTCTACCAGTTCTTCAAAGGCAAATTAATACTTACACTTTGAAAGTCTTCCAAAAAATTGAGAAAGAGGGACTATTTCCAAACACATTTTATGAGGCCAACATTATCCTGATACCCAAACCCTGCAAGCACCACCAAAAAACTACAAACCAATTTTACTGATAAACAAGATGCAAAAATCGTCAATGAAATCTTAGCACAATTCAGTAATGCATTAAAAGAATCACATGTCAAAAGCAAGTGGGACTTATTTCAGGAACACAATGATAGTTTAACACCTGAAAATCAGTCAATATAATTCACCACAACCACAAACAAAAAGATAAGTATCATGTGAACATATCAATAGATGCAGAGAAAGCACTTGAAAAAGTCAACATCCATTTATTATGAAAACCCTCAGAAAATGGGGAAAGATGGGATGTACCTCAACATAATAAGGACATACATAAAAAAACCCATAGCTGACATCTTCAGTGGTGAAAAATTGAAATCACTTCCACTAAGATCTGGTACAAGACATAGATGCCCACTTTCACCACTACTGTTCACATAGCATTAGTAGTCCTAGCCAAAGGAATCAGACAAGCGAAAGATATAAAAGGAATCCAAATTGGAAATGAAGTAAGACTATCACTATTTGCAGGTGACATAACAATACATCTTAAACCCTAAAGACTCCTGTAAAAAATAATGCCAGGTTTCAAAATCAGGTTGCAAAATGCCAGGTTGCAGAATGCCAGATAACAAAATCAATTTACAAAAATCAGTTTGTTCCGATATGCAAACAAGGAGCTACAAGAAGAAAAAAAAAATCAAGAAACAGTCCCATTTCAATCTCACCAAAAAGAATTAAGTAACTAGGTCGGCCTCCCTGGTGGCACAGGGGTTAAGGATAGCACTATCAAGCTACTGCCAGCCACTACAGCATGCGTTCGATCCCCAGCTGGCCAGGGAACAACCCACATGGCACGGCAGACCTCTCCTGCCTTGCCCGCTGCTTCCCTCAGCAGTGTATTTCAGTTGGTCTGCTCATTCTGCTCCCCACTCTCTCTGGTGAATCGTCTCTCACACACACACATCCGCATCTCTGGCTTACACCCCAGTTCTTGTATGCATAAACAAATTTTTTTAAAAAAAGAAAAAAAGAATTAAATACCTAGGAATAAACTTATAGGATGTGAAGGACCTGTACGATAAAAACTGTAAGACATTGTTAAAAGAAATAGAAGACAAAAATAGGGATGGAAAAAAAACCATGCTCATGGATTGGAATTGTAGTATTTTTAAAATGATCATCTTACCCAAAGCAATACATAGATTCATGTAATTTCTATTGAAGTTTCAATGGTATTTCGAAGAAACAATACAAACATTACTGAAATGTAAATGGAGGCACAAAAGACCCCAAATAGCCAGATCAGTCTTTATAAAAAGAGGAAAGAGTGGTGTCATCCCACTCTCAGGGAGTAAAGTATGTAAGGTATGAAATGATGTTTCAACAACACGTAGCTTGCTGCTTGAAAGTTGCATCTGCTCAAAGACTAGAACTCCTCCAGGTGGGCTACATAGTATCCAGCTTCTTCAGGCCAAAGGACTAGTTGGCTTAAATATCCAGCTACTTGATCCAAGTCCAGTCAGGCCATTGGTGACCAAAGAGAAGCAAACAACTGAGGGTTACAGGAAGGTCCGACACAGGAAATCGGAGAACTTACAGAAGATAAATATCCAACACAAAAAGTAATGTGTGCAATCTCTTAGCCACTTTGTTAAGAGAAAGTTATTACCCTCCACACCCTAATTTTGTCATCCTGTGGATTAAACTTTAAACACAGTGATGTTAAACTATGAGAGAGAGAGAGAGAGAGAGAGAGAGAGAGAGAGAGAATGAACATGAGTCAGTGGATACCCTCATGGAGCAGAGCTTTTACCTTCATTGGATCACCTACCTATTTCTGGACTATGAGAGATTAAATGAGAGATTAAAAATAAAATCCACCTCATCTGAGTCATTGTATAAATGGGCCTTTTGGTTTCAATGACAATGGTTCTCCTTTCTTTGATTATATTTCAAATATCTCATTATTTTAACTTATATGATCTTGTGACATTACCTTGTCCTTATAATAGTGCATCTGACAAATTTGCAGTTGACAAATTTGCCCTTTATTATCTGTTTATATTTCCAAATGTTAGCCCACACTTCTCCATCCAGCTTTCTTCCCTATGGGCAATATCAGTGGGCTTCCTTGCTCTCTAGCTTCCAGTTAGAATTAAACAATGAGAATACCAATAATAAATGAGAAATTAGGAGAGAATGATGTCAGGGTGTTCATTTCCCTGGATCTCTAGGCTGAGCGTTCCCCCACTGCAGGTCACTGCTCCTCTCAAGTTGGTCCTCTCTTGACAATTCTCTCCTTCTTGATTCTAGTAGCCACTCTCTCTTCATTCCTTCAGATTGAGAGGTATCACCTGCTCCATGGGTACTAACCCAGAGTCACTTCACTATTCTAGGTAGTTCTAACAAGTCAATGCTTTTGTAAATGGACCCTATGTATATAAAGTTTCTTGTAATGTTTATAATTTACACTTGACATGTGTTTTCTTTTGGAGCTATGATTAAAACAAAAAGGACAGTGTAGATATTTAAATGCCTGCATAGCTTTGCCCATATTCCTTCCCTGACTACCCCTGTTACTCTCCCCTTTATTAGCCCTTGATGGGTGTCAAGCTTTGTGATTATTAAAAAGAACACTAACTCAGAGAGGGAATGGACTACCATGCTTTTCTGACTTTTCTCTGATTTTATTAAATGTTGCCTTTATTTATTTATTTTTTTAAAGATTTATTTATTTATGCATACAAGAACTGGGGTACAGGCCAGAGGTATGGGGGGTGAGAGGATTCACCAGAGACAGAGTGGGGAACAGAACAGGCAGATTGACTGAAGCACACTACTACAGGGAGTGGCAGGCAAGGCAGGAGAGATCTGCTGCACCATGGGGGTAGCTCCCTGGCCAGGGATCGAACTCGTGCTGCAGAGGCTGCGGACAGCTTCATAGGTTGCATCTTAAACCTTTGTGCCACCAGGGAGGCCCTGCCTTCATTTATTTTAAAGAATACACATTCAGCATCACCATAGGATTTACAGAGATAATGTTAGCTGATTTTAATTATATTTCTTAACAAAAGCTTTTGTTGTGTTTTGTTTTTTAAATAATGAAAACCTGTATAACAGATTTTAATCTTTACTCTGCCTTAGCTTCTATGTGAGCAGATTTAAAACTCATTATACCTCCCTAAGCCTGTTTACCCATTTTTTAGGTAAAACAAGAGAACCAAAGATATTTTCAAGGTTCTTTCCACCCAAAATCTACAAATGTATTAGCATTATTAGGTTCTGAGTGAAAAAGTGAATGTATTTCATGAACCATTATTTTCCCATAGACTTTTATAAAAACAAGATACACATATGCATATGTATCTATATAGTTTTATGCATGAAGCAATATGTAAGTGTGCAAAATCATCTCTCCCTAATCATAAAATCTACATGAAAATGCAGTTAGTCTTCCAACTGAGTCCTCTAAAGTAGTTTTATGCCCAGAGACAAGTACAAAAGCCTCAGCATTGTGACAAAGCCCCAACATATCATCCCTTAGGAAGGGAACTCATTCCAAGACTATTTCCAACCTTTAATTTAAAAAAAAAATTGTGCCTTTTTGATTCATCCACATATTGTCCTTTGTAGTGTCCAACATTTCCACGGAAAACACATAAACTATCATAGTGATTTTGTGAATTAGAAAACAAAATGGATTCAGAATTGTTTCATTATTCACTCCATCAGCTGGAGGTGGTGCAGAATAAATGACACCTGTAAAATTCAACTTAAAATGGTACATATTAGGGAATAGCTTGACATTTAGATGACTACAAATTATGAAAACTGCTTATTCTGAAGTTATCAGACAATATGGTGGTTTGTGGGATTGTTGGTTTACCACTGCAACTATAGCATCTGGCCTAGTTACAGTAAGCATTTAGGATATATTGGTTGAATTAACAAATGACCGACTATTCTCCCAACCCCATTCAGACTATATACTGCATATATTGATCTTTCTCCCTAAAAAAAAAATTTAGAAGTTTAAATTCTAAGTTTTAATATAAATGAACATAAAATTAGTGATCTAATTTTCTAACATAAACACTTAATTGTCCCACAAAATGTATATCCAGATGCAAGCAAGTAATTGCTTATGCAAAACAATAATTTGCAAGTAAAATGACTTGCTTATATGTGTGTAGGACGTATTTTACAGGTGCAATTTAGTTGCAAATTTTTGAAATTTTGAAACCAGACATTTAACCCATCTAACACATTTTTAATGTGATGTGAAGAATAAAATAGAAAAACTTACTTTGGTTCTGAAAGTGTACTAGCACCTCAGCACCTCGACTGCTATATCCAGCAGCTAATGCCTTGGGGTATTTGGGCAGGGGGGGATTAAAAATAATAACAAAGTTATTTCATTTGGGAATATAGTTCTTAACCCATAACTTACTTGAAGTTTAAATTCCAAATAAGTTTTCTCATCAGCTCATACATGCTCACATAGGGCTGCCTGCAGGCTATATGTCTTGGGAACCCATTTTTTCTATGTGCTTTCTTCTTTTTTCCCCAGTATCAGAGTTAGTCCTCCAACTGCAAAGTTTTCAATAGTTAGCTAGCCTAATACTCCAACTCAAAAAATGGGAGCACCTCATCTTTCAGAATTTCCTGATTCTCCTTACCAAGATCACAATAAACTTGTTTATACATGTTAAAAGCAATGACCTGCAAATTTTGACATTCACAGTGACCTTATTAATAATGCAGATTCCATGGTCCAGTTACTAGAGATACAGATTCTGTGCACCTTTGATTGGACCCAAAATATGCATTTTTAATAAGCAGTCCACATAATCCTGATGTATACTGGATTTTTAGAGACTTGTCTTCAAACACCTAACCTTTTGTTTCACAGGTGCACTTAATTTAATAAGTTTATAAGTTAAACTATGAAAAACTGGTACTAGAAGATATATTTTAGGTTAGGGATTAGAAAAAATTAACACTAACTCTGAAGTCACCAAGTATAGTGAAAGGGACTTGTGTCATAAAGTCTGTTGCACTTTGCTTTAAAAATATGCTCCTTCTCTTGTAAAATACATGACAAGTTCTTGAACCTCTCTGAGACTCAGTTTCTTCACCAATAAATTTAATTAAGTCTGCCCTATCAGGTTTGTTAGGATTGAATGACAGCAAAGGAAGGAGCTCAGGTACCTGAGATACACATGGAAACAGAGCTCCTACTCTAAAGTGATAAAGAGGCAGCTGAGAATGTTCCGGGAGCCTTGGGTTCTCAGAGACCTGAACTTACACATAGAGGTTTTGCCAGGAGCAATGTGAAAGATCCAGTTGGTGACCTTTCTAGACCAAATTCTCAGAACCAGAACTATATGAAGATACTTCAGCAGATGTCAGTTTTGACAGGTGAAGATACTAGGAACATGTCCCAAATCCAGACACATAAAAACTGGGGGTGGAGGTTGAGCCCCCATTTGATTGCTATTAACTGAGTGTAATTTAGTAAACTGCAGATTTAAAGTTAGAGGTTAACTTCAATTATAGAAAACTTGGGAAACAGGGGCCTCCCTGGTGGCACAGGGGTTAAAGGCAGCACTATCAAGCTTTCGCCAGCCACTGCAGCATGACTTCGATCACTGGCCAGGAAGCTAACCCACATGGCACAGCAGACCTCTCCTGTCTCGCCAGCTGCTCCCCTCAGCAGTGTATTTCAGTAAATCTGCCTCTTCTGCTCCCCACTCTGTCTCTGGTGAATCCTCTCACCACCAACCTCCACCTCTGGGTTACATCCCAGCTCTTGTATGCATAAATAAATAAATCTTTTTTTTTAAAGAAAGAAAACTTAGGAAACAGATCTATAATGGGAAATGAGCTTCCCTTCCCCCCTCCAAACTGCAGTGTGCTGGTGGACAAGATGCTTTGCAGAGAGCATGTGTTCAAAGACATGTTGGCTTAGCATCTCTAGTCATCAATGACAAGCAGTTCAAGAAATAAAAGCAAAAGAAGAGTAGGGGATCAGGCTGGTCTTTCAGAGTCCTGGCTGACATGGTAGCACTAGAAAAATCATGACATAAAGAAAAACTAAAATGCATAATAATGTCCTAGCTACTATAAATTTTTTGTAGAACGTGATCCTTGCTCACTGGCAATGAATAAGAAGTCAAATCAGACCATATTTCATGGAAGCTAGCTATTGATCATGGAAGTCTCAGTAACAAAGGAGAACCTAGAAGGGGTGGCTTTGTCAAAACTAGAGGAAGACTAGGAGACTGGCCTGATGCAGTAGTTTGAAGACAATTATATTACCTAAAGTCATCTGTCACTTCCAATAAAGCAAAGTAATGGAGCAAAACCATTATTTCTAATCATTCCCAAGTAGGTCAAAGAATAAAAGAAATTTTGAATGAGTTGTCCCTATACTATTAGTTTCCATTTATTGGTCCTTGAATATGGACATGATACTAAACTCGAAACTTTATATATATATATATATATATATATATATATTTTATTCTTTTACTGGGCTGCTATTATTGTGACCATTTTATTCAAGGACTATAAGGTGGAGAGAATTTAAGGGGTGTTTCAGAGTAATCTGGGATCCACCCAGATCTGTGTGATTCCAGAGTCTTCTGTTTTATTGTCTCCAGCCTATGGTTTTCCAGAAAAATCACTGGATCAAAAGATAATAATCAGGTTACCTGCTTCCTTCTTCTGTACCTTCTACCTCTTCTCCTTCTCCCTTCTTCCTTCTTCTGTACCTTCTACCTCCCTTCTCTAACTCCAAAACAATCTTGCCACCATTTTCCACAAAATACCTGTTACATCTGTTATAAATAATTTTAAAGGAATAAAGAATTAACACAGTAAAAATAAAGATCTATATGGAAAGATACTTTCAATGTAAATATCAGGTCCTTTTATTTTTGATCGCTATAAATGTACTTAAAATGGCTCGTAGAGAATCTTTCCAATTTGATTGTCTTTAGTTTCCTTCTTTCTAGTTTTAATACCCTAAGGAGGCTTATGTTGTTATATTTTTTAAAAATATTTAATTTCTTATACAGGAATACAATTCCAAATACTTCTCTCAAACTGCTGAAAATAGAAGCTTAAACTAAAAACAGCATCTAACACACTGGAACCTTGATAGTGTGGCACCTTCCCATTGAAAGTGTGCAGACTTTCACTCTAAACACATCTTTTCCTTTAGTATGAGATTAAATAAACCTTTTTTCACCCAGTTTTGCTGGAAGTGATATTATAATCAAATGGTACATAACAATAGTCAAATATTTCACACCATGCCTTCCATGCCTTTACATTAACCAAGTGTTTGACTGTCCCAAGATGAATCTACCTTTTGCTAATGAAAAATTGAGACTTGGAGAGGGTTAGCCTCTTGCCTGGGGCCACACAAAGCCAGCAGTAGAACTACAAAGTTAATCGTGGAATCAAGAATTCCTCTGTCCCTTGAGTTTACTCTTAGATATTTCTACTCCTAAAACTTATATTTTAAAAAGATTCTTTACTTAGGGTGCAGGTCCTTATAAGTGTGTTATTTGGTTATAAAACTTCTTGAAGGTAGGAGTATTGTATTGATTCTTGGATCCTAGCAAGGTATGCTAATGGAGACATAATTATGTAATCAATCATAGGCAAACCCATCCTTATTTCAAAAAGTATGTATAAAAACCTTCAGGAGAACATGAACTTTACAATACAACAAAGTAGAAGTCAAAATGAAACAAAGCATGTGAGATATAAGATGTATATATAAGCAAGAGGTAAGATGAAGCCAAGGATATGACTAAAATGTTTATTATACTGCAAAATAGTGTACAGTCTATAATTGGAGCCCATATTTATTTCTAAATTTACTAATAGCAAACAAGAAAAGGCAAATGTGATCAGCAACATCATTTGCAATATTCTAAAAAAAAATGACTGCAGAAGTGAAAGAATATTCTTAATATTTCAAGTGTGTGTGTGTGCACGTGCATGTGCATTCCCTCGAATGGATTATTAAATGTGTTAAGTAAATTATAGTTAATACTTTTGTTTTAGTTTTGGTTTGTATTCTACATGTTTCTCTGTCTTTAGGAACTTGACACACCAACTTAATAGTACATTTATAATTTAATAATACCCCAAGCTAAACGGTGTCATATGTTGATAAATTTGAGTTTAACAATACCAAATCATATCCTGTTATGCTTTGTGAAGTATCAAACATTGGCAGAATCCTATGATTAGAGGCATTCCTAGAATGTAATAAGGAACATTCTCTGTATTATCTACCTCTTCCTGTCCCAATCTATACAGCTCTACAACCTTCTAATTTCCCTACAAAATTTGGGTTTCTGGAATTGTTCCTGACACAGGTAATCAGTAGCCAGGAGAGAAGACAGTAGTGCCACCTGGTGCTCAAAGAAATCAGAGCTCAGATATACCTGCTATCCCTGCCTCCTGTTCCCACCAATCACTTCTAACAAGACAGCCTATAAATAGTACCCCCTTGGGCCTGCCACATTTAGCCCTTAGTATGCATTTTGAAATACCTCTTCCCATTCATTTCTTCTCCCAGGCTGCCTTTGACGCTCATTTTATCAGTTTTCACTTGTAAACACACTAAATGGTAAGAAGAGAGTCACATTACGTGAGTAACCCTACAGTTCTGTCTGGTACCAACTCCAATGTTAAAATAAGGATGTACCAAAGTATAAATATTTATTGCATTTTTGGGCATTGAACATTGAAAAGATTCCAAATATCGAGGACCAAGGAGGAAATAAGCACAGATGCCGCCATTTGGTGGGTTGTTGTTGTTGTACATTTTAGAGACAAAATACAGTAAATGTTTTACAGACAAAGTTGCTTTACCATGCATCCCCTGACATATTGTGCTTGTCACTTTATTATTTAGCATTTATGCGGTTTTTTAACTGTCCTATATGATTTTTCATATGCCCATCAAGTAGACTAGTTTTAACCCTGTGTGGAACCTGATCACAAATGATCAGAGAAATTAAATTTCCATCTCATCTCATCACACAGAAGGTTTGTAATTATGGTACAAGGGAATCACAGTGCCTGTCCTTTGCCTTCAATTAACTGATATAATCCATTCATGCAGTTGCCACTGAAGTCCTAATAATATACATGAGAAAGGGAAGCAGATGGAAAATTCAGTCCTGCCCTCATGAGTTTTTTACTTTGGTATGGATTTGGCATTGAAAGAAGATAAAACAAAAACTTATATAGCAATGTAACTGAGCGCTATACCTCAAGTTCTTTGAGTCATCCTCACCTCAGTATGTGTGTATCACTCAGTGTGGAACATTAACTGTGCATCTACTTCTACAGGTATATAAATAAATATGACATGAAATATAAAATACAAGGGATTTTCAAGGGTAATTGTAACTCTGAGATTTCCACCTTGCACCCCAGTTGCAGACTCTAGGAAATGTAGCGGGGATGTTTAAGTTGTTCTTAGAAAAAGAGGAAGGAATGATTATTTATTTTCTTGTATTTGTCAGGAAAGGCCTGATAGAGGAGGTAGCCTCCAAGTTGAGCTTTAAGGTGGCCAGAGCACTCCAAGCAATGAAAACAGTAAAATGCAGAGGCAGAAATGTCAGAAATAATGGCAATGTCTAAAAATTCTAAGTGACTTCAGTTAATGAAAAGTTAGGTGTATATGGAAGAGTAATGCTAAAACTTTGCATTTTACACATTGGGACGCCAAGGTAAATTATTGAACAAAGAAGTAGCATAGTGATTGTGTCCTGAAAAGGGCTATCTGGTAGTTGTGCAAAACCTTTATTTGAAGTGACCAAAGAAGGAGCAGAGATGTTTGGAAACTGTAGTCAAGATGTAAACATATACTTCTAAATCATGTACACTGTTGTAAACCAACATTACCTTTATAAAAAAAATACAATTTTTTTAAAAATTTATGTGAAACACAATGAGAGATTGAACTTAGGCACTGCCAGTGGGAGAGAGTGGGGTGTACATTTTTTTAAAAAATATTAGAGTCAGAAATGACAGGATTTGGTGACAGATTGGATGCAGGCAATGGCATGATTCCCAATGCAAAGATATCTAGAAAGATGATATAGTCAAACCCTGAAAGAGTGGAAGTAGTTGCATATTTATAAATTTAATGCATGGGAAAAAATTGTCTCTATTAGGAAATTGGCTTTCTTAAAAAAGGATGACATAAAATATATTTCTCATTTTTTTCTTGGCTACTAGGAAATTCAAAATTAAATTCAATTTTATTGTGATGGTTAATTTTATGTGTCATCATGATTGAGACATAGTATCAAGATATTTGGTAAACATTATTCTATATGTTTCTGTGAAGATATTTTTTTATATGAATCATTTAAATTAGTAGGCTTTGAGTAAAGCAGATTACCCCTACTCATGATTGGCTTCATCCAATCAATTAAAGGCCTTAATTGAAGAAGACTAATCACTAAAAAGAGAGAATTCTGCCACCAGACCATCTTTGCTTCTTTCTTGGTCTCCAGCCTGCAAAATCACTAAGGCCAGTTCCTTAAAATCTCTCTCCATATAAAACAACCCAAATGCTCAAAAATAGATGACTGGATCAAGAAGATGTGGTACATATACACAATGGAATATTACTCAGCAATCAAAAAAGATAAACTCATGCAATTTGCAGCAACATGGATGGAGCTGGAAGGGATCATGCTCAGTGAAATAAGCCAGTAAGAAAAAGAAAAGTACCAGATGGTCTCACTCATAGCAGGAATTTAGAAAACCTAAATAAGGGATCAGGAAAAAGACTAATTATAATAAAGTAAAAATCAAAATCAACAGCCACTATAAATCAGAGACACCCTATGGGGGGGGTGGGGAGAGGGGAGTAGGATCAAAACAAGGGGGGGTGGGAATTTTACGGTGACGATAACCAAGATGAAAATGCATACATTCTACAAAAATGAAAAATGACGTAAAAAATATATAAAATAAAAATTAAAAAAAATCTCTCTCCATATAGACCCCAACCTTAAATATACTTATATATATAGAAATATACACATGTATATATACATATATGTGTGCCTGTCTATAATTATGTATACATATGTATGCATTTATATACAGTTCATATACTATATATATATATATATATATATATGTAAAGATGAGGTAACTTAGGCTTAAAATTTTCACTGACATCTCCAATTTCCAATGATGGAGCTGTTGTGGAAACCTAGATCCCACCGGTAATGACTCACTACAACATAACACAGCCTCTAAAAAGAAAGGAAAGCTTAAATAACCCACGATAGCACAAATGATTGCACTAGTCTGATTTAAAAAGAGAAATCTTTTGTGACTCAATTTAACATTTTGTTTGGATATGACAAATTCCAAAGGAAACAGAAAGTCTTTGTTGGCATTCTTTCTTACAAATAGCAGAAATCCATCACGGTGTTATCTGTGTTTCTCATGGTATATCAGGTCTCGGTGTTAGCATCGGATTCCACTCCCAGTAAATCTCTGTACCAAACACTCTAGTCAGATATGCTTTACACAAACCACAATTCATATAATCATAGACAAAAACATCTGTCCTACTGTTCGATTTCCATTTTGCATCACTCATGTCCTAGCCATGATTTCCTGGGAAAGCAACTTCTCAATAAATTGCTAAGAACTGTTCTTCCAGGACTGAAAAGATTCCACTCCTTTGAGTTTAAAGTGTCAGCTTATTCCCTTTATTCCTAATTCCCATTCCACTATAAACCCCTTCAAAGGAGTTGAAACATTCAGCCAAGATACCAGGTTGGAGGAGGCTTAGAATGGAACTTGGTATTTTTCTTAGGTACATATAAAGATGTGAGCAAAATGATGCACAACATTTATTTCATTGCCTAAAGTATAAAACTCTCTGATAAAGCTGGATTGGAAGACCAGGCACGCATGGAAGGGAAAATTCTGCCTCCCATGTGAATTGAAGTTGGCCAACTCTCCTGGTAGCTCCCCACTGTCCAATCCACATTTGGATTGATACAGAGCTAAGAGGAGCAGCAGCAACAGGGTACAAGACATGATTGAGAGGAAGAAGTTCACAGAGAAAAAGGGAATATTAAGAAAAAAAACCTTGAGGATTTATGTAAAATTTAGAGGAGGCTCCAGATTCCCCCATGGAAAGGGACATAATATAGTTTTTTGTTGTTGTTGTTTAAAACACCATTAAAAAAATACAAATGGTAAAGAATGTCGTAAGATGCAGAAATGAGGAAAATAGTGACAGCGGATCCTTGAGTTATACTAATTCTAATTTGTAGCTTTCAAATCCTTCTGAATTTTCTGAAGCACTAAGCAGATCTACAGAATGTACTTAAAATTTCCTCTCTCTCATTCTATTTTTACATAGTTTACACTGAATAAAATGACTGGGGAAACATCAGGAACCTTGGGTTTCTTCTTATACTAAGATACTTTATTTGTAGAGGTTATGGTTGGCCTTGCATAGCTGCACATAATTATGATTTAGTACAAACAATGACTTTGCTTGATAAATTAATTGTAAATGCTACTTATTCCTTAAATGTGGTCATCTGATACCCCAACACCCAGTTCTGATTAATCACCAGACACCCCTGCTACTCGGTCTCAGAAATGGAGTTCAGCAACAACACTACATAGATCAGACCATACTCAAGCCAGATGGATCTAGTTTATTCCACAAAGAGTATCTAAAAAAAATTTTAAGCCAGCATGTTAGGAAAGTAACGTAAAAATCCCTATTTCCTGCTTCGTTAGAAAAATCAGAAGATTTAACAAGTTTTAGATGGCATATAAACTGCTCATTTGCCCCAACTGACCCACTTTGCTTACTGAGGTTGTCTGCATGGAAAGTCATTTGCACTTTGTCTACTGATCTGACCTCTGCTTGAACAATTCCCATTACGGAAAATGTTCTGTCTCATAAGGCAGCCCAATCTATGATTAGAATGTTGAAACTGTTAGAAAAATTTCCCTCTTATTGAATGAAACTCCATTTCCATGATACTTAAATTCAGTTTACCAATGTTCACCCTCTGGTCTCAGCTTTACCTCCCAAATTTAAATGGCATCACTAACAGATAATTTTCAGTTTCTCTTCAAGAATCTCAATCTAAGCTAAACATTCTAATTATTTTAACCTTCCTATGTATGTCAGTAATTCTTAACAATTTCCCCTTTCTAGTCATTTTCTTCTAGATATTATATAGGCATTAATGAAAAAATGAAAATTATCACAATTCTCTTTGTCATCATGAAATTATGTCCACATAAAACTGTAGTGAAAGTCATAACTTTTCCTTATTTCACATCAATATTTTTTTCTTATTTTGATACATGTGACTTTTACTTGATGCCCTGCCAGAGTAATATAGATATGCATCAGAAATTAAGACTGTCAGGCCAAAATCCATAATATATTCATTCTGTCCATTCTGCATCCATAATGGAGTCATCATAATGTGCCCTCTGAGCATGATATATAAATAATTAAGTGAGTATGCACTGCTTATATACTATTATTTAAAATGGAGTGAATTGACAGAACTAATAATTGATAGGAAGTGGGTTAAGATAATATAAGGGGTGTGTGTGTATCTGTGTGTATATAAATGTATAACTTTTGTATAATTTTTACAGACCTATAGAAAAACAAAATGTTAGAGACTTAAATGGGCTTAGATTAATTAGGATAATGAAAATTTAAAAGTATGCGTTACCCACTCCTGATCGCAGAGATAGTTATTTCCTGAGCAGACCTGATCCGGGTTTCTTGCCTCTATTTCCCTCGCTTTCTAGCATACCAATATCTATTCCTAATATCCTTCTAGGAGTTTCATAAGATAAACAAATAATTAATACACCTTTAAGTATATTATAGTTCCAGAGAAAGGAATTAAATTGAACCTGTTAATAATTGGGCTACATACATATAAGAACTTTAATCAAGATAGTACAAATCATCCTCATCCATCCAGTGTTCAACAGTTCGTGAAAGCAAGCACCATATTGCTCTTAGAGGGCATAAATATGGATGAAATTCTAAATTTCTGGTAATAATTTTTGTTGACTGGTGCCCCCAAATGTATATATTAACCTTACTTCACTCTAGCTCACATGTAAAAAGGTCATGACTTTGCCCAAAGGTTAGTGACTTTTCAGTTTCATAGGAATTTCCTACTATTTTTCTAAAATCCTACTCAGAATTCTCATGCTGATTTTCACTTGGCTAGAAGAGAAGTCATTTTCTAACTGGGAGTCTGAATTGAACATAAATCTTTATTTAAGGCATCTGTGCTAAAGCTAGCATAATGGAGATTTATACATATCTAGAGAGAGAAACTTTAAGTGATCAATTAAAACATACTTTGAGACAGATAGTTACTAGTCAACACCAAAGAGAAGTAAACTGAAATCCTTAAAAGAAAGGAAAAATTGATCTCTCTGTTATATATCAGTGCCTAAAGCCAAAATAAGATCGATAACTACTATACTAAGTTACTGGATATACCTAAAGGGCTGCAACTGTGACTACAGAGGTTCTCTGTCAACAACTTGCAAGACATGAGGGGCAGAAGTCAGTACAATGGCTTTTATGAGTTATAATGAAGGAACTACTGAAGTACATGATAGAAACTTATATTTTACTGGGAGTTGACACTAATAAACTCCTAAAGACTCAAGAATACTCCTTTGCTTTTGAAAATGTCATGATAGCAAGAAATATTCCTTTGCATATATGACTGTCTCATCGAAATTGTCCGTTCTCTGGATCTCAAAGTGAAACCTAATTTAAAGTGAAAATTATCCCTGAATCAAGGTTAATTCTACTGTCATCTTTACATTTATGAAGATTCTCTTTCAAAATTTGATTCTGATTGAATGAATAATATATCAAGATATTTCCTTAACAGCAACCACTGTATAATTAAGGGAATCAAAAGACAACCCACAGAACAGGAAAAATATTTATAATTCACATATTCGATAAGGGAGCTAATATCCAGAATATATAAAGAACACCTGCAACTCAACAACAAAGACAAAAATAAAACACAATTGAAAAATGGGCAAAGATTTGAATAGACATTTCTCCAAAGAACTTATTTATGCAAATGGCCAATAAGCACAAGAAAAGATCATCAACATCAATAATCATTAGTGAAATGCAAATCAAAGCTATACTGGTGAGACACTGCCTCATGATGATCAGGGTCACTAATATCAGAAAGAATAGAAAAGGAAAGAAAAAACATAAAACAGCAAGAATTGGTAAGAACATGGAGAAATTAGAACCCTTATGCACTGTTAATGGAAATGTTAGATCCTATAGTTACTATGGGAAAACTATGTTAATTTTTTCACTAGATTTAAATTGAACTGTCATATGATAAAGCAATTCCATTTCATTATATGTGACCAAGGAGTTGAATAGCAAGATTGCAAAGAGATAGTATACCCTCACATTTATAGCCTCATTCTCAGTAGTCAAAAAGTGGAAGTGACTGGGCCTCCCTTGGTGGCACAGCGGTTGAACGCTGGGCTGCAAAGCTGCCCGCAGCCTCTGCAGTGCCAATTCAATCCCCGGCCGCAGGCGAGGGTTCCACATGGCGCACAGACCTCTCCTGCCGCGCCCGTTTCTCCCCTCAGCAGTGTGTTTCGTCATTCTGCCTGTTCTGTTCCCCGCTCTGGCTCTGGTGAATTCTCTCACCCTCCCGCACTTCTGACAGTACCTAGTGCTTGCATAAATAAATCTTTAAAAAAAAAAAGTGGAAGTGACTGACATGTCCATTAATGGATAAACAATGGACTAACATTCAATCTTAGAAAGGAAGGGAATTCTAAGACATGCTACAACATGGATGAACCTTGAGACACCAGGCTAAGGAAATAATACTATTACAAGCATGCAATTACAAGCAATTAAAAGCATACTATTACAAGCAAGCATATAATTTATTATATGGATATTCTTTGATTCTGTGTATATGAGGTATACAGTCAAATTTCTAGAAATAGAAAGTAGGATGGTTGCAGAGACTGGTTGCACAACACTGCTGAAATGTACACTCAAAAGTAGCTAAGAAATTTTATAGTATATACTTTTTACTATAATAATTTTTAAAAGAACCATTAGTTTCACCAAAACAAAAAACAAAAATGCTTATTATTATTCCTATCTACAAATGGTTAGCATTTACTGGGCCCTTATATGTCAGGTAATATTATGTGTATGTATTGGGAAATTATCCCCCACAAGTCAACCAAAAAAGTATCATCATTGTTCTTTTTTTTTTTAAAGATTTATTTATTTATACAAGAACTGGGGTATAGGTCAGAGGCTTGGGAGGGTGAGAGAATTCACCAGAGACAGAGCAGGGAGCAGAACAGGCAGACGAACCAAAGACACTGCTGAGGGGAGCAGCGGGCGAGGTAGGAGAGGTCTGTTCCGCCATGTGGGAATCTCCCTGGCCAGCCAGAAATCAAACCTGCGCTGCAGAGGCTGCGGACAGCTTCACAGCACAGCGCTCAACCCGCTGTACCACCAGGGAGGCCCCATCACTGTTCTTTTTCTACAGATGAGGAAACTGTATTTAGATAACCTACTAACATCTGACCTTCACATTCCATTTGACAAAATCTACATCCCATTAATGATAAAAACTCTCAGTTAACTAGGAATAGAGAAAAACTTCCTCAACTTATGAAGATGATGTAAAAAAATCTACAATGAATATTTTACTTAATGATGAGTAACCTAAAATTTTTCCACTAAGATCAGACATAAGACAAGGATGTACCTTTTCAGTACTCCTTTTAAACATTGTACAAGAAGTCTTGCTAATAAAATCAAAGAAACGGAAATAAAAGGCATACAGATTGGGGGAGAAAATAATAAAACTATCTTGGTTGACAGATAATATGATCATTTATGTAGAACTCCTAAAAGAATTAATCAAAAAGCTCCTTGCAACTAATAAGCAATTATAGCATGGTTGCAGGGATATGAGGTTAATGTCAAAATGAATTGCTTTCCTATATGCCATCAATGAGCAAATGGAATTTGATATTAAAAACACAGTGCTATTTACATCAGTGCCCCTAAAATGAATTGCTTAGAAATAAATCTTACAAAATATGTATAAAATCTATATAAGGAAAGCTGTAAAACTCTGAAGAATAATGTCACAAAGAACTAAATAAATGCAGAGATATGACTTGTTCATGGATGGGAAGAGTTAATGTCATCATGATGTCAGTTAACTGAAGCTATAGATTAAATATGATGCCAACCAAAATCCCAGAAATTTATTTTATGGATATCAACAAACTGATTGTAACTTTTTTGTGGAGAAGCAAAAGACTCATGATAACCAATATAATATTGAAAGAAAGGAACAAAATTGAAGGAATGATGTTATTCATCCTCAAGATTTACTGGAAAATTGTAGCAATCAAAGACAGTGTGGTATTAGTGAAAGAACAGAAAAATAGATCAATGGAACAGGATAGGGTGTCAAAAACTAGACACACATAAATACAGTCAGCTGAATTTTTTAGAAGGAGCAAAGGCAGTACAATGGAGAAAACAGTCTCTTCAAATGATACTAGAATCACTGACCCTCTACATGTAAATTAAAAAAATAAAACTTACACCCTTCACAAAAATTAACTCAAAATAGATTAGAAACCTCAGAATAAGATGTAAAACTCTCAAACTCCTACCGATAATATAGGAAAAGATCTAAATGGCCTTGAATATGGTGTTGTCTTTTTTATATGCAACACAGAAGACATAAGCATGATAGATATCATTGATAAGCAGGACTTCTTTAAAGCTTCTGCTCTGAAAAAAAGAAAAAAAAATACCAAGAGAATGAAAAAACAAACCACAGACTGTGAGAAAATACTTGCAAAAGACACAACTGATATTTTGTTATCAAAAATACATGAGGAGGGGGCCTCGCTAGTGGCATAAGGGGTTAAGACGCAACCTATGAAGCAATACACAGCCACTGCAGCATGAGTTCGATCTCTGGCCAGGGAGCAACCAACATGGCTCAGCAGACCTCTCCTGACTCGCCCGCTACTCCCCTCAGCAGTGTATTTCAGTACATCTGCCTGTTCTGCTCCCCACTCTCTTTGGTGATTCCTCTCAACCCCCACCCCACATCTCTGGCCTGCACCTCAGTTCTTGTATGCATAAATAAATCTTTAAAAAAAAAATACGAGGAAAACTTAAAACTCAAGAATAAGAAAACAAATGACCCAACTTAAAAATGGGTCATAGGTCTTAACAGGCACCTCACCAAAGATATACAGATCTTAAATAAGCACATGAAAAGATGCTCCACAGCATATGCCATCAGGGAGATGCAAATTAAAACAGTGAGATACCACTACAGTCCCTATTAGAATAGCCAAAATCTGGAACACTAACAACAGTAAATGTTGGCAAGGACATGGAGCAACAGGAATTCTCATTCATTGCTGGTGAGAATACAAACTGGTACAGCCACATTGGAAGACAGCTTGGCAGTTTCTTATAAAACTAAACATACTTTAAAAAATATGATCCAGCAGTTGTACTCCTTGCTATTTTCCAAAAGGAGTTGGAAACAGGTTTACACAAAAATCTGCACACAAATGTTTATAGAAACTTTATTCATAATTGCTAAAACATAGAAGCAACCACAATGACCTTCAATAGCAAATGGATAAATAAACTATAGCACATACACTATGAAATATTACTTAGTGCTAAAAATAAATGAGTTTCCAAGTCATGAGGAGACAGAGAGAAATCTTACACACACTTTGCTGAGAGAAAGAAAAGACCAAAAGGCTACATACTATATGATTTCAATTATGTGACATTTTTTATAAAGCAAAACTGTAGAGACAGTAAAAAGATCAGTGGTTACCAGGGAGAATATTGGGGGGGGGGGAGAGAACAGGCAGATATTATTTAGAGTCCTAAAACAGGACTTTAAGGGCTATAAATATTTGTATGATGGATATGTCCTTATTCATTTATTCAAACCCAATGAATGTGCATAAACAAGTGTGAATCCTAATGTAAACTGTGGAATTTGCATGATTACGAGGCTGACAATGGGGGGAGCTCTGCATGTGTGGGGAAAGGGAAATAGAATTTCAGTTCACTCACATACTTTTCACTTTGTCAGGGTGTAATCATCAGATGGGATCAGCTGGGATTATCAACTGGAATGCCCAGGGGTGATGTTTCTACATGGTGTGACCTTCCTCAAAGCATGGCCTTTGCAAGATAGTCAGACTTTTTATGATGGCTCAGGGCTCCACAAGGAAGAATTCCACAAACTTGCAGAAGGCCCTTTATGTCCCAGCCTTTTACAGTCACACAGTATCATTTTCATCTCTCTATTGATGAAAATAGTAACAAGCCTACCCAGATTCAAGGGGAGGAACTCTAGCCCCCACATCTTAATGGCAGAAGTATCTAAGCATCCATGGCTATGTTTAAAGCCACTATAGACTCAAAAACCTCTATTCCAGGTTAATGCGATGTTTGGTTCTCAGATTTATAGATTGTTATTACTGAAGAAAGTAGAAAAGGATGGGAAATTGACACAAACTTTTATTCTAATAAAACATGGGACCATACATAACCCAATGGCATTTTCATTTGAAACAGAATGCCAACCTAAGAATATTTTTTAAAGTCAATTCATATTAAAATACAAATGTTTATACATTTTTGTTCTTAATGAGAAATTCACCTAAAATCGAGGAAAAGCCACAGGAGAGACCAATGCTGAAGTTGTTGGCATCTGAGTAACAAAAGGACAAAGAGATGATGGATGGCAGTATGTATATTAGCAAGTACCAAGCACTGTTAATAGCCACTTGCCTGCTTTGAAGGGCAACACTGGGTTTACACCAAAGTCTTTACAAGAAGGAGAACAACAGTGGATGAGCACGCAGAACCCCTCAGGAGTTTAAACCAGGCTTCGAGGGTTATAAATAGAGATGTCCTAAACCCCTCAATAAACAAGAGTAAACCCATCAATAAAACTGAAGGGGAAAAAAAAAAACAGCCTGAAAATCTCAGGGTAAAAAAGCTTACAATAAATGAAGAAAACTCTAGGTTATTCTTCCCTGGGAATAAAGACCATCTTATCAGTCATGAAGAAAAGAAATGTATAGGGTATTGTTTTCATTGCCCAATGTAGATGTTTTCTTTAGGACGTTAAAAAATGACTATGCAGTCAAATGAAACAATCGAGGTCTATTGGGTTTTTTGGTAACAACAAAGGAAACAATGAAATAGAATTTAGAAAAGTTGAAATTAGTAATGAACCCTCTTGAAAATAAAATAAGTTTATAAAGCAGAGGTAATTTTGTGAGTGAGGATGCCTAGATAATCATGGCTTCCTAAAATATTGTCAACTTCCAGATTGTTTTATGGTTATTTTACTATTGTATGTGCTGTAACAACTGTTTGAAACTAGACCTGTCCTATAAAGAAACTGTGGTTTAAAATCTACTCTATAATTCAACATAAGCATTTAGGAAAAAGAGAAATATGAATGAATATACAAAAGAGTTGCTTTGTTCAGATTTTATCAACTAGAAATTTGTACTGAGTCACTTCATTATTCCAATAAAAATAAAACAGTAGAGTTATTTGTAACGATGATTGCAAAGCTCTAAAAAATACTGAAGTGAGTTCTGAGTCATCAAAAGAAAAAGGAGAAAGATTAGCTCGTGAAAGATTCTGAAAGAACATCAAATGCTAGCCTAAGGCTTTAAGCTTCATTTGATGATTTGATGGTCAAGAGTGAGACACTAAAAATATTTGAACAATGCAATGACATTACCACAACCATACTATTGGTTTAAGAATCGGGTATTCAAAGGCTGTTTAGGTTTTTTTTCTTCTTCTTCCTTGTTCGCTTTTTTAGGTTTAATAAGGAATGACTGGAGACAAGTTAGCAGGCTATTGAAGTAATCCAAAGTGGAAGGGTAAAAAGCACCCTAACTAGGTTTTGTGATCATGGAAGTGAGAGATGGGGATATAAAAAGCTATGAAGGGATGTAATTTGACTGAGAATATTCCAGGGATGTGAGAAGTACAATGCTTACACCAGAACAGTGCTGGACAAACCAGGATGGACAGACAGATCTAGAGATATAGTCTCCAAAGTTGCCAAATTTTGGCATGTGGATTTGAGAGAGGGAAGATTGGTAGGAACAGAGGAAGGAGAGAAGTGGATGATGTGAGAGACTCAGACTCAGACCTGGAGAGATAAGAAAAGCAATGTTTTATCCAGACACTTCCCAGCCTCCACCTAAGTGTCATTCCTCCAGGACTTGCGCTAGCACCACCCCCACACACACACCCCTCTTATTTTAGCTATAAAACTGGGGAAATCCTTGGCTACTGTCCTCTCTATAAGTCCTACTTCAGTTAATTGTATTTCCTGTCTGGCTCCTAAATCAGTCATCTTCCCACCATCCCTAATATAGGGTAAATGATTTTCAGGCTTTTCTGCCTTCCCACCATTAGGATTGCACGCTTGATGGTGGGTACCTGCATTTGTTACATTGTTATAAGTTATGTTGTTTACTACTGTGAGCCATAGCAGCAGTATTGAGATATTCCCTGAGGGAAGCAGAGGCAGGAGAAAGAAGGGAAGAAGGGGAGGAAGAAAGCCAGAGAGAAGCCCCTACAATTGGTGTAGTTGGGAGGATGATCCAATGCAGAAGGGTATGGAGCGCCCAAAGACCTCAGAAGGGATTGCGGAGCAGACTATGTTTGTCTGTTAAACACTGGATGTGCCATGGCAGCACAGGTGGTGACCAGAGTCCAGGAGCTGCGGGAAGAGCTAAGGATGCTGCAGGAGCACAGGAGGTGGACAAGGTGCAGGAGCTGTGGGACAAGACCTCAAGTGGAGTAGGAGACAGCCCACAAGGACCAGTCCAGGACCTATAAGGCAGCAGAATAGTTGGGTAAAAAGGACCATGATTTGGAGCTTGCCAGTGCTGGCACAAGGAATAACGGATGGACTTAGACTGACAATCCCGCCAGAAGGCGGAAGAACTTTGGCAGGGTAATATTATGTTTCAAGGCCCCTGGGGGAGGATGGTATTTTTTGTACACCCCAGGAGATGGGAATCTGGGGGTGGCCAGTAGGCCTCAATGTTTAAAAGCAGCCTGTGTACTGCCCAGCAATCCCAGGGCCACAGCCCAGAGTAGAGGCAATGACCAGAGTAGAGGAAGGGGCAGGCATGAGAAGAGCACAAGAGGCGGAGGAAGGAAGCCCTCACCAAGTTCTCTGCAGCCAGGTGAGTTAAAGCCAACTTAGAAAGGCAAAAGCTGGTGCTGAGATTGGGAAGACTTGAGTGGCTGTTAAGCAGCCTAAGTATGCTAAAGAAGGCCACCGAGTCTCAAAATCGCCAGTGGGTGATGCCCTGTTCATTGTTGGGTGAGAGTGAGGAGCTGAGGAAACCGTTCTTGGGGGACAGGTGGAGAACATGGCTTGTGGTGGAGCCCACAGCCAAAGAGGGGACCCAAGAGAGGCTGCATGTGGAGCTTGTATCCACGGATCCCTGACCCATGTGCATGTGCAAAGGGTTGGCCTGAGTGCAGGGGTCTGCATGCCACATTGGTAGCTATGAAAGTGCAGTGTTGGAGTGACCATAGACAGAAAACCCTGAGGATTGGGTGATTATCCCCCAAAGAGTACAGAATCGCCAATCCAAGAGTGAGTGCATGCTGGGCAGGGTGGAGGGGGTGAGGATGTGGTGTGTGGCTTGTGGCCGAGACCACAGTCAGAGAAGGCCAGGAAGCTTGATGGCTCCTGGCACGTGACGGCAGATTCCTTAGTGATTCCCCTCCCTCTAATGAGCAGGGCCTTTGGCAGCAGAAGTGGTGGATCATCTGCTGGTGCCAATTATTATCTTTTACCACTAGGTTGGTACCCTGCCTGAACTTATTTGTGTTCTGTTGTATGGTTTCATGGTTATGTATTCAGTTGTATTTTCTTTTGTGCGCCATTGCTACAGTGTTTATGTTCGCTCAGGGAAAATTGTATATAACTTATATGTAGACTGTATAGCAGAAAACCCCGAGGGGGTGGATTGTAGGGTGAATGATTTTCAGGCTTTTCTGCCCTCCCAGGAGAAGAAAGAAAGCCAGAGAGAAGCCTCTATACCTACTTACTTTCACTCCATGTCATATAGTTCATGCTAGTCCATGACAGGCTTTCCAACTCTTCTGTGTCCAAACCAATATATTAGTCTTGATAATAGTTTTTGTTATTGGTTGGCATATCAATCTTGGGTTAAACTGACTTCATAGTTCACTTGAATGTATACATCTGTAAATTGGATTTAACAATAACAACTGACTTATCAGATTAACTGAAGGTTTTAGTGAGTTAATACCTATAAAGGATGGTCTTGTGGCACACAGTATATGTTAATGTCACTGTTGTTACTATGCAGTTATTATAATATTTAAATCTTTCCCACTCAGTCCAAGACCAGTGTTTCAAATTGATGTAGGAACAGAGTTTGGTTAAATCTCACTAAAGGTGAACTAACTTAAACCAAAGGGAAATTTCCAGGAGTTAAAGGCCAAAAGTATCACTGGTAGCACAGGCTCCCAGGATGAGAGTCTGGAGAGCATAATCCAAAGTGGTTGGATTTTTTCCCCACCCCTACATTAGCATCTGTCCCTGCTTCTCACTCTATATGTTTCATTCTCTCTCTGAAGATTTACTTTCTGATGATTTTTCATGCCGAAGAAGCAATGGCTATGCCATGATTGCCTATGTGTTCTCAATTTGAACTCCCAAGAGAGAATTTTCAAAGTTTTTGTGAACCTGGAATTGATTGGTCATCTTGGAGCAGCTGAGGTCTACGAAGGGCTCAAGGAAAGACAGAGTGACTAATGTCTCTGTTAATTCTGATTTTATACCATGCTTCTAACGACATCTCTTACCACTTTGTTGCAAAATAGATACTCCAGACGCATTGGATCACTAATTCCCACAGTCCCCATCACCTGTCTTGTCTCTGTTCTTCCACATTCATTCGTCTTTCTTTCTGAAGGTTACATTTCACTTAACCTCCTTCTCATTACAAGTCAACAGAAATACTACCACACTGATATCTTAAGTGACTTTGTATATTTGTATGTTTTTCAATTACAACTTTCAACATATTACATAAAATTACATATCATATATTGTATATATAATGTAATTTTTCTGAGCTTATTCAAGACAGATTCTTATTTTTAGTTCATCTTTATATCTTCAGTATATAAACAGCTTGTTGATTGAATACTTAAATTAAAAATAATTACAATTCTTATTGTAAAATTTCCTTCAGTCTATTCAGGAAAATCAATCTAAGCTTATGAAAAATCTAAATTACTAAATACATTTAACTAATTTTTTTTATAAAAAGGGCACAATGGACACAATGGAATATGGTGGCAGACTATGGGTGATCTGGTGGTGGGTGCACTATGGTGGCAATACCTGAGGTAGGGATCCTATATTCCCAAAATATCAACCAGAATGTAAGCTAATGCTACCTCAATTTTATAAACTGATTATCTAAAAATATATATATTAAAATATTTTTAAAAACATTTTAGCATGTACAGTAATGAAACTAAAGCTAACAGTTTATAAAGGGAGTATTCTGATAGATCTGTTTTAATTAATAGTAATTAGATATAAGCATATCTGTTTCATATAAATAGACATTCCCAGAATTGTTTTAACAATACATGGAAGAAGTTCATTTCTCGTAAACTAAACATTTTCTAACTTTCAATTCACCATACATTTTATTACATGAATATCTTTTTTTAAAGAGCATGCAGGAGTAACCATTTTATACCTAAACAAGTTTAAATATTGAGCATCTGGATATTGATGACATAGAGGCCCATTTTAACAACCACATTCTGCCTCTACTTGTAATGAAGCTAACTACAGATGCTATTGTATTTTATAAAACTGATACTTTTAAAATCATTTCTATGGAGAATAAGTGTTTCTCCAGTTATCAGAATTGCCTTGATGTTTTTCTCACTCTTTTTTTTCCTTCTCCTCCTCATCTTACTCTTATTTCTTCTGAGCTATGACTAAAGTCTAGCAACTCCTTTATTTGATTCTTCTATTCTGATGACAAACACTGGTTTTGTTCTTTCCTCCAATGCCCTATATTCTGAAAAATGGTGATACTTTTGAATGTTTTATAAAATATCTTCACCTTTCCATCTATTATGAGTATATTCTTCCATTTCATTAGTTGAAATTCGAAGCTGTCACCTGCTTTATAATGAAATATTAGCAGATGTGTTTGAGTAGTTTGTCTGGAGTCTTGGACCTGGTAATCCACAAGAAGAGCTCATTTCAGGTAGATGCCGGTCTTTCCATATGGGCCCCAGATTGAAGACACATTAAACTGACTTAAACTTAATGCTCAGCTTTTTGCTGAGCCCAGTTGCCCTTGCCACTTAAATCAGCTCTGCACAGACCAGCCTTTCCTAAGTCATATCTATCTGTTGACCTACAGACCTCTGAGCATGATAATAAATTCCCACTATTGTCAGATGCGAAATTTTGAGATGGTTCATTACCTTGCATTATAGTGTTAAGAACTGACTGATACAAATTTTCTTCCTAACACCACCATTCTTTTTCATTCTAAAATATAAGGAAAAATAGCAAATTTATGCATTTTAAGCATAACTTACATAACGAGACTTCAATCTTGTCATGTCTTTAACATATATAATTAAGAGTTAGAAGAGCTAACTGTGGTCATGATTGAGCACCTAATATGAGCTAAGCATGAATTATATCCATTATTTCCAAATCACATTTTTAGGTAAGAAAATCAACTCAGAAAGTTTAAATTATTTTTTCAAAGTCTTGATGCTAGTAAGTGGTAGAACTGAAAATTCAGACCTCAGTGTGTTCCTTCTCACACTGCTCATTATTATACTATCGATAAAGTGATGGTCCTTATCATTAATGCAGTCCCCAGGATTAATGTTGCATTCAGATATACTTTCTGGTTAGAATCAATGTTTGATGGGTGAGAAATGGTTTAGGATCCCTTCTTATGAAAATATTTGAAACATTTTAAGTACATACTTAGCATAATTTGGCTTTTTGCTTTAATTTAGAACTTCAAGCTATTGTGTAAGTTGTCAGAGCAGGTTCAGAAGATAGTTTTTATTTGTGGTATCACAAATATACAGAGTTTAAGTATAAATTAGACTTATCATTCTGGGCCTTACCCATGACATGTGCAGAGATGGACAATTGTGTTGGTGTACAAAACAGCTTAGGTTTGAAAACGAGACCAAATGGTTGTTAAATTACCATTATAAGGAAAAAAAAATGTTCGAAAATATGAAATAAGATGCTCCAAACAACAACTTAGTGAAATTATAGTTGAAAGATACCAATTTGAAGTAATTTACTCTTTGATTTTTAGTCCTTTTCACCATCCAAACAAAACCTTATGTTTTGGATGATTTGCTTTATTTCATTTTCTTTCAGGCATATTTTACAAATATCATGTTTTTCCTAAACAGAATATCTGGAAAAACAGAAGCCAGTAACTTTTCTAACTCAACCAGCAGGCTGTTAGATTATCCTGATAGATCACAGAGCAATTATGCACACAGATATCAATTTTATAATCACACCAGGCAACAATTTGAAGAAAGCCTTCATAAGAATAGTACAATGTTGTGGTGGTCTTGGTTCATCCTGCCTTGATGTAGAACATCTTAAAATGTCAATATAGCTAATATTACACCAGATTTGTTAGCACATGGTGTGTCAAAACCTTGGATACTTAAAATGTCAGCACTTGAAATTTGAAATAAGGGTAAAAGTCCAAGTTAGCAGTGGAGTTAAGAATTAGGCTTAAAGTTGAATGCAACTCAAATTTGTTAGGGCTGGGGATTCCAGCCTGATGATGAAAAATGAGCATTGTATTCATAAGACAACTGTTAGCCACCAAAATAAAGCCTGAATTTTCAATATCTCAACTCAATAAAGTTTATTTCTCCATGATTCTTCGCTGTGAGTGGTCCTGGGAGTAATTGAAACTCAAGCTCCTTTGTGATGACTCCACGGCCCCTCAAAATGTAGGGTCTCAATTCTTAGTACTCAGAAAGAGAGAGAGAGATGATGGAGCAAATACATACCCTTCTTCACCATTTTGGCTCTGAAGTGACATAAGCATTGCACTAATTTTCTATTATTAGAAATATTGGCCCCTTAGACTTGCAAAGATGGATAGGAAATGCAGTCCTTGGCTAAATAGCCATATCCAGGGGAAAAAATCTATAGTATGAAAAGACACCACAAAATTTGCTGGACAGTTTCCTATATTCCTTCCAAAAATATTTGCTATATTTTTTTGTGTGTACCATTACAGAATGCACTGCAAGGTTATGATATTTTTTCTTCCTTCAATCAGCTTATAAACTAAATGGGAAAACAACACAGATTAATGGAATGTACTTATGACTTTAATAGAGACAATTTTCAATTACGCAGAGGGTCATTTTAGGTTGGGACTAAACAAGACTTTGTTGCTTTTCCTTTAAGCCTTGATATTAAGAATGTATCTTTCTGCTTACAAAGTATGCCACACACACACACAGAGACACACACACGCACAGGCAGATAATAATGTCAGAAAAACCATGTGAAATTCAAACCAATTAACTTTTTCTTTTTGTCCTCAGTTTTTTTAAGATAGTTGGTTGGGAAAAAGATGACTTATTGAAGCAATTCAAATTACCATGGTATCCTGCCCTCACTTCTACAAGTATTCAAGATTTGATATAGTAGTAAGTGACATTTTCACAGGCAGGGCAGTAAAGGAAAAGAATATGTGAGGACAGACTAGGGTTAGCACCAACAATAATAGCATCTATCATTTATTGAGTGTCCACTATATCCCTGGCACTGTATTTGTGCTAAACCATGTGTGTCTGTTCATCATCCTAATCCAGTTTAAAAAGTGGATTTTATTATTGTGTTTTGGACAAGTAATAGATAAAAGAAATAATACAAGCAACTTCATATTTTGAATAAAGCAGAAAGGTGGTATTAACAAAAGGAATATCATTTTAAAATCATCATCACATATATATATCAGAGTTTTTTTTGTTTTCCTGATGTTCTATTTGTTTACTTAGCTGTTTTATAAATGTTCTATTAGGTGCTGTACAGAAAGGAGTGAATAAATATTGTCATAATCATGAAATATTGTGAGTCTAAGGTGGAAAATTGTAAAGAATATGTGCAAAGGAAGAAGAACATAAACTTCTGGAAGGAAGTGTCAATTGCTCAAAAAAATGTTTAACAGTTGCTCAACATAGTATGAAATTCTTCTCTGGTTATGAGGAAGACTTTTCCTCTAGAATTAGAAATGGCTTATTTAAAAAGTTCCTATAACTGTTAATCTATTATCTTAAAAGCATTTTATTATATAATAGCAGACCCTTTTCTTAAAGTAGTTTTTGATACTATGGAAAGAGTCATGCAGGAGAGGAAAACAGGTCGTAGATTTAGGCTTTCATTGTTTTGTCCAGGACAAACCATCACCATAGACACAATAAAATTAAAGTGGGTAGATGACCAGTATTACTGTCCTAAATACAGAGAGGTATACAAATAATATATAAAGCCAAGTACATAAATTGGGTGGGTAGTGAATGGTATATAATGAAAACTTTGGGAGTTTAATTTAGTTAAGGCCGGAGACCTCATGACCTTCCACAAGACTCCGTGAGATGATGTTGTTGCCCACCCATACCAGTGAGACCCCAGACCCAAGTCTATGAGGGTGCCAGAGGGGCCAGAAGCCTGGTGACCTTTTGCAGGATCACACCAGTGACCTCACGTGTCTTCAGACTTCATGCCCATCCACCAGACCTCCCTCCAGCCTGACAGAGGTCTCACCAGTGCCGGCCCAGACTAGTGAGCCCCAAGACCCATGCTAGGGAGTGTGTCAGAGCATCCAGAGGCCTCAAAATTTTCTGGGAGACCATGCCAGTATCCGCCCAGCTGGCAGAAACATCACAGCCCCCTGGACCTACTCGGGCCTTATTATCTCCCAAGATCCCCCCTAGCACTGGCACTGACTGATGAGACCCTCAACCCATGTCAGGGAGTAAGCTGTAGTGTCCAGTTGCTCAAGTCCTCCTGTGAGACCCTGCCAGCCGCTTGCCTAGATAGCCAGGATCACCACTGTCCCCCATGCCCAGACCTGGAGGGAAAGAGAATTGGGGAGACCTGCCAGAGGCCCAGCCCACCAGCCATAGCCACCGAACTAGGACTTTCCCCTTGTCCCATGACTGGATTTGTTCTGTGGAAGGCCCCAGCTACTGTACCCACCAACTGGTTAATGCCCAGAATAGTAAAGAGGAGAACCCACGTTCAATCAGAACCCCACTGTAGTGCCTGGAAGGCCACAGAGCAGGTTTTCTATAATCCGAGCAGACAAGCAGGTAAGGAGTCCTGGAGCCCTGGTGGCTTTCTCAGGCTTTTATTGCACTTTTACATTTAGCACAGCAACCAGGTATATGGCAGGCAGGTGTGTGGGGGTGGAGGGTATTGGGGGCCAGCAGGCCAGTAGGCCTCCAAGCCCCAGGGGCAAGTCTTCACTCTGGGATCCTCTGTCTTTTCTCTCTCCTACCTCTCCTTCTCTTGGCGAATATCTCAATACTCCAGCCATGGCCCACAGAAGTAAATAACATAACTTATAACAAATATAACAAATGCAGGTACCCCTTCAGGCAAGGCAAGCCTAATGGCAGGAGGGCAGAAAAACCTGCAAATCACATACCCTACACCCACCTACAGCACACGAAAAACAAAAGCAAACAATTTAGAGAAAGAAAAATACTCATCTCCAGAAGCAAGGAAAAACAAATAGAAGATGAAAAGAAATGGAAAGAGATTCCCTGCTCATGGCTTGAAAGAATCAACTTGATCAAAATTACCATCTTACCCAAAGCAATTTACAGATTCACTGTAATTCCAATAAAATAATTTTAAGTGAGGCAAAAAAAAAACAAACACATTTGTTTTATCTTCCCTGTCCAAGGAATACTTTCTGAACTGATGGAATTTAATGTGTCAAAGAAAAAGTTGGGAGGGTTAGGATGAAAGGGAGCTTAATAATTTTCTTTCTATATTTTCAAATAAAGTTCACTCATATGCTAGCAAATGTTTTTTAAATGCCAATTTATTATAGACACCTCCTTAAGCACAAGAAGTATAGCAAATTCATAACCTCAAGAGCCATCCTTTCCTTGCCTGTTCATATTAAGCAATGCTAATCAAATACAGCTTCTTTCCCACTGATATCAGACAGATGCTCAGATTTCTTCTCAATGTATCACTCAAAGTAGTCACTAGCTATTTATTTGCAGTTTACACAAGAGATGAAACTTATTTGCTATCCCAGTATCAGTTAAATATAAATGGCAGAGATATGGCTGTATCCTTCAAGGAGCACATATTCTTCTATTAATAGGGGAAGAGATGATTAGTAGGGCTTGAGATAGTTGACTCAATGGCGATAGCTCAAAAATTCAGAATCAAGTGTACTTTAAGAACACTGAAACTGATAGAAAAACTACAAGAAGGATAAATTTCATATGAATATTTTCAGCTGGGTACCCATATTTGGATTATAGATGTTTCATAAGATCAGGGTTCTCTTCAAAAGCAAGTACAAGTTATAACTAAACTAAATTTGGGGGCAGTGACTATTTTAGTTTAGCAATTATTAAGGAACAAGCATTCTCACAGATAACTAGACTGTTGTTCTGAGCTGAAGTATAAATGTTTTGGTGAAGGGTTTGGGGTCAGTTACTTGAATGAAAGGGAAAAGGTTTCCTCTTGGACTATGAAAAAAAATATTTCATGGGTTTAAAACTTCACTACTAATGACAGAAAGCAAAATAATTCTTAAAGCAGTCAGCATTAGGGAAACTGAAGTTATGAAAATAGATTTTTAAAGTATATTATCAACAGTGATTGTTTTTCTTCTGTTGTCTTTTCTTTTCAAATTTAAATCTCTGTAAAGCTCCAATACTAAAATCTTACATCTATCAAATTTCACCTTGCTTGACCTCTTTATAAGTCTTACTTACATATTTTTGTGTTTCCTCAGGTGTGAATAATAGTCATAATTTCTACATAGACTGTAGTTTTTAAGGCAACTTGATTATTGAGTTTTGTACTTTATTTATACAGATTAATACATCATCTTGCCCTATGAAATGGAATAAGAATACTCCTTAAAACCCGGAGAGCTAAATTTATTGAAGAAAAAATAATAAAAATTATTTCAATATTGTAACAACTCTCTTTCCAAGGCCTACCCCTAGCATTTGAATGAAAAAATTAAATATTTACTTCACTATGTTCCCAGTATCAGTAATGCTTTCTGTGAATAAAAGATTAAAATATTACTTCCATTTAATTAGTTTTGAAAGATAATAATGGCAATAAGGATATCCTCGGATCACTAATGTTCTCTTTTATATTCACCTTAAAAAGACAATACTCACTTGAAACTTAGAACAAAAATAATGGAATAGGAAAGATGAGTCTAGGCAGAAAGGCATTTAAATATTTTAATAATTTAGACTGCTAGTCACTTAAATTGACTTAAACATGTATAGTGCCTTTGCAGTTTAAATAATAAATGACTTTAGAAGGGACAACAAATTGGTTTTGTTCAACTGTTTGTTAATGCCTTAAGTTTCATAACACTTGGTATAGGCCAGAATTTAACTACATCCTAGTTATTGCCACTGTGTTAGACAGAGTTCTCCACAGAAACATAAGAAACAGGATACATAGAGACATGTAAGAGGAGGTTATAGGAATTGACATTCACAGTTATGGAAGTCCCGTAAGCTGCCATCTGCCAGCTAGAGAACCAGGCAAACCAGCGACATAATTCAGTCCAAGTCCAATAGTCTGGTGTTAATCCCAATCGGAGTTAGAGAATTCCAGAATAACCAGATAAAGATCTAGAAGAAGAATCCAGAAACAATCTAGTCAAGAGGAATATGTGTGCAAAGAACTTAACCAGGAATAAAATCAGCATGTAGGGGACAAACAGAAAGAAAGTGAGCAACTGACATGCAAGACCACAATGGGAAGTTCTGAGATGAGGTCAAAGTGATAGCCAGGAGCCTTCAAAATCAGTGTAGGGAGGTTGTATCTATTCTAGTACAAAGAAAAACCATGGCAAAACTTTCAAAATAAGATAGATCAAAGGACCTAATCTACATTTTTAAAAGATCTGACTGTCAGGGAGAATGAATTATAAAGCAAGTGGTGAAAATATTCCATATTTTTCCTTTTCCTCTAGCTTATTTCATTGAGCATGATCCCTTCTAACTCCATCCATGTTGCCGCAAATGGCATGAGTTTCTCTTTTTTGATTGCTGAATAGCATCCCATTATGTGTAACATCACATCTTCTTGATCCAGTCATCTATTTTTGGGCATTTGGTTGTTTCCATATCTTACCTATTGTAAATAGTACTGGTGTAAACATAGGGGTGTGGGTATCTTTTTGAAGTAATGTTTTTGTGTCATTTATGCAATGGGAGGGGAGGAAAAGAGATCAGGGCAGAAAGAGAAGAGCACAAGGGAGAAGAGCACAAGGGAGCACAGGTAAAATGGTGCTGGGAATTTTATGGGAAATACACAATGATGTAAAAGATACAAATTAAAAAATATTAAAAGGCTAAAAAAAAGGAAAGAAAAAGAAAGTGGTGAAAACAAAGAGACCGAAGGCATAAGACTACCAATTCAAATCTAATGAATTTCTTCTGGTCTTTGTCAAATATAAACAAAATCTAAATGGCCCTAATATTGGCCAAACTCCATCTATTATCTAATACGCATCTGAAGGTGTCAACAATAAGTTATAGTGTAAGTTCTTGAATTCTCAAAATCCTGAGATAGGCTGCAGGGTATTTTGTGACCTGATCTTTGTCAGCTTCTCCCAGCTGGCCTTGCCCACCACCAAAATGTTCAACAATAGTTCTCCAACATGCAGTGCTTTCCTTGACTCCACAAGTGCTGATAATGGATGGCTTTGCCTGTACAATGGCTAATTATTTTCCTTCAAGTCCTACTTCTTATGTCATTTCTCAGAAGCTTGTCCCAACCTCCTGTCTACACATTGGGAACCTATAGTTTGTGCCCTCTTGTATGTCCCTTCTTAATTCTGACAAGTCAGATATCTAGTATGTCTAGGAGAAGGTGTGGTCCATGGAAAAGAATAAGAATTTTTTGATTGGTTAATTAATTAACTACTGACACTCATTTGCTACATTACATTGGATTTATTTGCTGATTTTTTTTTTGTTTCTTCCATTAGATAAGATGTTCCTTAAAGCAAGAACTATATAGCATTTATCCTTGAGTCAATACCTGTCATGGCAGTCAGCACAAAGAAGAGGCTCTGTAAATATTTGCCAAACTGAATCTAAATTGCACAGATATTCTAAGATGTAAGGGCTCTTAATTTATGAAATCCTCATAGAAATGCTTTAGAAGGAATAGACTTGAACTGAGGCAAAATCTAAAATATATTTGTAAAGTAAAACATTTGGTTCACCAAGGGAATGTAACAGTTCAAATTTATTTTTTTTTTTTGTATTCACTCGACTAAGAGGTGTTTCTAAAATTTGTTTTTGCTATTATGGCTTTGAGGCTGAAAATTTTTTTTAGAGGCATTAAGACATTGAGTGTTAAAATACATATCTAGCCCTTACTTCAACTAAAAAAGTGATTGCTGGCAGGAATGTTTGAGGGCAAAGTTGCAGCTTTACATGGTTTCAAAATACTTCCCTGGCTAAAGTATACTTAGAGATACTTTAAATAGAAGGAATTTTGTTTGCCAGCATAGCTGTTAGCATCATCTCATTAACAGGGAAGCCAGTGCATTGTTGAAAAGTAAAAATAATCCTGATTCCACATAAAAATACAAAAAAAATTTAACAAAAGCATGAAAATAACAACAAAAATATCATATTGCATTCTTTAAACTTAATCATGTCATAAAGCTCTCTGAAGTCAATGTCAAATTATATTTTCAAATTCTGCTTAATAAAACATCTTATATATGCAATAGGATATAGCTTATAGTTTATATATATATACAACATACAATATATTGATATACAAACTAACAGCTATGATTTTCTCAGTGAGGGAGAAAAGGATAGGAAACTTTAGTATTATCTGTAATATCTACATTTTTACACAGAAAATATGTATTTGTATTATTCTAAAATTACAAATTACTATTTAGAATATATTTCAATGACAAAGTTTTAATTGGAGTTAAAATACAAAATGAGCAATTAGGTAAGTGTTAACATATCTGCCATCCTAAGATTAAATAATTTTATTAATTTTGTCATTTGGAAGGAAATGTAAAGGGAATCCATTTAATTAGCTAATAAAATCATAGGATCTTTTTATTTTTATGGTATCACATTTCTTTCTTCAAAATAATCAAGTCAAAATGTAATTCTAAATTAGTACTATCTTCTGCTAAGTTTTTATCATCATTTGACCCAGATTTGTCATATAATTTGAAAAGTGACTTCCTTAGTATTTTTTCTTGTGTGTTTTTCCCAATTTCTAAATGAACATTTAAAACCTATAAGATAATAAACTTCTAATTTCATTTTCAAAATATTTGCCTCTTCTAAAACTCTTTTCCTGCTAGAACTATACTGGCAAATTAATGATTAACAATAAAGAAATAGTTAATAAATTATAATAAGTCCCCACTAGGTATGATGCTGTAGTTACAAAGAATGAATGAAATATATCAATTTGAATAGATTTCCATAGTGTATTATTAAATGAGAAAATGTATTATATTATCTATTGCTGCATAACAAATTACCTCAAAACTTGGTGCTTTAAATTTACAAAAGTGATTATCTGAGAGTTTCTCTTGGTTCAGAAACCCAGGTATTCCTTAACAGGGTCCTCTACCCAGAGTCTCTCACAAGGTCTGTCAAGGCGGTGGTGGGAGTTGCAGTTATCTGAAGGTTTAAGTGGGACAAGATCTGTTCTAAGCCCACTCAGTAGTCACTGGCAGGATTTGGCTCTGTGCTTGGCTACAGAAACGAGAACCTCAGGTTCTCAGCATTATCCAATGCTTCCTGTCACTCTTCAAAAGGCAGTTCACAAAAGAATATCCAACAGGTTAAGACAGAAAATGTAAGAAACAACCTGTCAGGAAGATGCAAGTGAAAAAAAAAAAGACTTCTCTAAAATAACAATATCCAAAAAATGATGTGGTATGAACATAAAATTATATGTATTGTATATGTATATTTACAAATCCATTATACACTGTTAAGTATTACATTTTAAAACAATAACTACAAGGACTTTCAAAAAAAGAAAAGCTAGGTTTACCTTGTCAATGAAATGCTTTGCAGTGAATAAAATTTACTGAGTGGTACTTTGAAGGAGAAAGTTGGGACTTACTCATTGTCAGAGGATAAAGACCATATTTTACAAAAATTTTACTGTAGCCAGAATCCAGTTAGCAGTGTAGGTTGTAGCCAGTCAGATAACATGTACAAATCAGAAAGCTGCTCCTTACCCTTTCAAATTATCAGCACTAATTTTGGAGAACTAGGTTTCCTACAGTGAACATTTAAAGACCCCATAACATTTGGAGGCCTCTGTAACATCTTATTTTTCATGAAAGAAAAGGTACAAAGAGGAAAGATACATTAACCAAAATAATCATAATAATGTGCTCTGAAGAATACAAATTGTTCTTTAACCAGAGGGTAGAAATCGCCAAGGAAGCTCCTTAAAGAAAATGTTTACATTCTCTTTTTATATAAAAGGATTCATCTAACAGTGTATTACAAACAAAAACCACAACACTGTTGATGATCTCAGCTGGAGGGAAAGGATAGAAAGCAGACCAATTTATTGCCAACTGGTTTAAAGAAGTTATAGGCTCAGATCCAGAAGAAAGGAGAAGGGAAGAGGTTTAGAGCGAAGAAGGCAGGAAACACTTTTTCTGATCATCAAATATGAACAAGCTTTGTGCTTGGCATTTTACAGAAATGTTTGTATTTAATCCTAGAACTAACTTTATGGTAAATAAACCAGTGTGCTGTTAAGGAAAGTGAAGCTCAGTGAGCTTAGCAGGTTGTTGAAGGTGACAGAACTCATAAAAGGTAGACCTTTGTTTGAAAGCCAGTGAGACACTCAAAGACATTCACCTGAGTATTTTACATCTTTATTTCAAAAGCTAAACAAAGAAACAAAAAAGACAGAAAGTAAAAGAAAAAACTGGAGTAATTTTAGAGCTATGCTCCCTATCCCTGAATATTCACTTAAATAATAATTACCAATCATGGGATGTTTTTTTAAAGCTAATTGAGGTTGTTAAGCTTCCTCTTACGGTTCCTTCTGACCCAGAGGCACACAATGGCATATCAACTTCCTGAAAATGTACTAAGTGTAGGATTAGATGAACTAGTAGTTAAAATTAAAAGATTAACTTCAGTGTTTATAAATAGTGAGCTTGTGGACCAAACATGTTTGACATGTTTTCTATGGTCAGATTTGGGTTTGAATTTGACAGGTGATACACTCTCTAGTTTGCCACAGGCTTTCTTTTCCTCCCGCCTGTGATGTTAAGCATAGTTGGACTCACATAGTTATGCTACCTGCCTGACCCTTGGAGGCATTTGAGTTTGTAATCCCCAGACACAATATTGCAAAAACTTTCTTCCTGCTCTCATGCTCTGATTATTTGATTTAGAATGACTGAAATATGTACCCAGAGTCATCAAAACATTAAAGAAAAAAATTCTAACTCACTATTTTATGTGAAGAAAAGGATTTTTTTTAAGGCAAAGACTTTCTGATCTTCAGAAGACATCAATGTTTATGGAAAAGGAAAATGGGAATGTGGCATCTCCTTAGCATTTAAATGGAGTGAAATCTTTGTATTTTAATCTCATGTCAAGCTATCAATGAATGTCTGTGTCACATCAATGATATGTATGACATTAAGCTAGACATTGAGAAATATACAGAGGTATAACATGTCTGTCACCATCCAAGAGGAAGCTTCTCACCAAGTTTATGAGTTGACAATACAGCAACCTTTAAATTTAGCATGTGCCTGGGTCCTAAAAAGATAGGATTTTAAAAGCTCAATCAAAATTGTTTCCCTGGGAAGTAAATAAAATCAAGGAGATATTTAAAAAAAATATTTATTGGGCCTCCCCTGGTGGCACAGCAGTTGAGCACTGGGTTGCAAAGCTGCCCGCAGCCTCTGCAGTGCTGGTTCAATCCCCGGCCGCTGGCGAGGGTCCCACATGGCACACAGACCTCTCCTGCTGCGCCTGCTGCTCCCCTCAGCAGTGTACTTCGTCCGTTTGCCTGTTCTGTTCCCCGCTCTGGCTCTGGTGAATTCTCTCACCCGCCCACACTTCTGACTGTACCCAGTGCTTGTATAAATAAATAAATAAATCTAATATATATATATGTTATTTCAAAAAAAATTTATTTATTTATGCATACGGAACCGGGGTGTAAGCCAGTCAGACGTGTAGGAAGTGAGAGGATTCACCAGAGAGAATGGGGAGCAGAGCAGGAGGATCCATTGAAATACACTGCTGAGCAGAGCAGCAGGTGAGGCAGGCAAGGAGATATGTTTTGAGGAGCAAAAAAAGAAAAAAGTTAGATCCTTCTTGGCCAAACTGAATCAAATGTATAGAAAAATGGTTTATGAGAAAAGGGGATGTTTTTATTTATGAAGTTATGTCACTTATTGTGCCCCTGAGGCTCAGTTAAGGCAAGCATTTACTTATTAGTTGTCTCATCTCCCTATTGTTGTCTTCTCTCTATTATTAGAATTCTTCCCCCTCCCCAAATTAGATTACCACCTTGGCTCCAAACATAGTGCCCTTCTAATTTTGGTTATAGCAGCTGAAACTTTTCTATCCAGTCACAAAGATGAAGCTTTTGTTAATGGGACTGATAAATGATATTCGAGTTTGTTGATTGCCCCATGCCCTGGGTGTTCTCAAGTGCTATCACCACTGTTGTTTTTCAGTTTCCTTGCCTACCTTCCCCACTGTACTGTGAATGATTGGCTGTGATTTTGTTCACCATTACACACCTAGACCTTGCAGAGATCCTGCACATCATGGACTATTCCTACATCATTGTGAAGTAAGTGAATGTTATTGCACATGGTGTTCTCATTCTTTAACTGTGAAACTGATTGATCTTGTGAAAATTCTTCAAGACCAAAACCAGGTTTCATCCCCTTGAATTCGATATCCAATTAAAACATCTTTCATATTTTTCAGATCTCCCTATATCCTCAAATAATCACTTATTGGGCCCTGATTCTGAAAATTCCTTAATTTCTAATTTTTTGGAGGATATCTGTTCTAAGAATTTCAATT
Source organism: Talpa europaea (assembly GCF_964194135.1). Classification (NCBI taxonomy): domain Eukaryota; kingdom Metazoa; phylum Chordata; class Mammalia; order Eulipotyphla; family Talpidae; genus Talpa; species Talpa europaea. Next base: position 41,923,034 of record NC_140074.1, read on the forward strand.
AAATATATTAATTGGATGATCATAAGTAATAGTACCTACTGTAGATTCAGAGTGAAGAAGGGAGCATCAGACACATATAAAACCTTGAGCTGACTGCTTCATGAATTCTGCTTGTCTCACAGACATCCCAGAAGGCAGGCACTGTGGTCCCATTGTGCATATGAGTAAACTGAGACTTAGAGTGATCAAGACAGCCAGAGGGATAAACATCTGTATGTGAAATGGGTACACTTTATACCAAATCTCTGGTTCCAAAATCTTTTCTCTTTTTCATTGTAACTTGCTAAATAAACAAATCTAATTCAAGTGAAAATATATTCATTCTGGTTTGTAAATACAATAAAAGGAAATTCTAACAAACCTAATAATTTAAAATTAAAGTCCAGCCTTGAAGTGCAAAATCCATTTGGCTTTAATTCAAATTATTACTGCTAAATAGACTCATTGCAGATGTGAAAGTATTTTCCACCGTCGGAAAAAATCCATTTCTGTAATTGAGATGAGTATGATGCATTGGTTTTTTGCTGTAAGAACCTGAAAATTATTTTTCCCACATTTATATTTTGAAAATAATATCTTCATATGGGTAGAAAAAGATGACTTCGTACTGTGTTTTCAGGTGTAACAAATCAAATATAATTTTTGGCTGCCAATATTCACTTCAAAATAAGGAAAGAAGGCTATTTTCTAGTACATGCTTTCCCTAGAACTGTTTCCATTTCCAAATCAGAAAGTAAAAAAAAAGGTTTCTAAAAGGATGGGAGTGGGGGACTTGAGGAATTACTGGGTATTAGTGTTAACTATATGACTGGATAAAGATGCTACACTGTAGAATGATGAGAGTTGTGAGTATAATAATTACTGAGAGATGTCTATCATTTTCTACACCCCAGAATTCTCTATTAAAATCCCGTTCAGAGCATTGTCTGTCTTCTACCCCCACTCAGCCCCCGGGAATTCCTAGAGCTCCATCTTTACAGAAGGGCAATATTGTGCTTACCAAGGAGAAGAGGAGTTAATCTGCTAAGCTGTTGTCCTGTTCTTTAAAAATACGAAATCACTGACAGTATTGATTTTTGACTCTTTATAAAACTTTAACTCTTCAGAATTTAATGTGCAGAAGCTGATGTTTTAAAAGAAAAGGCCTTTATATTTTGGACAGCCTCAGTGCTTTAAGGGTAAACCAGTATTTTGTAAATTGGTCCACTGAATGACAAGCCAACAGATTTGAAGCCAGCTGTCACCTTTTATTAGTCACACCCATAAATCCAGCCCAGTCCTGGGATTGTTCCCAGAGTCCCTGCATCAGAGGGTATTGAAGGGATTCCATTGAGGGAAAGTGCCCTTGATTTGGGAATCTAAGGGACTGTCTGTGATCTATGGATTAATCTGCTTGCAGATTTTCATAAGGGGAAACTGATGACATATTATTTTTCTTTCCTCTCTCAAATTGTCTGCCTTTCAATGATTTATTTAGCTACTAGATATAAAATTCACCTGACCCCATCAATATAATATTCCCATTTTGTCCATCTGCCCCCTCCCCCCATAAAGTAATTTTACCTTCTTGTTAATAGATCTCACAGGCTCACAACATTACTAAATAAAGTATATAATAACCATCTTTATGTCTTACCATCAATATGAATTTTAAAAAGTGTCATCAAGAAAATCATCTGTAAAGATATTTTCTCACATGTTTAAGTATGCTGCTGAGATGAAACTGGAATGACTGCAGCAGTTCAGCTATCCTGGGCTTTTTGGTGTTCTGATTCTTTCCTCACTAGCAGAGGCAGTGAATTTAACACTCAGATTTGTTCTGACAGGCTGACAACTGATATCACAAGACCACAGCTAAGAGTGGTTTATTACTTTTAGTGGGATTTATTTAATTCAGTCTCACAGCCTGAGGGCGGGGTAAAGATTTAACTTGAAATTAAATTCCAGCAGGAGACCTTTTAATATAAGAAAAATGGGCAGAAGGATAAATGACATGCTCAATTGCAATGAATTTTTTTAAAGCCTATATTTAACATGGAGGAAAAAATCCCCAAAAATCATTTCATTTGTTTGACAGATATGGAGAGAAAAAGTGTAGATGAACCAATAATGATGATGTAAGTTAAAAGAGAATAATACAAAGGAAAGTTTCTTCAGTCCATCCAGGAAAAGGAAAAATTCCAGTTTATGAATGCTTTCCGTCAATGTCTGGGTAAGTTGATAAGAAAGCCCAAGTTCTTCTATTGTTTAACTTTAAACTATAATAAATCTGGATGAAATTGAGTTTAAGCAAAGCCACGAGTAAAAGTTACTCTAGTTTTTAACATGGTGGATACTTGCACCCCAAAATTTGAAATGGGGTGCATTTGAATTATGAGAATAAGAAAAATGGAGGGATAACAGGTAACCCAGACAGGGTTTGATAATTGGGATTCTTAATGCACATGGGATAGTTACCATCATGGTACTCAGATATCACCACATGGAAAACAAGATACTTAAATGGCAACAGATATTTGAATATCAGTGTTGTATTTTGCTTTGTGTGGTATTATTTTGGTGACTTGTACTTCCTCTTGTAAAGAAAAATGACTAATTCATTAAAAACCTATTAAATGTAAATGTTTTCCTCTTTTCAAGCATATCTAACTTTGGGGGAATCAATGCCAAAGAAAGAGTAGAAAATAATAAATAGAATTGCATTTGCCAATGGCCAGTGTCTGTTTAGAGAGATTCTAGTTCAGGCCAAGTTTCAGAAATGTGGCTCCAGATCACGTCAGTCCAGGGGTACATAGACACAGTAGCCTGCCTGACCCTAGACAAAAATCAGGAAGGTAATAGCATTTTTAGCTCACTAGCCACATACCATGTTTTTGCCTCTTCCCTTTTGGACCTTGAAATTTTTATGGCTAAGGAAGATTTCTTTGAACCACATTCCTTGCTAAGGAGCATTTCCGCTTCACTCTTCCTCATAAAACCCTGTGCTATTTCCATTGGCTCTAAATAGTTAAAGTATTGTCAATAGGTCAATAAATGATAACTGGATGGATGGTATCCCATATTCTCTTAAATCATGTCAAGCATAGTTGTCTCAGTGATTGTTTCACGGTAGAGCGTTGGTTCAAGGAAGTGTCTTATAGTTCCATTTATTAAGTAGTTAGGTACAAGCACCATAATATATATTTATCTCCAAAAAACTTAGTACCAATCAGGCACTATACAAACTTTTCAAATTGTGGAATTAGACTGGACTACCTCTCTCATTCAAGGGAATATAGCAGCCAAATGTTACCTTGAGCTAGTAGTTCACATGTTCTTCTACAGATGTTATTGAGTTTTTCCTTCCTGAATGTTAAAATGCCCCATAGTGTCTTTGAATTTGTGGTTGAGCCCCAGGTTTCCTCACTGCTCAGTTTGTGAGTTTGGGGTTTAATGTGCAATCTCTATTAACAACTCGGAATTGCAATAAAGACTCATTGTTTAACCCCCCCCCCCAAAAAAAAAACCTGACTGTTGGTACCAATTTCATACAATATGGTAAACTAAAAGGTTTTTGGAAACAGCATTTCTTTTGGTACCTCTGAACTCATATTCAAACCAGAGATTCCTAATCCAAGGAATGATGATAAAGCCCTAGTCATAACTCATGATATATTTAATTGATTTATCTGAAGTCCAAGGATCCCAGAGATAAAGCTACTGAATGCAATTGACTTAAAAATTATTAGTTTCTGTTATGACCTCACTGCAATTCATCAGTGGTTGTTTTATTTAAAAAGTATCTGAGCAATGACCTTTGACCCAGTGTAGGATAACACCTTCCTAAGTAAGCCACGAATAAATCAAGATTACTTGGAGGACAAATATTTACCTTTCTCTGGTTCCCAGAATTCCCTCCTTCCACTTGCCTAACCCTCCAATCTAAATGTATAGGATACACAGCAATGAACGTCTTCACTTGCTAGGATCTATATTTCTGTGACATTATTTGCCCCTCAAATTTGCCCCTGGTATGATTCCTCTATGTCCCTTGTCTAGAACCTTGCTTGTATAAATTTGAATGCTTTCAACTCTAAGTAACTTGATACAAAAATCACCTTAATCCAGTGGTTCTTCATTCTAAGATTGTGTCTTGTCCTCTTGGTGGGTGGCCTTCACACTCAGTGTATCTGAAATGCTTATTGTAGCACTAGGACTCATGGCCAGCATGAATAATTTCCACAGGAGAGAGGGGCGTCTTCCACAAGCTCTCCCAGAAGAACGAGCTTCAAAAATCCCTAGCAAACTTCTTATATCTCACTCTTTTTTTGGTGCAGCTACTGTGTATCCAAAAGCATACTAAATGATTATACTCTAAAAAGTGATACATCAGACAGAAGGTGATTTCCTGTTTACTAATATCAAGTTTGAGTACAGGATAACCATCAGTCAGTTTCCAAATAGATTTAAAAGGGTGAATAAAATGGCTGTAGAGAGAAAAAATATCCCTTCAAAGGATGACTTTTTCCATTTGCTCTCTCTGACACCAACCACTTGAGTCTCATCTCTTTCATGAATTATTACACTATACTTAAGATAGGCTATATTTAATTTCTTTTTAAGTGATCATCCCCTACTTATGCAAAATTGTTTTCTTTGTTCAATGATTTTATCTGTTTGCTTCTATAGTGATTTGGGATCAAACTCCGTGTATACTCTTATATTAAAATGAATAGCATTCTTTGACATTTAACAGCTTTTTACTTAGTGGCAGCTTCTTCACAAAGAGAGTTAAAGTCATTAAGCAAGGGATAGGTGTAAACTCAAAGCAATTTACTTCTTAGGTGATTTGATAATTGAGATATCACCCTATCTTTTTTTCATACAGTGAAGTTAAACTGAAGGCCCATCTGTTGAAGAGTGGCATAGCCAGATTTTAGGTTAATTAGCTCCCAAGTGCCCTGTATGTATTTATACCATCAAAAGATCAAAAGGTACACATTTGAGTGTGTCTAAAACCAAAGCACCCTTCTAATGCAATCAAATATATTCATTTTACTAGTCCCTTCTCTGCCTCATAAAGATGTGCTTTTGTAAATATATCCTATGGAAAGTTTTATATTAAAAATCATTGGTAAGGTATGTCTTAAATAGGTTTTCTTACCTTCAGTTTCCACATGATGAAAGAAATATTTATTTCTGAAAATCTTTATATAAAAGCATTCTACATCTTAAGCGCTTTGAAAGAAAACCAAGTGTCTTACATAGAGTATGTGACTCTCAGACAGAAGAGTTTAATATGCAAAGATATCATTCTTTTTGACTTATAATTCAGCTCAATTCCTATTGTACTTCAAGTCCCCTTCCAAACAAGCTGGCAAGCAATTTTAATCTCATTATAGTCCCTAGGACTGTGTCAGTGTTCTGGGGGATTTATTCATTGCCAGGACATTGAGAAGAAGGATAGATTTTGTGCCTGGGTTATCTTTGTCTTTGTGGAATATTCACTCACATTACTTTTAAAAGTGAGCCCTGTTATAATGCAAATATATTTAATAGAAGAAAAGCTGTAGAAATACAGCCATTTTCTTGTGATGTGAATTAATGCTAGAGTTTTTCTTTAGAACAAGGGAAGAATGTAAAGAATGTAAAGAATGTAAAGAATGTAAAGGAATCACCCCAAAGTTCTGCAATCTCCATAACTAAAGTTCTCATCCTCTTATTTTTTCTCATGCTCACATAACTTTTATTTTAAAGTCTAATAAACCAATGGGTAGGGATTATTTCCACTTCCTCTTTTGTGTGTTTTTAGTTCTTAATTTAGAAATTTCTAAATTCAATTTACATGAGTATTTTGACGTAATAAATCCTTAGGAAAATCAAGTCATTGAAATAATAAATAAATGAGCCTCATTAATACTATTTTCAGTAAAATGTAGTTTCTAGATTTTTCCAACGTTTATGGATTTTCCCCTTATGGAAGACCCACCTCTTCCCCCTGCTCTCCCTCCTCCATTAATGGAAAACTTTTAACCAAAAACAGAGGAAATTATCTAGGGAACCAGTTGCATTTGGGATACAGTGGAAATTCATTCCAAGGAAGTTGTGAAACTAATAGAACATTATACAAAAATAATTTGCAAGTTTTAAGCTAATATTTGCACCACTTCTATACATTTTAAAATATGCTGAAAAGACTAATTGGGTCACATGTTTCTATCTGCCATAGATTATAAAACTCCAACTTCCAGTGGCAATTGGCCAAAGCACCTCAACCAGAAGGATAGACGACTTCAGATTTAGCAGCTAGAGAGATCTGTTTCATTGCAAAGTTTTAAGTACTGATATTGATTTCAATTTTTTTCTTTAATTCACTTTTGCAGTCCAATGACTCTATACCTTTGAAGCTACTTATCCATGGACTACAAATGAAAAACAATATTTACATTCTATATTCTTCTTATAAATTCTCTCTTGAATTTTATCTAAAAGTTCTCTATTTTCCATAGGGTTAGGGGAAATGGATAAAGACTGTGAAACTATGTTAGGAAGTAACCATTCCCTAAGTTGAGCTCCACTGTGGTGCAGGGCAAAGCCAGCTTTGGTTGAACTAAAAGTATAGATAGCATTCCCTACTGAGGGAGATGAATTGAGAATCAGGTTCTTCTGGGAGCACCATGCATCATAGCACACCTGTTACAAGAAAATGTGTTTACTGCACTGGAGTAGAACTATATCTTGGATTCATTACCTCACTGGTCAATTAAAATTTAAATATTTCAGAAACAAAGAAAATAGGAAATATATATGTATACACACAAAATAGGATACTACTCTTCTGAATTTGAAAAAATAAGATGAAATCCTGCTATTTTCAACAACATGGATGGATACAAAGTATTATGATTAGTGAAATAACACCTATTTCAGGGTAATATATACCCTAGAAAACATATGTATGTGGTTTTTTTTTAATTTATTTTATTTATTCAAGAGCCAGGGTACAGTCCAGATGTGCGGGAGGGTGAGAGGATTCACCAGAGATAAAGCGGGGAACAGAACAGGCAGACTGACGAAATACACTGCTGAAGGGAGCAGCAGGCAAGACAGGAGAGGTCTGCTCGCCATGTGGGTTGCTCTGAGGCCGGCGGGGATCAAACCGGCCACTGCAGAGGCTGCGGACAGCTTCACTGCACTGGCTCAACTGCCTGCACCAACAGGGAGGCCCATGTTTGTGTTTTTGATGGAAGACACAATATTTAACTTCTGATTCTATTTCTTTCATTTTTTCCAAGAATTATGTACCTTTGTTTTATTGAATATTCCAGAAAATCCAGAATATATTTAGAACTTTCCCTCTTCAGTACAAAAATCCACCAGAGTAATAAATCATAATAATAATATTGTCATATGCCTCTGAGAATATTTAGAGTTCTCTTGGTGCATTGTCTATTTCTGTGTAACTTGTCTTAGAATGACTTGGAAAAATCACATACAGTACAAGGAATGACCTTTTAGTTCAGGTTCCATCCATATTTTTCTGATAGCATTATCTATTTCAGAATTGATATGTTACCCAAAAGAAAATCAATTGTGTGACAACATGGACTCAATACACAGTTTCAATGATACATTTCACAAAGCTTGATAGGATGTTTAATATAATGTAAAGGTGGTAAACTTAGAAAGTTTTTCAAACAGTCACATAATTTTTATAAAAGATTATTTAAACAAAACCCCTTCAAAGGAATTTATTTTAAAAAATCCTTTTTATAGAGTAAAATTTCTTCATATAGCCAAATTTTTATGTATAGTGAACTATACAACCACATATTCAGTATAGGAGAAATGCAGCTCTTCCATTTTTATGATTTAAGACCACCTTGCAAATAATAAGGCATGTTGACAAGGTCCAGTATGTATACTTTTATATTCAGTTTCTGGTTGGTGTTGTCTGGAATGATAGACTTTAACATGTCTTTTTGATTAACTTTTTCTTCACAAAAATATATAAATCTAAAAAAATGAATACTTCTAAGAACAACTTTTAGATATTTAAATATGTCACAAGTAATGATGTACCTTCCCAAGAGGAAATAGTATTCTATTTTCTAAAAATTCTCTTCAGAGAATAGAAAGAGGAAAACCTGGTGCTGAAAGCAAGCTCTGCAAAAATGTGTGTTCAAAGAGCTTTGATTTATAAAAGGGTGAGATTGCTCCAGAGCCATTCATTACTTGTAGTAAATGAAACTCATATATATATATATATATATATATATATTTCTATTTAACAATTGCTTTTCACTACTTTTTATCATCTTTATGGAAATTTTTTACAGAGGGCTAATAGAGAACTTCAAAGAAGAAAAGTGCTAATTTTCAGAAGTTATGATTAACTAGAACCAAATATGATGAAAAAATATTAATATAATTTGTAAACATTATTACCTTACCTCTGAAAACATTGATATAATGTTCTCTTCACTTCACTTTTGTTTTATAAATCTACAGTAACCAAGAAGCCACATGTAAGTATTGGAAATGTTAATCAGGTTAATTCTCCCTAAAGATTAGGTGTGATTAACAAAGATTATTATAAATTAAGTGGAAATTAATTTTGACTTCTTTAAGAATACATGCTCACTTTTACATAGATATTAAGATCTTGTCACTTTCTGAAAGATCAATAAAGGATGTCCATCTGAAGAAAGAAAATTGAGCACAAAAAAGTTAAAAGAATAGTATATTGTCAGAGAACTTATTAAAAATGTGTTTGTAAATTTAGTCAAGCATTTTCTATAAGGCACAAATATAGTTAAAATTTTATTCTTATGAAAGCTTGAAAAGATATCTAAAAGAGAGGAAGAGGCACTGTATTGTTCAACGGGTAGTTAAAATTAAACATTTCTTATATTACTCAGAATAATGGACATACTGAATAACTGTGGTTCTTGTTAGAATATTTATTAGTTAATTGTGCATGTTAAAAATGTTTGTGTAAACATTTAAAATATTAATAAAAATACTTGATTTCCAAAGCAGAATATTGTAAAGGAAAATAAATCATCAATCCAGCCTAATTATAAAGAATCTTTATAAAAAAATAAAGCAAAAATAATATTTTATAACAATAATGATATTATTGTAAAAATTAAATGGTAAAATAAGTCCAACTGTGAATCAGTTATTAAACATACTTAAATGGAATACACTCACTAATTAAAAATCATAGACTATCAAATTCATTTTATTTCATCTGGATACTTTTATAAGAATCTTACCTAAACCAGAACAATACTGAAAGTTAATAAAATATAGAATAATTTATAAAATGCCATCCATATCAATCAAAATATGCAGCAATATGAATTTCAGAAAAAAATAGGGTTTAAGAAATAAAGAAATAAAAGAGAGAGAGATAAAGGAATAAGGATTAGAAGATAATAATAAAGAACAAGCTACCAAAAAAAAAAGCTTGAATGTATATGTACTTGAAATATCTCATACTGTTAAGAAAAATAGGTAAATATGCATAATATTGTACCTTTACCAGGAATTGATAGATAAGGCTATAAAAATACTTGATTGGAAATGTTAATCAATATCATAAATAAAAATAAGGAAGACTATAACAACCCAATTAATAGATTTCATCAACTAAGGGTATATAGTACTTGGTAGTCTAAAAATAAAGAGTAGACTTGTTTTCTTCAAACATATCTCAACAGTTACTAAACATGAATATAAGACAGGCCTTATCAATTCCAAAGGATCACTAGATCACTTGCTCTTAATTTCAATTTCAAGATAATTGAAATAATTAGGGTTACCAGATAAAACAGGACATCCAGGACATTAGAATTTCAGATGAACAAGAAAAAATTTTAGTATAAACATGTACCATGTGATGTCTAAGATATGCATATAACCAAAAATATGTTTATTATTTATCTGAAACTCAGTTTTTACTGGGCATCCCATATTTTTATTTTATAAATCTGTCATTCCATGAAATATTAATCAATGAAAATGCAGAAAATCAAACCAAAATAAAAAGGAGACTAATTTTGCAAACAAAAAATGTACTCTGGATTATGGGATCAAAAGAAAATTACAAAGAATATCATAAAGTATCTGGATGAAAAGGAAATAGGAAAGCAGGACTCACCCTACCAGACAGCCAAACAGTCTAAGGCGATAGTTTGTTTAGACATTGTGGTATTTTTGCAGAGATAGGTACATAAAGAAATGGAGCAAAATTGGCAAAGAGATTATATTTGTGTGGAGATTTGGTATTTGATAGAGATGGTATTATAAGTCAGAAGTCCGTAGGTGAGTTATTCAGCAAAACTTACTGTAATAGTTTTATTTCCCAATGCTACATGAAATTTCCGTTTAAAATATTGAAAACAACAATAAAAAATTTAGAATATGTAGAATGTCTATTTGAACTTAGGTTAGGAAATAATGCCTTATAAAAAATATTAAGCATAGAAAGCATATTGATAACATTATCTACATCTGCATAAAATATACATATGAAAAACAAATGAAAAAGACTTGGTACAAACTGAGAAAAGACACTTCCATTACATATGATTAATAATGGATGAGTAGTATCTAGTGTATATAAAGAACTCCTTCAAATAAACAAGAGAAAAGCAAGCAACTTACTAGAAAGATGGGTATTATAACAAGAAACAATATATAGGAAATTGAGTTTTGATGTTCAGTCTCACTAATAATTACGAAAATGCAAGATAACACCTAATAGACCAAAAGAAACAATTTTAATAAAAATTTGCAAATGACAAATATTATCTGGCTTCAAATCATAACCCCACTGCTTATTAGTCATGTCACCAATAGCAAATCATTTAACCTCTCTGTTCAGCTTTTTTTTATCAGTAAAATTAGAACATTATGTCAGGGAATTGTTATGATAGCAAAATGAGTTAATATTTTCAAGAGTCTTAGAACAGATTCTGTCCACTGTAAGCATTATATCACTTTTTGTCAAATAAAAGAAATATTGACAAAGATGAGGGGGAAAAGGACCTATCCATCACTACAAACAGGTGTAAATTGGAAAACCTGCATTGAAGAGGGAGGTTAGTGATGTCCAGCAAAGGTGGAAAATGTATATAATTCTAACTTTTAACAAGCAGAATGCAGTCATAAAATAGCTATAATTTTCCTCCTGTGACAAGTTCCATCTCGGCCACACATTCCTGGTATGTCTATAATCCTTTGGGTTACTTTAAGACACAAAGATATCTGCATTTCAGCATTTAACAGTTCAATACTCCCCACTACCTACAAAGACAACGTCTCTTTTGTCTGTCCCCCAGTTCCAGTCCTATGTAGGGGAAAAGTCTATAATAAAAAGGGAAAATTATGATCTTTTTTTTTTCTCTGTTATTTCACTACCATGCTTCCTCCTCTAGCATGTGAATGACCTTTTTTGATTTCTGGGAAATAATTTTATGGGCTGGATTTGAGTGAATGAAAATGTGTTCATTTGGATCCTATGGAAAACAGACATCAAGATAGAATTAGAAGTGCAAAAGATTTATTGGGGATAACACCAGTGAAAGATAAAGCTAAGAGAGTTCAGACAGTTATGCAAACCTTTAAATGGAGATAGGAAATAAAAAAGACTAAGAGGAGGCTCAGACTGTACTGTGTATTTGAAAACATGTTGGCAAGCCCAGAGGAATGTTCTGGCAAAAACATTGGTCAATGATGACAGAAATGGTCAGGCCAAAACCAGGCTTTCTTTTGGAAGCTGTGGGGAATCCTGAAGATGGCACATCTTCAAGCTGTCATCTGACTGCACCTCTCCTAGCAAATTCTCCCTCAGAAAGAGACCTGAACATATTTCACTGAGGCTCCAAAGAAGTAACTGGGGTTGGTCGTACATGAGTGGTCCTATCATGAGTTGACATCAATGCTATGTGATCTGAACAGGCAAGTAAAGCTAATTCATTCTTCATGGATGCTTCATGACTTCATAGAGAGCCTCTAGATGATACTGTTCATCAGTCAACCTGCTGTCTTGGGACTTCAGTCCATATAGAGATAGCATAAATCCCATTTAAAATCCTACATCTATGCTCCTTATATCCAGCAATTCCATTTCTAGAGTAAATGTATACCCAAGAGTGGTTATTAAATCATTGCTTATAATATTGAAAAGAGGAAAAAGTATAAATAACTTAAATATCCTTGCATAAGAGAGTGAATAAATTTATAACAGAACAGTACATAGCAGTGGTTCTCAAACTTTAACATCAGAATCATCTGCAGAACTTGCCAAAACACAGATGACTGGACCTCACCTCCTAGAATTTTCTGGATTCAGTGGTTCTATTATAGAGTGAGATCTAAAAATTTGCATTTTTAACGAGTTCCCAGTAATGCTGATGCTGCTGGTTCAGGGTCCACATTTTGAGAACTCCTATTACATTACACTGAAAAACTAAATCTGTCTATAGCATTATAAGTAAATATTCAAAATTATTAAGCAAGCTGCAACAATACTATAGATTCCAAGTATAGCAATGGCCAATAGGAATTTTTGTTTTAACAGCTGTGTCATAGTCTTACCTTAGTATTGTGTATGGTGGGGGCCTCCCTAGTGGAGGCGGTTCAGTGAAGCACTGTGAAGCTGTCGCAGCCTCTCAGTGCCAGTTCCATGCCCGCCAGCCGCGAAGCAACCCACGTGGCACAACTGACCTCTCCTGTCTCACCCGCTGCTCCCCTCAGCAGTGTATTTCATCAGTCTGCCTGTTCTGTTGCCCGCTCTGTCTCTAGTGAATCCTCTCACCCTCCTGCGCATGTGCTCTGTACCCCAGTTCATGTATAAATAAATAAATCTTAAAATAAATAAATAAAGTCTTTAAAATATATATTGTGTATGGTGAAAGAGAAGGGAATTAAACCTTTGAAGAGATGAGTAGAAGGAGTTAGATATGCAAACTCTGACTATGTAATCTGTATCTTAGGAAACTAATCTAGATCAATCCAATAACGGCTGTGACTCATTGCTTTGACACTAAATGCATGATCTGTTATTCATAGTTCTTTTAAAATATGAATAAGAACTTATTAATTTTCTCAATTATAGCTATATCCATTGTGTTATGCCAGTCTAGTTTGAGAATATGATTTAGCAAACTCCTCTAGGCTGGCAGAATCAATGGTTCACCACAATAGCTTAGTCATTTCTATTAAACAATTTGTTTACTGGCATCCTGGAGACCTGGTCAATTAGGGATTTTTTAGTGTTAGGGATCTACTTTTCCCACGGAAAAGAAAAAAAAATCTCATTAAACATGGCATTTTAATTAAAAGCTATTAAGTACTGATTCCTTCTAACTGAAGCAATAATTTTCAGAAAAAAAAAATCTTTATTAAGGGATGCATTCTTTGAAATAGAGCCAAGTTCAGCTACTACTAATAAAAATCATGTTAACTTCATTAAAGACTATTTACAACCACATTATATTCTAAATTAATGCTACTAGTTTGCTTTGTTCTGTCTAGTTTTAAACATCTATGATGCTGCTGGCAACATTCATCAACCAAATTTTTTCAGTGTTTCTCACTCCTGATCATTGCCTCCTCTTTTCTTTCTATCCAGAAACTAGTGGGATGTTCCCATTGCTTTTGCATTTCATTCCAGCATTCTAACTCAGCAGAAAGCAAGGCATATCCACAATAGAGTATTTAATTCAAACTGGAAATGGAGGCAGGAGGGGGTTTTGGATTGAATGTGAAAATACCTTAGTTGCTTGCATGTTTAAAATCTCCATTCATTAAAATCAACCTATTTCTATGAATTTACTTCATTATTGTAAGTAGCAGAGATATTACCAGACAGAATCTGGTGTAAACCCCATGCAAATGACTTTTATTGAACATGTACTGTGCACATTTTAGGAACTGTATCCTACCTAAATAATGCAGGAGTATGTGATGCCTGCCAAATCCCACACAATGTTGAAACCCCAGTTAGTGTTTTATCTTTAAAGAGAGAGCTCTACGTCCTTTTGGCAGCTGATGAGTTCAGATAGAAAACATGCCAGCAGTGTGGACCGATGCATTATCACACGCACACCCCTGCCTCATCATATGCCATAACATTGGCAAGCAGAGCCCAGAGCTCTTTAAGAACAAGAAGCAGCTCATAAATAATGGTTGAATCACACAAGGGATAATTAAATGAGACAACTGAATGCCAATGGACTCCCCAGTGGAAAATACTCAGTGAGGATGGTTCCTGCCTCTCCTTGCTTTCTTTCCATTTTTTTTTCTTTCTCAGTTTTAGTTCTGACTAGCAGTTCATTATTGTAGGTGCTCTTCAAATGGAAGCCTTTTTTTAAATTGTCAAACTCTGCAAAATATTTTGAGACATTTTTATATTTAAGAATGTTTCTTCAGTAAATATAAGCTTACAGATATATTCTTATTTTAAAATATTTTAGCTTTAACCTCACCATTCTAATGGCATGTACCTGTTTGACAAACCAAGCAGAGATTAACACTCCTGAAAAGCAAAAGAAAATTCCATAATGTGCAAAATCTCACAGAGTTGTGCTTCCTACAATGTGAGTGGAATTCATTCATTCTTTTCATTTAGGATAAACACACATCAATGTTATAGCTGCCTCCTCATTCTTAAAAAATGAGATTCACAATGAATTTCAATGTTTCTCCACCAACCTCCTCCGAATTCTTTTTCAGAAATGCTTAATGTTTCTGGCTTGACAGCTTTGTGCTCAAGGTTGACAGGATATTTTTAGTATCCCAGTATTTTAAAGGCTCAAAAAAGTCTAGCTCTGGTTTGCTTGTTTATGAAATACATTTAGCAGACAATTACAGTTGGTTTAATATGCATTCATTGCTGTCTAAGGGGAAAAAATGCCTTCAGCTTTTTTTGGCAAAATGAAGAGAAATATGCATTCACTCACACTGAAGCCACTCAGAATGGGGCATGCTCGCCAATCACTCACTGAGTGTGCTTCTTGAAACAGTTGAAAGAAGGAGCTATAGAAGGAAGTAGACCTGCTTTTGCTCTATTTCTTGATCAATACAAGGAGTCTGGAGTCCAGGCCTGACCCATTTAATTTAGTAATGTCAAGATAATCCTGCAGTGCACTGCAGAATTACCCTCGATTTCAGTCAGGGCTCTGAAAAGTTGTGTGAAAATATGCTTTGTCACTTTGGTCAGTCATCAAATATTTATTTAGCACCTACAATGTGCCAAGTCCTGTAGTCTGTTTTGGAGCTAAAAGTGAAAGTAAAATGAAGCTGGTCACTGCCCTTTTACTCTCTAGCCAGAAGGACAGATATAAAGAAATAATGAAAAGATCAGTGCTACCCCTGACACAAGAAAATATCATTTATGCATTATTCCAAGACAAAATACAGAACACACATGTAACTATGATGAAAAACATCAAACAAAACCAAAATGACAGTAGTTTTATTTAAAAGAACAGTATTTTTCAAAAGTATCTTTTTTTGATTAACAAACAAAACCTAGAGAAACTTCCTGAATTAAAAGACTAAGAGATAACTAAATGAGGCTAAACTGTATCCTGTCCTAGTGGTGGAATTAGCAAAAGTTGTACCTAGATGGTAATTAGGTATAAATAGCAATCTAAAATTTACCGAAATCAATAATTGCAGTGGTAATGAAAGTTAATATCTCCATTTTATGAAATGCACTCTAATCTATTTAGAGATAAAAATCTGTGATATTTACAACTAATACTTAAATGGTTCAGAAAATAATATTATGTGTTCATATTGTGTGTGCATGAGAGGTGAGAAGAGAGGAAAGATTGAAGGGAGTTGTATATATGCACACCATCTTCCTAATCCACTTATCTGTTCTTGGGCACTTATGTTGTTTCCGTAAGTTAGCTATTGTAAATAATGCTGCAATGAACAGAGAAGTCTATAAAACCCTTTAAAATAGTGTTTATGTATTCTGTGGCTATCTAAAAGTGGATATCTAAAAGTGGAATTGCTGGATCATATGATAGACTATTTTTAATATTTGAGAAAACTCCAGACTACTTTCCATCAGTATTGGACCAGTCTACATTCCCACCAACAGTGTACAAGCATTCATTTTTAACCATCACCTTGCAACACTTGTTATTTCTGGTCTTTTTGATATTGATATATTGATCCTACCAGCTGAGTTAGTAATAATCTCAGTAAGCAGATATTAAAACCTCTAACTGGCACTTTCAAGTATTTTCTATATCCTTTTTAAGAAAAATTAAAATTATTAAATGGCAACAAAAATAAGTCTATACACTTCAGAGCAACAATAATTAACCATACAAAGATCAAAGATATACATTATGAAAAACTGGACACATATATTCAATTTCCAGCAAACACCATTTAGAAATGAACTTAAATGACCATACAAAGGTAGCTATAAGTAAATATTTTGACAGGAAAAATGTGAAGAATTAGAACAAGTTGTTTAGGAAACGACAGTGTATATATGTGAGAGTGTGTATGTTTATGTGTGATGGTGTCATATTCCTCCTGCTGCTGAAATTTACAAAAGATATAAAGCTAGATAAGACTTTTTGAGGTAACCTATAGCCCTGGTTCTAGGGGTTGATGAAAAATTCTTGGGGTAAAAATGTATTTTTAAAGAATTGTAAATGTGCCATCATAATGAGGTTCCATTCAGCTACATGTTGTGTGATTTTTTTTCTGAATGGGAGGTCTTTTACATAATGAATAGCTTTTCATAATAGCTTTTATTTAGAGTATCCTTCATCCATGTATAAGAAACCAAATTCCTAAATCCTAACTTTCAGAATTGCTAAGCATTGGAATGAGTTATAGAAGGACATTTTACAATGTGTTTTCCCTAGAGGTCCTCAAAACAGGATAGAGTTTTCATTTGGGTTGCTTTGGTGTGATTCAGCCAAAACAGAGATACAGATTTCTAACACATTTTGTTTCTCTGTGATTCTGTGAATCTCTTTCATAAGCTCAAGAAAGTGGTAGAATCAAATATCAAATATTTGAAGACTTGGCATAAGAGTTTAACAATACTAAGTTACTGCATTTAACATATTTAAACCCTCCAAAACCCCACCATCTTCAATAAAAAGAAAATTCATGTTTTAATAATAAGATAACATCATAATAATTAAATTCAGTTCTCAAAGTGTTTTTCCT
The DNA here is from genome assembly GCF_964194135.1 of Talpa europaea. NCBI lineage: Eukaryota > Metazoa > Chordata > Mammalia > Eulipotyphla > Talpidae > Talpa > Talpa europaea. Next base: position 41,940,236 of record NC_140074.1, read on the forward strand.
GTTTTTAAAGTTTAGAAAAATTCATCAACAAACGCCATGGCAGTGTTACATATTTCACTTATTCAGGGTGGTCTGTACTAGTACAGCATGACCCTACTGATGCAGAAGTCGATGAATACAGAGTTACTTACAATAAAATAAAAACCACAGTAGACATCAACAACAGAACTGAGGTTACCAGAGGGGAAGAGGATGGCGGGTGGAAGAAAGGATGGAATGATCTAATGGATGCTAGTGAGTTTTTTTGATAAATTAAAAATATAAATAAGTACAGATGCAAAGGAAAAATGGGGTGGAAGGAGAATGACTACTGGGAAACAAGTTGAAGTACTAGTGAATTATCCAAGTGACATTTATTCAGGGTAATCTAAGTTGCACACACAGAGATGGTGACATTCCATTGTGCTTAGTTTGTAAGTCACTCAGTATTTTGGAGAGATATCTGTTTCCACATTTTGAATTTGCTGAAAATAAGATACACCCATTCATTAACAACATAACCTCTTAGAAGTCAACACCTATAACAAGTCTATCCAGGTACAATATTATATAGGAATCTATATCCCACAACTATTCTGCCAACTTGGATTTCAACCCTAACTAAAGGAAAAATGAATAGCCAGAACCACCCAAGCAATTATACTGTCACAAGCCTCCTAGGACTTACACAGGATATATATTTCTTTTACTTAATGATTCAGAAGGACCTCAAGATGAAGAGGTTGGCATGAACTTCTGGGCACTGAGATGACCCTGACATCTTTTAAATTTGTTATGTATTTCATCAGGTACTGGCTGTAGATGAATTTTATTAAGCTCAAAATGTATACTAGATTGATGATCCCTATCTTTAATTTTTAGTAGACTTAATAAGGTGTTTTATTTATTTAAAATAGGATTTTATTGTACAGAAACCAACTAAACTAAATCTCTTTTTGAAGTCAAAATTAATACTTAAGTTGTAAATAAATGGAAGGCCCCTAGAGTCTCAAAATTGAATCTAAAAATTTTATTAGACTTTATACAGTTACTCTCATGAAATATATGATTTGTGTAATTGAAAGAAAATTAATTTCACATATGATTCTCAAAAACTCATAAACTTATTGCTAATTAGCATGGAGAGCTAAAACAAACACATAAATTATCAGTGAATCGTTATAATTTGCCCAGTTGCTTTACCTTAAAAGTAACATTACAGACGTACTAAATAAGGAAAAGTCAGAACAAAAGCGTATGTATAGAACAAGGATTTTTCTCTAAAAAGCTTTGAAATAGCCTACAAACTGCTCCATTCATTGTCACACCTTACCACAGAGAGAAATATAACTTTTTTTATTAAGACGGAAGACACAGTGTGGTAGAAATATTTGTAATAGGATAGCAAGCCATAATTGAAGAAAGGGCAAAGCCCAATTCTAAACATTTTTCTCTTCAAAATAGTCATTAAATTTCGCTAACACTCTCATGAAGTACAGCTGTAATAACTAGAACCTCTACCCTGTCTCTGAAAAAGACCACACCCATTACATGAAGGCTTACAGACTCCCTACCCCCCACTTTTACTGGTCACTAGGTCACTAGACTAGTTCATTCTTTCCCTGTGAAACTCTTTAGGTACTTATCTGACTCCTCCTGGGAATATGCCTTTACCAGTGTAACATAAATAATCTGAACTGGGTAGAAACTCTAGGCTAGGCAGGAAGTTTCTAGGCTGGGGTATAGATACCTGTATCCATGGGAATCTGCATTTGAAAAACACAACCAACTTTAAGAGAATTTATTGATTCATTTAACTGAGTATTTTTGCAGGAAGATTGACTTCAGTTAATGGACATTGGGAGCTATTTCTATGTATTTCTCTATTGCGCATTCTATCTTTGCCTTCACCCTCAAATTCCATAGACTATTCCCACAGCTCAGGAGTCTCCCCATTAGTGCCACACCTCTCAAGATAGTTGTATTTGCTTGTCAGGACTACTGTAACAAAGTACTATACACTAGGTGAGTTAACAGAAAAATTTTCCTCATAGTGCCAGAGGCCTGAAGTCCAAGATTTATGTGTCATCAAGGTATTTTTCATTCTGAGTCCTCTCCCCTTGACTTAGAGATGACTGTCTTCTCCTTTTCTTTGTCTGCTCATGGCCATTCCTCTCTGTGTGTCTGCCTTAATCTCCTCTTTTTATAAAGACATTAGTCATATTAGGTAAGAACCTAACCATATGATCTCATTTTACTTACATTACCTCTGTCTTCTCATGAAAGACACAAAAAGACTGGGAATCATATTAAAGAGACTAGAGAAACATGGCAAGTGAAATCTAACATATAATTCTTGGCTGGATATTAAACATAATAAAACAATAAAAAGTTATAAAATATCACTGGGACAATACAGAAATTTGCATCTGATCTATGTGAAATTCAACAGAATGTCAATATTCAATATATATAGTACAATAATTGTATTTTGTTTATGGAAGAGAATATCCTTTTTCTTAGTCAATACTTGCTGAAATATATTTGTGCATATTTATACACTAAAAATTTCATGGTGTCTAGTATTGGTTTTCTCTTATGAAGTGAGATAGATGTTGTTCCATCAAAAAAAATAAAGGCTTTCATGTTCATTTTCTTGAAAGTCTCAGATTTTTATGATGTCAAATAACTATTGATATCCCTTTCATTCCTTGAATTTTTCTTCTTTAAAACGAAAAATGCATATAGAGTATGAAGAGTGTGTCACTGTTAAAAAGTACACTATTTTCATACCCTAGGGGAAAAAAAAATTGGAAAAGCCTGCTTGTAACTTTCTCAACAAACTCATATTTCTTTATGTATAGACAAATATGCCACTGAAGGAAATTGGGGCATACTATAAAAACATTTCTGGGATTTTTTTAATGCAAAAGACCCACAGTTGTTTTTTTTTTCATATCTTCTTTTTAATATTTTGTTCCTCCGCTCCCCATAAAAAATAAAAATCATCTGATTTATTTTGTCAATTTTTTCTTTAAATGATAACTACTGAGCATCTTCTTTGTGATTTACAAGAACTCTTTTCTAATAACATGGGAAAATAGCCAAGAGGAAAAAGATAGAGGTTTAGACTATGCTTAAAAACTAGCCACCAGATTCACTGCAAAATTTAAGAAGTCTCACTTCTTGAAAATATTAAAGTGATGATCATTTGTAATTTGGAGTCTTGTAATTTGGAGTCTATATAAAAGGTAGAGAAGAAAATTTTTCCTTTGCTTTTAAAAATCTGTAAATATGTGATAGTAGATATAAAGATATATGTTTCTTGAAGATATAAAGGTGGTTTTTTTTGAGGAATTTTTTAAAATTAGAGAAATTATATAAAAATAAAAGAACTCAAAACTATAGCTAAATTCCATAAAACATAATACCTACTCATGCCCACTTCTCATTTTATATTACATGCAAATGCATATCCTAATTCACCAATACTACTTAACTTCTTATAGGAAATAATATGTATGTTATGAGTCCTTATTTATGTCATAGTCCCTTATCCAGAAAAGTCATTAATTGCATTAGAGAGCTCAAAACTTTTCCAAGAGTTTCCAGTTCTTTTGCAACATTCCATCTAATTTTCATCCACTGTTTCTCTTACACATCTACATTTGACTTGTTCTTCATATATAATGAAGAACTAACAGAAACTCATTCAGGTAATTACCATTACATTTCAACATTATTTTTTTAATAAAAGGAGGGTCATATATTTATTAATTCACTCAATTCTTGAATGTCATCTACTATATTGGTAAGCTATAGAGTATTGCAAGTTATATTAAAACTTTGTAGCTTAAACTAAAAGCAAAATTTGAATATTGGGGTGTAGTGTCTATACTCAATGATGCCATGCTCAAGATGGGTTTTCACTTGATTAGCAGGTAATTCTGGTTTTGAACTAGAAGGTCAGATGGGCTGTTGACTGAAGAGATCTGCCTCCTCCATTTGGTCTCACCATGCAGCTCTGCTCACAGTTTGATGGTTAGTTCCAACAAAATTCTTAAATCCAGCCTTGGATGTTACAAATGTGACTATTGATAAGTCATAGGGATATACCAGATTAGCAAGATTTGTAGGAACAAAAAGCATAGTACAGCATTTACTATGTATCTACAACAGTAGATATCTCAAATAGAGAAACAGTCATTTAATGGAATACTATATGGCAAAGAAAATGAACAATTAACAGCCACCACATGGCAAATGTGGTAAATTGCTACGAAGTGCCTATTATTTAGTCTCTCAACTTAACAAATGCATTTCAGTGTAAAAATACATCTTGGTTGCTTTCACTACTTTAGTGAAATGAACGTCTTTGATGTTCCCTCTTGTGTCATTACTTTGCATCTATGTGATGTCCTTCTAATTTGTTTTCTGTAAACAAAGGTGATCTCAGAAAAGATAAGAGATCCATGAACACCAACTATCAGGCAACTCTCAATTAGGATCTGCAGTCTGAGACCAAAGGGCAAAGAAAGTTTCTTGGAAACTTCAGATTTAAATCAAGATGAGAATGATCCATCCCTTTGAATAGCCAAAAGGCATAGGGTATAGAATATGGGTGCCAGAGAGAACCCTAAGCAGGAAATGCATGACGCTTTCCTCGTTCACACAAACAACATGCTTTCCTAGTTAAGAGTCTTGGAAGGTGATGCACAGTCAAGATCTTGGAAATGTACAGACAGCTAGAAAAGGAGAGACCTTCCACACAGAGAAAGTTCTGGGGGTTGTCAACAGCTTTAAATGTCATTTAGAATGTGAGTGAAACTCTAAATGTTCTTTAAGCCACATCTGGGGAAGTAAGATTTGTGCACAAATAACTCAAATGCTAGTCAACCTGTTTTAAAAAATTGAGATTTTAGCAGTTACATGCCTCAGAGTCAGAATTATACACCATAAATTCTAATTTCTACGTTTTGTCAGCTAAGAATTTTGTTATCTAGGATATAACTAGATTAATCCTTTTTAAAATCAAGTTTTATCATCTCCAAAATGAATATAACAATAGCTACTGAACACGATTTTTATAAAAATTAAGAGATTAATATATGTATATGTACACACACATTTATCAGTGTTGTCAGTGTTGGGTTTAAAATAATTACTGAATAATGATAGCTATTATCCCAAAAAAAGACATGTTAATACACACACACACACACACACACACATTCACTCTCTCTCTCTTGCTCTCACTCTCTCTCTTAAATAGCCTCAGCTCTTTGGAGAGATGTCAGCACTTGGTCATATGGTAAACATAAGCAGAGGTGTAGATTTGTGATTTAACCACAAGGCTAGGAGCTGACCATAAAGGAAGAAACTGCTGAAGAGAATGGACATTCTTTTGGCTCAAATATGCTACATGACACATGGCAATAGATGCTAGATCACATCATAATACTTTACAAATTGGTTGTGCCAAGCTACAATGCTGTCAGCAAAGTGTATGTATGTATATAAATTTCACAGAAACCATGCTTACTTTAGGCATTATCATTTTTTTTTTAATTTTCGCTCCTTTAGTCTTTTATGAGATGTTTAATTAATTTTCAGGTCTTTGGGAGGTGTTTGATTAATTTTCATGGCTTCTAGGAGACATTTGAATAACCAGTGTTATAGTGCTGTTCACCTGAACCAGTTTTCATCACAGCATCGATTGATGAGGCTCATTAAACATAGAATGTAAAACAGTATAAGGATTTTTTTGTTCTCTAACATGGTATATACTTAATCCAGAAGCTCATGTAGTTCTGAAGCTCCTTCACAAACCATTTGCAATTATCCATAAAATGTGCTTCCCAAGAGCATTTTGAAAACTTAAAATTGGGGGTTATTTTGACACTTCCCAGTGTTTTCAGGCTTTTACTGGGTCTTAAATTAATGAAAAAAGTGTGACAAAACAAGCAAAATTTTTCCTTATGAGAAACTGTTTGAAAGCCTGTTGTGCATTTTGACAGTAAACACTAGGTAGAAAATTCAAGGGCTTTTTAATGTCAGTTCATACAATTTCTTATTTATGTTTCAAGAGTAACTTGTTAAGGAGTTTCTCTGTTTGTACTAATGAAATATGTCTAATCATCTTGAAAGCAGGATAGTCATTACAAGTGACAATTATCTGGAAAAAAGGACTAGGCATTAAGAGAGAAAACACTGAGTTTAAACAACTTGTCATAGACTGTTTTGTGAAGTAACATTGAATATATATTGAAATATATGCATGTATATATGCATACATACAAGTAATTGTGTATGTGTACACATATACACACATGTATACATAACACGCGTACACACACACATATATAATTTCTAAAGTCTACCATCATTGCTGGTCACAATATCTGTGATTATGATTTTGATATCACAGATATGTATAATAATACTGTGATAGTATTTATCATTCCTTCCACTGTGTGGAAGGGGTATAACAAAGACCCCTAAGCAACTAATAATATCCAAGTATCTTAAGAAACCTGCACTGACCTGCACTTTCATTTTTTCCTTGAAAGGAGGGGAGAAAGGAGAAAGTACATATCATAATGTCTGCAATGTATGTTAAACAGCTCAATATAGTTGTCACCTGAATAATCTATGATCCTCTCTACTATTCTTGAAATAAGTCCATTTCTTCTATAGTTACTTATATTTTACAGTAACTTGCCTATCGTTATTGAAGGAGCAGCACCAAGAATAAATTTTGTTTTAAAGATAATTCATATCTTTTGTGCTTAAAGTATGGTATTCAAGATGCTACATGCTATTTAGATAGTATCCTTCTTATGAAGACATAAATGTCTTTCAAGTCCTGTGCCAGAAAGAATTGGGTTCTCATCAATTACTTGTTTTTAACCTCATTGGTTATGCTGTAAGTAAATGATTGTCTCTCTCCTAGAAATCTAACTCTAGAACTTGAAGCTACAAGAGGGGCAGCACAAAGAGAGAGAACAAAGTGCGGAGGGGCCACAGTGGACTATAGTGGAGAACTAAGCATGTGTTCATGGTGGGTGTGGTGTGGCAACAACACCCTAAGGGGGTGAATCAATGCTTCTCAATAACAAATAACATTGTAAAATGATGTTGTTTCAATAAAATAAAAGAAATTCCAATGTGCCATAATTGGTTAAAAGATAAGCAGCAGAAAGAGAGAAAATGCTTATACTTACATGTTTGCAATAAAGGATTAATATCTATACCATATAAACAATCCCTACAAATCAGCAAGACCCACAAAAATATTAAAAATTAAACCTTAGGCCCAAAAGGTTTTTTTTGCTACAAGAAAGAGCAATTTGTAGAAAATATATACAGATATATATACATATATAACATATAAGTGTGTATATGTAATATCTATGATTATTATAGACACACTTGACTATACAATGTACAAAGGACAAATTAAAATTTTGAGTATGGATGTAAAATGAAATGTTTTATCATAGGTACACTAATATTTTATCAATGGTTCCTGCTGGTAAAAATATATTGTGGAGGAATGGACAGGGAATTGTAATTTTTATGCTTATACTTCACATTTGAATTTTTCCTAATGCATTTTGTGTTGATGTATCACATGCGTTAATTTTTTTTTTAAAGAATAAGTCTTGGTTATTTAAAAAGATGTTGAAACTAGGTTCTCCTGCAAATATAACTGTATTTCACAGTTTTCGCCTTTTGCTCTCTCAGTTTGCTTTCTCTGGGACTATTTACATAAAACAAGCTGAGAGTTAATTTACCTTTGTTGGCCATATTTTCAGTAGTCCACTTGGGTATTAGACTGTGGAGTAAGGTCAAATCTAGCTCAACTTGTGAATAGTCAATGATTTTTTTCCCCTCTTTTCTCAGCAACCCTCTCTATAATTCTGGTATCTCTAGTGCTGTCCTTTCTGTTGCCAAGGCTAGCTGTGAGTGCTAGCCCAGCGCCTAGCAACACCAAGGCCCATTGATAGGCTAGCGCCAGACCAGTTCTTCGCTGCCAAGGGCCTCTTTTCTCTCTCTCTCAGGAAGGACTGTTAGTTGGCATGCACCTTTTCCCTCTGCCTTCCACTGGTTCCTGATGTAATGCTGGAGGTGGAGAAAATATCTGGAGATCTCCAGGGAAAGAGCATTAGAACAAAAGTTGTATCCTGTAAGTATCTGAAGAACAGATAGAAGACACCTGTGTCCCGAATGAAATTGTGAGGACACCATAATGGCCTACCTACCTCTGACATTCTTGTAATGTTAAAAAAGAAAAAGAAAATCCTATTTAATTCATCCAGACTTAAATTGGTCTTTCTTTAATACACAAACAGCATCCTTATTTAAGTGGAAATTCAGAGAACTGTGGTAAAATTGGACCAAGCAGTGAGGCGGGGAGGAGAAGCGGTGATGGCTCCCCACTTTCCACAGTATAACTTTAGTATAACTCATGTGGCAGCAGCAATTGGGTCAGGCGTTTGTATTCCTCTCAGGGAAGAAAAAATGGAAATAGATGTGATTGCTTTGTGCTCCTTCCCTCCTTCATTGTTTTAGAAAGGAGTCCCTGTGGGAATGTATAACATACATGTACTATTTTACCTGCCAAACTGAGTTTTCCGTGGGGGAAATTATCCTCCTGAAACAGAGCTATAGCAGGGGCTCTAGAGGGGCTATAGCCGCCCAAGGACAGTGGCCAGTATTCGACAGGTTCTTCACCCACATGCACAATTGTAAGATCTCTAGGGCTCAGGGAACAATGGGGTTCATTTAACAAACGGGGAAAAAAGAATTTCTACAGCCACTGTCTCACCCCAGGTAGTATCCACAATGTCCAGAAGTCCCAAAGAGAAGGTCACTGTTCAAGATGGCGCCCTCCCACCAACAAGGGCCTGGAGCAGGCCAGGATCTGACTCACCACAGTTGATGCCGCTGAGATGACACCATAGAAGCCCACAGCAACAGTCTGAAGGTCAGGATGGACAGCACTGGATGCTGGACCAGACAGCAACAGAGGCAGCAGCACTGGGAAGTGGTGCCAGGGGATCCACACAGAGTGCGTTATTCGTCAACCATGCTGGATAATACTGGCCAGTAGTGCCAGTCAGCACTGGTCACTAGGAGGTAGTGATATCAACATCAGAAACATCGTGTCAACAGCTTCTTGTAAGTTGTTGACCCACACCAACAACAAACAGCTCTTAGACAACAGGCCTGTGGCCACTGATGTTCCTTTCAGCAATGTCAGAGTCAGACCAGAGGGCAGCAGCACAGCCTCTGCAAAGCTCTTTGGCTTCTCTGAAAAGCTTTCAGCTTCTCTTCTTTATTTGAAGGTTTGTGCTGGATGCTGCTACTTTCTTCAAAGGCCAGAAACTAGAATCCATCTCAGAAACAAAATGCACCAGAGTCCAGTCCATCCCCAGAGGCCAGAAACTGCATCTTTTCCAGAGCAAGCATGAGAGTTCATCAAAGAATCTGAGAGTCCCAAGCTGGCGCCTGCCTTGCCTTGTATCTTTCTTCCGGGATCCACCAACTATAAATCTGATTGGACCATAGTACCAATCAACTCAGAGTTTGCACCTGATGGGTCCATTCCACACTCCAGGCACCAGATCTACAGGTGTCTCTATTGCCTGCAGCTGGAGGGAGCCACAGTGTTGGAACTGGCCCACTGGGGCCCTGTGCTCCTCTCTACAGCCCTTAAGCAGGGGCTATGTGCCCTGAGGTGGCGTGATAGGGGAACCACTGCTGTGTGCCATCACTGCTGGCCTCTGCCTACAGCCTGAGTCCCAATGGGGCACCAGTGCCGCTTGCACTGCCCACAAGTAGTGCTCTGGGGCCTGGTGCCAAGACCCTGGATTGGGTGGGGGGTGTCTCCAGTTTCACTTCCACATAATTCCAAAAGGGCTGACCCGCTCCGTGTTCGACCTGCTAGTCTGACCCACCTCTTTACCACCACAGAGTAAGGTGGATTTGAAAGACAGAAAGTGACAAGTCTGATGAAACTATGTGAGGTCCTAGAATCAACTGTGGCCTTCCTACCTGTAGGGTAAAGAAAATATCAGGCTTTTCTGCCCTTCCGCCATCAGGATAGATGATGGATCCTTGCGGTCCTGAATGCATGCCTGATGGCGGGCACCTGGAATAGGGTATGGGCATAGGTAGACGGGATTCAGCTGAGCTAAGACTGTGCTTTTTAAGGGCGGCGTCACGGGGACGCCAGCAGCAGCAGTAGAAGCCAAAGCCGAAGCCGAAAGAGAAGCCGAGAAGCAGCAGCACCAACGCCAGAGAGCCCAGACAGAGTAAAGACTTGCTGGGGGCTGGGAGGCCTGCCAGCCCCCCAGCCAGCACCCCTGCCTGCCATATGCCTGGTGAACCCCAATAAAAGACCTGCAAAAATCCAATGAGGACTCTGACTCCTCCTTTACCCGGTCTGCATGGGATCCGAAAACCTGCACCGTGTCCAGTTCCTGGCTTTACACTACCATAAACCAGAAAATTCTGTGTTTTTCAAACTGGTACTATTTCTTGACCACTAAGTACTGTTTCTATCACTTAGAATCCAGCAAATCCTGATGACACAGATATAGCACAGAATTACCTGTCACTGTCAAATAGCATTTCAGTAAAGCATGAACAGGGAGAAATAAGTGAGAGGAGCTGTGCAGAGTAAAACAGAGAAAAGTAATTGATTGCTGGCGGCTTTTTGTATATGATCTCATTTAATTCTAAAAACGTTCTGTTTGATTCGTATGCCAGATGAGCATTAAGGAAGAAAATTAATTAATTATTGGCCTCTAGGGAGTAAGGAAAGCTGATGATTTGAACTTTAGTTTTGAATATGAATCTATATCACTTAAATGGTTCTTAAACCACTTAACAATAAATGAAAACTCCTCTATCGCTGCAAAGTATCTGGTTATCCTTCTGCATTATGGTATAAAGTCATAAAGACCTCTTTCTAGGAATTTGAGGGGAAACCTATTTACTCATTCAACTTTCTATTTTTGGGTATTTTATCACATGCAATAGTATTGGGAGGAATTTAGATAAACCACAAAACAAATGTAGGAAACTCATTGTTAGTATACATGGTACAAGATGTTACTCTGGGGAAAAAAAGTATTACTCCTTTCCCTTAGCCCTTCCTGTGACTGAGATTTCAATTCTAACCTGGTTCTTACAATAAAATGGTGATAGGGCTCCCCACCAACATGAGATTTTTGATAGCCATAAGTGTTAAAATTCTAATTAGTTAATATTACTTTTAGTTAAAATTACTATTATCAAATTACTATTATCAAAAAGATAAGAAGCAACAAGTGTTAACAAGAAGGTGGAATAAAGGGAATCCTCATACTCTGTTAGTGGGAATATAAATTGGGGCAACCACAATGGAAAACAACATGGAGACATCTCAAAACTTCAAGACTAGAAATGACATGATCCAACTATTCTTCTGCATATTTATCCAAATAATATGAAAACACTAATTTGAAAAGATATACACACCCCTATTTTCAATGCAATAATCAAGGTTTGGGAACAACCTGTGTCCATCAACAGATGACTAAACAAAGAAGTGATACATATGATGCACAACAGAATATTACTCTGCTATATAAAAGATGAAATCCTGCCATTTACAGCATGAATGAACTAAGGGTATTATACTAAGTAAAGGATCAAGAAGAAAAAGACAAACACCCTATGATTTCACTCATGCATAGAAGATAAAAATCCAAAGCAAACAAACAAAACAAAACAAAAGCCATTATTTTACTAAATAAATCTATAAATTTATTTTACTAAAAAAAACTTTAAAAACGTGGTAGATGACAAATGAATGTAATCTAAATATCTGATATAGAGAAATGATTAGGTAAATTACAATATATGTGATTTCATAATAAATTATATTAATAACTATGTTATATAAAACAAAATCAGCATGTAAAATTGCATATACATAATAATTATATAAAAACTTATACATTTGAAAGAGAAAGATAGAGGAAAGAAGAGAATACAAAAATGACAATAGTTATGTGGTTGAAATGATTCTGAGAAATATTTTTCCTCTTTCCAAGCTTTTCTGTGAATTGTTATATGTGTTCTATAAATCAAAAATGATCATTTGGGGGCAAAGATTTGAATAGATACCTCACTAATGTAAAAAAAAGTATATGAAAAGATGCTCAAAATCATCTGTTTTTGAACATATGATTACAAATTTAAACAGCATTGAGAATCCATTACAAATGAGCCACTCATCTCTTTGGGCCACTTAGGTTATAAGAATGGCTATAATCCAGAACACTGACACCACCAAATGCTGATGAGGATGTAGAGCAATAGGAATTCTCATTCGTTGCTAGTGGGAATACAAAATGGTATAACCAGTTTGGAAGACAGTTTGGCAGTTTCTGACAAACCCAAACATACTCAGCATAAAATCCAGAAATTGCACTCCTTGATATTTACCCAAATCAACTGAAAATTTGTATCCACACAAAAACTTGCACACACATTCATAGAAATTTTAGTCATAATTGCCAAAACTTAGAAGCATCCAAGATAACTTTTACTAAGTAAATAGATAAACATGTTGTGATACATCCCAACAATGAATATTATTCAATGTTTAAAAAAAGACAGTTCTCAACAGCAAAACAACAGAGCCCTTAAAATCTGCCTGAGGAACTAAAGCTACCAGAAGGGGACAGAGAGCAAACGGGAGAAGAGCACCCAATGGACTACAGTAGAGGATTGAGGCTTTGTTTTAAGACAAGTATGAAAAATTAATAGCTTATCAGAAGTTCCCTAAAATCTCCTCATTCATACATGTTCTACTTTAATAAAAAAAAAACACACAAGTTAAATGACAACTCTTAAGGCAGATGATTAGCTTTGTTTTGTATACATAATTTTTTTAATTTTTATTAAATTTTTGTCTTGCATCATTGTAGTCCCCATAGTTCTGCCGCCACCTTATCACCCATGAACCATCACCATATGGCCTTATATTCTTCCCTCCCCTGTTTTGTCCCCCTCCCTGCCACTCATTTGCTCTGTGCCTCAGTTCCACAGTCAAATTGCTAGTTTTTTCTTCACCTTTTGTTTGGCTTCTCTATTAATTTTGAGCATAAACTTGAAGTTAAAATATTGATTTCGTGGTTCTACAATTAGAGTCCTCAGTAAGGAAAGGTGCTGGCCCTTTTAATTACTATCATTTTAGTGTCAGGATCTCTACTCATTCTAGCAGGAGATTTAAAGGGACCACTACCCAGGTGCAGTCCTACTGGCACCAACACTGCACCCTCTGCTGGACAGTGATGCTCATTTCCATATCTGGTGGGATGGGAAATGTATGCTACCTACCCTTTGAAGTGGGGCAGAGAACACATCATATTTGTTGCCCTGAATCCCTTCTTTTACCCATTTTATTTATATCCTGTCACTATCTCCAGAAGTAAAAATAGCCTATACAAGAGATCTAAGCAAATCTCTAGAGCTTTTTGTCAACCTACCTTTGAATTTAAATGCATGAAGTAATACTAACCTTTTCTAGGGACATGGGCACACATGTATGTGTGTTAAAATATGACAAGACCAATTATTTTCAAAACCATACTTCTCTGCTTTAACTTTGATTCCATAACCCTTTGAAACTTGTGACCAGTAAAAATTAATTCTTTAAGTAAATACTTTTGTTCCTATTTCTACTACACTAACAAACTGTCAAATGAAAGAAAGAAGATTCACTTGAATGTATTGTACCAATTGTACAGTGGCATTTTGAAGGACTTTTTTTTCATGCTTAATTTTTAAGGTATTAGCTGTCTCATAGCATATTTTTTTAAGCTTAACTAATGCCCAAATGAACATCAACTATACCGTTTTTGAAAGTTAATAAAACAACTTACGTAGTTGGCTATGTATTTACTTTGTAGTGAAGAAAAACAATGTCATTTCTGAAACTTTTACTTGGGAAGTGAGATTGTTGCTCTGTATTGATTGGTTTTATATTTGCATAAACTTCGGCATCATCACTCCCAGCTCCCATGGCAGACCACACTGGTCAAAGATAGGAAGGGTATCTGAAATGCGACATTGTGAAAACATCCTTAGGAATGAGCTGCCAAAAATTACAAACAAACAAAAATACAGGTACTGCTCCTCAGGAAACTAGTCGAGCAGCTCCTGTCCAAAATGCAGTAGGTTTTCTGATAATTGCCATTTCATTCAATGTCATTTTGTTATAAAGTTGATGAGAAAAAAAGGAACCCAGCCCCATACTGAATACTGTTTTCAAGTACCTAGTTTCATTTTGTTTAAAATCACAGTTTCCAGAACCTATCAAAGATAGGTTAAATCAACTACCCTCCACACCGCAGTTCTCTCTGCCTTTGCCCTCTCTTATTGCCTTTATCTCCTCTTCTTCCTTTTCTACTCTCCGTCATTATGCCCCAGTTCAATTTTGCCTCATTCATCATAGACTGACAAATCTGAAATATGTCCCAGCAAATATACAATGCACATTAGACATCATCCTGTTAAAGACATATACACACCTCCCCTGTTTCTCTGAAGGTTTTTTTAATCCCTAAATTCTCATTCATTTTTTTTCACACTTTATTCCCATCTACTTGCTCACACTCATATTTTCTCTCTCTCACTCTTCTTAGTCCTGGTTATTGAGTTGAACAAAATTTACATTCAAATGAAACAAAACTTTTTCTCTGATTTTCATACTAGCTGAGTGAGATTATAAACATTCCACTGGGTAGCTCAGATATCCTTGCTTAGAGTTTTTAAAAAGCATGATGATTTGATTCCTTTACTCCTAGGATCCATCCAGAGAAGAGGGTGGACTACTTGAAAATTGGTTTGGATTGATAAAATATTTTGCCCTTATTCAAAGAGATCATCTTACACAACTCCTCTTTTCATTCACTAAACAGATTCTGCAGCCATCCTCATTTAAGAGTTAGGTGTCTCTTGTCTATTTTGATCCAGAAAAAAAACATGCTTTCATTAACACAAACATCTCCTGATCTCTGCCAGTGCAGTTTAGATTTTCAAATTATGTATGTGCCACATTTATCAAAATGTCATTAGGCCTCAGATCTGCGAAGCATTCAAACTGGGCAATCCCAAGACATATATAATATGTGAATCAATTCTAAAGGAGGGGCATGGTAATTGTAATCTTAGTCCCTAAAGTAGTTGTAGTTAGCTGTGTATTATTTATTTCAAGGAAGGTTCTGTGGTAGTAAGTTCTAAAGATGAAATCTCACATCTTAAAAAGCAGAATGTAATTCCCACCTACTCCTTTGAGCAGTATTAAAGATGAAAACATTTTGTATTGAGAAATAGTCTGATTTTGGCAAATTGAAGACTCATGTTTTTAGTGATAATTGTAAACACACAGTAATATACCAGTAACGATTTTGATATTTGGGAAGTGGAAACACACACAGGAAATTCTTTAATCTAAATGGAAGATATTCTGCGTCAAGTCTGGTCTGTGTACATGACTTTCAACAAGTTTTTTTTTTTTTTTCCTCCAAACTCAAATCTTCAAAATTGTCTTTATCTCTGTTCTCTATTTCATTCCTCTCTTAAACAGAGAAAGATAAACACTATCATAAATAGTAGCATTTAGATCATCCATAAACTCTATAATTACTGTGTCTAGAATTTCCATATATAATTCTGGAGGATAAGTAAACAATATTAAAAATAACATATGATCAAAATGTTGGAATTATCAGATTAAATTGTGTATTCATATCTTTGAGAAAATGGATGACAAGATGGAGGACTTTGGACCTCCCTGGTGGCGCAGTGGTTGAGCACTGGGTTGCGAAGCTGCCCGCAGCCTCTGCGGCGCAGGTCCGATCCCCGGCTGCTCCCCGGCCACTGAAGGAGGGTCCCACATGGCGCGCAGACCTCTCCTGCCTTCCGTTGCTCCCCTCAGCAGTGTACTTCGGTCCTTCTGCCTGCTCTGCTCCCCGCTCTGGCTCTGGTGAATTCTCTCACCCTCCTGCGCTTCTGACTGTACCCAGTGCTTGTATAAATAAATAAACAAATAAATCTTTAAAAAAAATGATGGAGGACTTTATCATATAACAAGAACCTATAAGACAAACCAAATAGAAATTCTGGGAATGAAAAAATCAAATAATTGAAATGAATTCCTCAATAGCTAAGGTTAACAACAACTAGAAGATTGGGATATAACTGAGGAAAGGATAAATGAACTAGAATTAATTAAATATTAAATATCCTGATGGAAGTCTGGAGAATAAAAAGGATAGACACCTCATCTAGAAGTGAAAGCGACCTATGGAATGAGTAAAAAGTCTAACATACATATAACACCATCTCCTTCTAAAAAAAACAGAAAATAGCACAAAGACAATATTTAGAAGAGAATGTCAAGAACTTTTCAATTGATAAAATATATAAAACCAAAATCAACAGGTATTCCAAACTCCAGACAGGATAATTGAAAAGAAAACAACACCTACACGTATCACAGTAAAATACTGCAAAGCAAAACAAAGAAAACCACAAAGTACTCAAAAAGGAGGAAACATTATTTTCATACAAAAAAACATAAGACTAAGAATGGCTTTTCAACAGAGGAGATGTTAAAAGTCAATGGAATGCAGGGACTCCCTGATGGCGCAGGGGTATAGACATAACCTATGAAGCTGTCCGCAGCCACTGTTTGATCCCCAGCGGGCCAGGGAGCTACCCACATGGTGCAGCAGCCCTCGCCTGGCTCACCCGCTGCTCCCCTCAGCAGTGTATTTCAGTCAATCTGCCTGTTCTGTTCCCCACTCTGTCTCTGGTGAATTCTCTCACCTCTCCATACCTCTGACCTGTACCCCAGTTCTTGTATGCATAAATAAATAATTCTTTTTAAAAAATACAATGAAATGAACAAAGTTTAGAAAGAAAATCTGGTCAGAAAATATCTTTCAGAGTAAGCAACATAGATATTTCTAGACCATCAAAGACGAAGCATATTTATCAATGGAGCACTACGAGCGCATGCTAAAAGTAGCTCTCCAGGCAGAAGGAAAATCACCCTAATGGGAAACTCAAAATTGTAGGACAAAATTATACAGGCAAAATTTATGGCCAATACAAAGGGATGATGACTATACAAACTGCTAACAATAATAATCATAATAATATTTTATGATTAAGGGATTTTAAAATATATGCAGAATTAAAATGCATGACACCAATAACATTAAATGTCCTCAGAGAGATGGGGAAGGCTAATGAAGTTCTATGTTCTTTTGAAGTCTTAACATTGACTAGACTGTGATAAGAGTACTAATTAATATTCATTCTAATAATCAAAGGACATATGTTTAATCTCTTGGGGAATTAATAAAAGAGCACTAAAAGGTGTGTAACCAGTGTGCCAATAGAAGAAAAATAAATAGAATAATCCAAAATGGGTTAATTCAAAATAAAAAAGGACAAAAAGAGGTTCTAAAGCAATTCGGAAAAATCAAATTGAAATAACTAATGTAAATATTAAATTAGATGATATCTGTACAGTTGTTGAGTGTTTGGAAGTAGCTACAAAGTGTTATCAGAAAGCAAAATCTAATTGATCTGAACAAAAAATTTGCCATTGCTGCTCCATTACACAGATTTTTCCACAAGCAGGTCAAAATTACCAATAATTGATGTGTTTATATAATTATTATATGCTAACATGTTAATATGTCACACTTTTTCTTTTGAATTTATTTATTAGCCCTATTTTACACAAAGTGAGTTGTAAGCAGGTTAAGTCCCAGCTCACATTGAAAATAGCAGATTTGGGAACAGAAAAAACTTCTGTTTGATTTCTTTGTTGTTTTGTTTCATTTTACTCCAGAATTAATATGCTAAATTATCACTATGTCAATTGCCTTGAAAAGAAAAGCAATATCCCATGTATGTTTTTAGATGTGGCCATAATGAGATGTGAAGACATCTTGGCAAATGTATGAAGCAAGTTTTCAAAAATAAAAAAAGGATTATTTATATTACTTAAATCCTAGCAATTATCCAAGTTATCTATTTGCTGACCAAACTTTTAAACATGTGCTAAGTGTCAGATATCACACTAAGCCCTGATAATACAACACAAAATAGCTGATACAACACAAAATAGCTGTTTCCTGCTTCATAGAGTGAATAATATTAATTAGAAATTATTTCCTTTTTCAATAACACAGGAACATATGCAAATCAGTGATCATAAATTCTGATATGATCTATAAAGATCACAAAGAAATGTTCTGATAAAGAATTATAAATCAGCATTCTCTTAGGTGGTATGATGGGCAATTTCTCTGAGAACATACCTTTAAGCCAGCAGAGCTTTATAATTAAGTAACTAGATTACATTTTGCTGAAATTGGAACACTTTTGAAAATGAAAGAGGGTACGTCTAATAATTATACAGGGTGTCAGGGCAAACTAGAATATGCATTCACTCTCCAGGTAGACCAAGGTAAATGTATGGGTTATTTTCTTTTTTTTTTTTTTTTTAAATCTTTTTTTTTTTTTTTAAAGATTTATTTATTTATTTATTTATACAAGCACTGGGTACAGTCAGAAGCGCGGGAGGGTGAGAGAATTCACCAGTGCCAGAGCGGGGAGCAGAGCAGGCAGAAGGACCGAAGTACACTGCTGAGGGGAGCAGCGGGCGGCAGGAGAGGTCTGCGCGCCATGTGGGACCCTCCTCTGGTGGCTGGGGAGCAGCCGGGGATCGAACCGGCGCTGCAGAGGCTGCGGGCAGCTTCGCAACCCAGCGCTCAACCGCTGCGCCACCGAGGAGGCCCTGTATGGGTTATTTTCTGAATGCAAATAGGAAGACACTAAAATGTTTTAGCAGAAAAATGTTTGTAGTATGATTTCCACTTTTAAAAGTCATCTCTAATTGTCAGTTGAAAAAAATGATAGGATTTGGGGCAAAAATGGTGATAAACAAATTGTGACAACATAGTACCCATCGTGAGGAGAGGGACAGTAGCTTGGATTGATGAGTTAGAAGTGCAAAGAAAAGCAGCCAACTCAACACAAATTTGCAGTCTATCACTACTACATGAAGTTATACAAAATATTACATTTGCATTTTAATTCATATTTTAATAAGCATAAGAAATGTCTTAATTTTTTTGTCAGATGATCCAATAGAGGGTTTTCAATAGCAGTAGTAGTGTATAAACATGGAGAGAAATTGTTCACCTATAGCAAAAACTATCAATCCCCAGTTATGTGTCTCATTCCTGTCAATTATAAGTTGCTTATAATAAAGCAGATTTTGTTAATAAAGATCATTGGTCCTGAGGGCAACAGTGTTTTCTCCAGCCTACTGTGTATATTTCACCATGTTTTGGGGTCTTTTTGCAATTTAAAATATTCACATTTTAATTTATGTATGGGAAAATGCAACTAACTTTTATATGAGATTGAGCTTCTTAATTTGAATAGTTTACTCCAATCTAAAACATCATATAAGTATACACCAAAATACAGAGTATTTTTATGTATATACTTATATATTTCATTTAAATCTCTAAACCATCTGAAATTAAATTTTGCATATGATCTGAGAGAGAAATCAGTATCACCCATCATAATACATGTATTATATTTCTGATCTGAACTGGAATTTTCTTAGATTTTTATGTAAAGTTTTCATAGCTTTAAATCAATTTCTGTATGTGCTGATATTTATCTATCTCTATACCTATATATTCTATTTATTAGAATGACTTTAGAGTAAGTTTTGATAAAGGAAGTCCACTGCACTAAGGTCCTTCCCCTGGCTGCTGGTGTTCTTGAATAAAAATTTTTTCATCATACAGACACACAAAGAGTAATATCTACTTGTAAATAAATCAGCAATTCAAAATATATGTCACAAAAAATTAAATGGTTTCCCTTCAATTTGAGAGTTATTGTTAGTGAAACTTACTCTCAGTTTAGTATTTGTCATGTTTGTTTTGATGAATTTTTTCCAATTTTTATCATAATTCTTGAAAACTTGTATGAAACAAATCCTCACTTACATGAGCTAGATTGAGTAGATATTGATCTCTTTTCCTTGCAACGACATAAGCTCTACCCAAACAAGTTGATTAAAAAAACATCTAAGGATCTACTGGCTGCCAGTGCATTATAAAAATAAGATTAGTTCAAAATGAATTTAAATGTATAAACTTACTTGGAAGAAAGCAGACTAACATTTTAATAGTGATTAACTGGAGGAATGAGTTCATCACTATTAAAATGTTAGTCTTATTTTTTTATAATTTCATTAGCTACTCACAGTTATTTATTCTTCTAAAGAAAGTTTAAAATAGTTTAACCTAGTTTTGTAAGATAAAGCATAGCTCATATTTTATTACTTAGTGTATGAAATGCACTGTCAGTCGTTAGATCCTTAGATTTTTTTTTTTTTTTGAAGCAGCTTGTTTTGTTAACACTTGTATGGTTACAAGGAAATGATCTACTCCATCTTGTTCATGTAAAGGGGAATTTGTTAAATACACGTTTTCAAGGATTGTGATAAAAATTGAAAAGATGTTCATCAAAAACCTAACAATAAGCACTAAAGTGAGACAATGTTTCACTAAAAATCTAATCCTCAAATTGAACTAAATAATGTAACAAGCAGTTTGGAGTGTCAGGTGCTAGATACCAAAATAAAAATGACAGATTTACTATCTTTGAAATGCTCACTGTCTACTGGGAATACTGGGATGCAAAAATAATGTGACTTGGATGGTGTCGCAGTAGTGAATTAATTGCTAATTGGGATCTAGACCTCAATATTTCTCCTCTACACATGCCTTCAAACCCCATTAACCCTGTAAAGTTGTTATGTCTTTATTCACTCTGGTTTTTTATTTTAGTCTCAGAAGAAAAAGTACCTTTCTAACTTTCGACTACTGACTTCATTTATTTAGACTCTTTTTGTAATAAAAATTAACACTCTCTCCATTCCCAAAGTGATATAAAAGGAGAGAGATGTCAGTGTGCATATGTGTTCTGAGAGGCAGAGATAGAGACAGAGACAGAAGGAGAGGCAGAAACGAGACAGAGAGAGAACTTGGTCTGCCATCTTTACAAACTAAAGATCAATCCCTCTTCTCCCCTTTAATGAACAACTTGGAAGGTTAATCCAAAAAATTCCCTGAATACATGTCTTAATAGTTCTTCACTCCTCAGCCCTGAAAGTTTCCCGAGGAGCCCTGAAAACTTCCTACTCAACACACCCAAGGTCCCTTGACTTCAGTTTGTATCTTGACACTGTTGATCACTCCTTTCTTGAAACTCTTCTCTACCTTGATTTCAATGCAGTCAAGAGTTCAGCCCTTGTCTCTTTCATCCTTCTCTCAGTCACTGGCTAATCCTCCATTTCCTACCCCATAAAAAGAGACATTTGTTTCCTTCTTATATTCTTTCTTTTCTCCTTAGTGTTTCTGAGTCCTTCATAAATTTTACCTTCACTTCTTACTAATTACCAAATGTCCATTCCTACAAAGCTAACCAACAATTGTATTATCACTGATAATACACCAAAACTAAAAATTGATCTCAACATTCCCCCCTATTTCATCAAAACACTGGTCCTCCTTACTTACTTCTCTATAAATGGTGTACTCATTCTACCAGCCTCCTATTCATGAAGACTTTGGTTTGACATTGAACTCAACATAACCAACACTCCTACCCACCAGAACCACCATCAAATTATCCACTAAACTCTGTATGTCTAGCCTCTAGCCTTTCCTGATGTTTTGTTTTGTTTTGTTTTTTTTAAACTGGCTCTAATTTAATTCAGGCGCATATTACCTATAAGCATTACAAAAGTATCTATTACTCTCTATGATGGACTTTAGGCAAGCATTAGGTAATTATGTAGCTTTTTATTTTCAAAGTCAGAATTTTTTGTTCTTTATTTAATGTCATTTAGAAATAACTAGCTTGGGCCTCCCTGGTGGCCCAGCGGTTGAGCACTGGGCTGCAAAGCTGCCCGAAGCCTCTGCAGCGCCGGTTCTATCTCCAGCCACCAACGAGGGTCCCACATGGCGCGACAGACCTCTCCTGCTGCGCCGCGCCCGCTGCTCCCCTCAGCAGTGTACATCTTCATCAGTCTGACTGTTCTGCTCCCCACTCTGGCTCTGGTGAATTCTCTCACCCTCCCACACTTCTGACTGTACTCAGTGCTTGTATAAATAAATACATAAATAAATAAATAAATAAATAAATAAATAAATAAATAAATCTTTAAAAAAAAATAGAAATAACTAGCTTTAATCATAGTGTGCAGACATGTAGTACTATGTAGTGGACAAGAATTGAATTGTACATCTATTCATTCACAAGTGCATTTTAAACATCTGCTCGCCAGTCAGAATTCTAGATTGTAGGAATTCAACAATGAAAACTGAAAATCATGGAATATGCATTTTAATGGCTACATCTGGACTTCATCCTGTAACCAGCATTTTAGATTTGTCTTCCTGAGCAAGTTACTTAGCCTTTCTAAGCTTCCCCTATTTTAAAGGGTGAAGGAAAATACAATACAAACTATGTAAGTACTTTTTTTTTAAATTTTTATATTCCCCATACAATTTCACCCCCCCTCCATTTTGACCCCAATCCCTCCCCTCCCTCCACCCACCCCCCCAAAAGTGTCTCTGGTTCATAGATTTTTGTTGATTTTGATTTTCACTTTCTTATAGTTATTCATTTTCCTGGTCCCTTATTTAAGTTTTCTAGATTCCTGCTATGAGTGAGACCATCCGGTATTTTTCTTTTTCTTTCTGGCTTATTTCACTGAGCATGAACCCTTCCAGCACCATCCATGTTGCTGCAAATTGCATGTGTTTATCTTTTTTGAATGCTGAATAATATTCCATGGTATATATGTACCACATCTTCTTGATCCATCATCTATTTTTGGGCATTTGGGCTGTTTCCAAAGCTTAGCTATTGTAAACAGTGCTGCTATAAACATAGGGGTGCAGGTGTTCTTTGGAATTGATGTTTCTGTGTCCTTTGGGTAAATACCTAGGAGTGGAATTGCTGGATCATATGGAAGCTCTATGTTTAGTAGGTCCAGAAATCTCCACACAGCTCTCCATAGTTGTTGGACCAGTTTGCACTCCCACCAACAGTGCAGAAGAGTTCCTTTTTCTCCACACCCTCGCCAACACTTGTTGTTGCTAGTTTTTTTAATATGTGCCATTCTCACTGGTGTAAGATGGTATCTCATGGTAGTTTTGATTTGCATTTCCCTGATGACAAGTGATGTTGAACATTTTTTCATATGCCTGTTGGCCATTTGCATTTCCTCTTCAGAGAAGTTTCTTTTTAGCTCAATAAATCTGAAGAAGAAGAAATGAAAAAAACCATCCCCTTTATTATCGAAACAAAAAAAAATCAAATACTTGGGAATAAATCTAACAAAAGAGGTAAAGGACATTTACAAAGAAAACTATAAAACACTGTTAAAAGAAATAGAAGAAGATACAAAGAAATGGAAAGACATCCCCTGCTCATGGATTGGAAGAATAAACATTATTAAAATGGCCATCCTACCAAAAGCAATATACCGATTCAATGCTATTCCAATAAAAATTTCAATGTTATTCTTCAAAGAAATAGAACAATTATTGATGAAATTCATATGGAATCACCAAAATCCCCAAATAGCCAAAGCTCTCCTGAAAAAAAAAGAAGGGAATGGAGGCATCACACTCCCAGATTTCAGGCTATACTACAAAGCCATAATCATCAAAACTGCATGGTATTGGAACAAGAACAGACACACGGACCAATGGAATCGAATAGAAAATCCAGAAATAAACCCACAGATTTATGGTCAACTAATATTTGACAAAGGAGCAAAGAATACGCATTGGAGCAAAGAAAGTCTGTTCAATAAATGGTGCTGGGAAAACTGGGCCGCTACATGCAAAAGAATGAAGCTTGACTACTACCTCACAACATACACAAAAACCAACTCAAAATGGATTAAAGAACTAGACATAAAACCTGAAACCATAAAATACATAGAAGGAAATATAGGCGAAACACTACGTGATTTGCACATCAAAGACATCTTTATGTGAGTACTTTTAAGAAACAGAAATAAGTTGAATGATCTTGAAATCCATTCAATAAATTTTAGCTCTTTTTTTCTTGACCTGTATATTTTGTCTTTTTTCCAAAACTTTACTTTCTCACCTTTTATCCCACATGTTGGGTTCATTTTATGTTTTGGCACATATTCTTTCCAATGTATTACATAAAGGACAAGCTATACACTTTGAGTATTTGCTGTCTTTTTCACTCTGAAAACTTATTGAATTTGCATCCATATTTTAAAAAATGAAACAGAACTTAAAGTACCAAAAGACTATAAAGACTTACCATCTGGGAATAAAATTGAGAATAGTAATAAATACAAAAATAACTAGATTTTGCTTTATTTTGTAATTATGTAACCAAATTCAAGTATCATTTTATTCTCCAAATTAGAAGGATATAAAATCCAAAAATGACTCCCTCTGTCTCTTCCCTCCTCTCTCTTTCAACACACACACACACACACACACACACACACACACACACACACACCAATTCCCATCTCTCCCTCTCTCCCGTCCTTTAGAAACTAAGAGAGAAGAAATCTTACTCAGGTCTCTTTCAAACCTTTGCTGCATTTCTGATTCACATCCAGTGGACCAAAGAGTATAAAGCATTCATTCAACCAAAAATTATCAAACACAAGCTCTTCCAAACTCTAGAGAAATCTTGTCTTCTAATCTCATGAACTCTGAATCCTCAGGTAGGAAGCATAGCTCTGCTGCAACACTGGGACACTGGTAACTACCTATGTGTGGATCCACTCAGAGTTGCAGAAGATATTGGTGTTAATCTAGACAATTTATAAACTAGTAAAGAAATCTGTATACTAGAGCATCTTTACCAGAGTCTTTCATGCAACATTTTCTTGGATGCCTTCAGCAATAGTTCATTACTTCACCTTCTCTAGTAAGTTCCAATGTTAAAAGGTCTCATATTTTGTTGACTTACCCAATACTTAAGGCAGCTTTATATCTCTTCCTCAACTTTCACAGCCACACAGCCCCATACACTGGGCTAAATACACCCAGTCTTTTAGTCTTTCTAAATATAATATAATATTGCTATCAATATTGCGATGTTCTCCCATGATTCCTAATACAGACTGGGTGCAGAATGCAGACTGGGTACAGAATGCAGCCAATCATTTCTTCCCATTTTGGTTCAAGCATTTTAGGATTGAAGTAATCCTAAACGCTATTATTACCCTCACTGATTAACTCATTAAACTTCGCCTCTGTTAGGACATTTCTTGTCATTATTATTCTATGGCTTTACAGCTATACCTGAGGGATGGTGATATGCAGGGAAAGCAGGTAAGCAGGCAAGGCTCAGTGAAATTCTATCAACTCTTGAGATTAAGTACAGTACTGACTTACTGATTTCATTTAAATGTATCAAATTTTCGGTATCAACTTAGAACATCCTTGAGGTCCAGGGCCAAAAGCAGTTTCAAGATTATAGGAAACCAAATAGTTCCATAATCATTCAAATAAAATTACTGACACTGTACTTCATGTGAACAAGGATAATATATTAATAAATTGTTATTATGCCACTCAAAATATGGATATTTACTGGCAGGTAGATTACAAAAATATATTATACATATGTATTTCATGATTTCTTAGATAAATGCTGATTTCTTTAATTTAAGTCCTGAATATTTATTTTACAAAATAGGTTCCATTCAGTTGAAATAATTTGGAAGTTATTAGAAATGTTCAAGAATTTATTTTTTTAATCTTTAGGAAGATCCAAAAGTCCCAGATCACCACATTATAACCTATAATCAGCAATTATTTTACTCAAATAAAAAAAATTATTTTGTACCACTATGTATACATGCACATACATGCATATATATATGTATATAGTTTTGAAAATGAGAGAATTAGCGATGTCATTTCTAAGTTAACAATTTTTCTCAAGAGTTCAGAAGGAACTAAGAAATATGTGATAGATTTCTAAGTCCAATTATGCACTGATGAGCCCACAGAGCAAAGAACATATAAAAATGTGTAAAGGGGGGAAAATACTTTTCATATATGCATTAACTATCATTTTAAAGAATTACAGATAGTGTAGCAGTAAAAGAAAGTTCGGAATTCAATGAATATTTAGAAATTTAAGACTAAATGAGTTATAATTTTTTGAAGTTTGAAATTTGAAATAGAAATGTAAAATAATGATAACAATACTAATTACAGTGTTTACAAAGGCTTTGGAGTTTTCAATATTCCTATGTCTCTGCTTGAAGTACATAAAATTAAAATGATGTAGTCACAATTTGTTTCTTGACTATTTTATATTCAGTAATTTTTAATGAAGCAAGTAAATTAGGCATAACTTAGTGCAGCTTTAATGTAGTTATGATGAATATATTTTACTTGATTAAAAATGATAAAACCAGGGAGCCTTAAATATTATCTTAAAAGATTAACTACTGTGTCAATTACAAATCTAGGGGAAAGGTATTTATAAGGGAATAACTATTCTGAGCAGAAACTTCCTTTTGTTCATTTCATTTAATTAAAGACTCAATCAACTTTCACTCTTAATACTAAAATTTTTCTAAATTACATATTGGCTTGCAAATGGAAGGGCATACAGCAGGGAAAGTCAATTTAACACCAGTGAAGATTCAGCAAGCAATCCATTTTTTTATTTAATGGGGAAAGAGAATTATTTGACAGCGTAGAGTGATCTAATTAACTAAATAATTGTCATTTTTTTACATTGCTTTTTGTGTCCCATGACATAATTTGAATAAATACCAATGAAAATCAAATAATTGGGGGATGAAAAGGATGAAGAGGCCTGCTCCGTCAACAGGTACCCTAGTGAGAAGAAACCTCAAGGCCTTAAGACTGAGTCCATGAGGCTATTTTTCTTTCCATCTCCGTCTTTTTTACTAAACAGCATTCAATTTTATACACGCGAAAAAAACCCTCATAATTCTATTACAAGTAACAAATAGGATCCTGGAGCTCTTGGCCTTGAGTCCTGTACCCCAAGGCCAGGAGATTCTCCAAATGCTAATAAAAATCAATTCCTTAACAAACAGAGCAATTAAAAAATGTTAAAACAGAAGATACATCCGTGTGCTCCAGTGTGCGTTCTAGCTTTGGAAGCGGGAAGCCTGAAAGATGTTTATATAGGAACTGGATGGTTATGATGCTTATTTGCACGGGTCTGCATTTCACTCGTTTTCAAAGTGCTACAAGTTGGTTGGCATCTTTCTACCACTCAAACTAACCCGTCCCCCAAACACCCCCAGCAATCTTGCAGAGTTTGCAGGAAAAAAAGGGCTCTGTAGAGGGTTGTCATCAATTCAAACTAACTCTCCCGACCCCACAGGCTTTTTGCGAGCGGTCCAGAAAGCGAGGCCCAAAGCCCCCTGTTTCTGGCCTCCAAAGGACGGGTCAGAGGGACCCCCTTCCTCCCGTCGAAGGGGAAATGCATGCCACCTGCGGGTCTGCCCGTCTCTCTCAATGGGTCTTTCTCCTCGGTTCAGTTTTGACAGTCTCCAAAGCCTAGTCCCAGCCCCGGCCGCCTTCGACTCCAGTGTCCCTAACCCCCGCCCCTTGGCTCGGGTCCCCTCCCCCGTGTCCCGGCCTCTCCAAGGGGCTGATTGGTGCAGGCGCTGACAGAAGGCGGGGCCTGGAACTCGCAGCCCAGCCCGCCCTGGCGTATAAACCCCTTCTCGGCTCTCTCTGTCCATCTCTCTCCTCTCTCTTTCTCTCTCGCTCCCTTCCTCCCTGTACCGAACAGTGAAAATTCACATTGTGGATCCGCTAACAGGCACAGATGTCATGTGAAAACGCACATGCTCTGCCATCCAAGCCGCCTTTCTTCCTTTCCATTCTGTTTCCTTTTTTTCTCCTTGCTCCTTCTCCCTCTTCTTTGTAACTAACAAAACCACCACCAACTCCTCCTCCTGCTGCTGCCCTTCCTCCTCCTCCTCAGTGCAAGTGATCACAAAAGAAATCTTCTCAACCGGAGGCGGTGGCATTTTTAAAAAGCAAGTACATTTGGAGAGAAAGAAAAAAAGAAACACAAAAGAAAAACAAAACCCAGGCACCAGCCAGCACATTTTTTTTCCACCCTTCCTGAAAACAAACAAACAAACAAACATCAAAACTGTCACCAGCACCATCATCAAAACTGTTCACATAGCAGCGGCGGCCGCGGCTTGCAGCAAACGTCACCCTCCGGCCACGGCGCCCGCCTAAAGGGATGGTTTTTTCCGCGAGGCAGCTCTTCGCCTTCCACCTTCTTCCCTCGTGCTGAGCGGGATTTTTGGGCTCTCCGGGGTTCGGGCTGGGAGCAGCTTCATGACTACGCGGCGCGGGAGAGCGGCCACACCATGCGAGGTAAGCGAGCCCAGGGACCCCGAGGCGCGGGTCCGGCCAACTCCAGTCGGATGGGGAGATGCCGGAGGGGAGCGCACCCTGTCCTGGGGGCTGGAGATTGGCGGGCTGCTGCTCCGAGCTCGCGTTCGAAGGTGGGCTGCAAAAGGCCTAGGCGTAGAAAGTTGTGGGAAGGTGTTGGTGTCTCGGGAGTTCTGGAGCGACGCGGGAGGGCGCTTTTTTGGAAAGGGGAGAGACGCTACTTGCTTCCTGTCTGTCCTTGAGTTGCACTGAACCTTTTTTGCGTGTCACCCTCGGGGAAGAAGCGAACTGGTTATGGAAGGAGAGCCAAGAGTAAGATGCCTCTCGGCAGAAGTCGCTGGAAGCGCCCGGCGCCCGGGTCGCCGGCCAAGGTTGGGCGCGCAGTGCGCACCGGCAGGCGGCGGGGCCCGCACACACACACACTCTCCAGGTTACCAGACCCACCGGTCCTATGTCCGGCCAGCAGATACATCCCTTCGTGGGAGTAGTAGGCAGAGGGGCGGTGTCGTGGGGATTCGGGGATCGTTACCTGAGCGCGTCTCTCGCGTGGGAGCTGCGCCCTGGTCGGGTCTGCTTGCCAGAGCCAGCGCGGCCAGAGAGGAGCGCTACCCTGAAAAAGTTGTACTGAGAAAGTGCGGGAGGATGGGAACAGCTCACACTCTCCGCAGCATGGAGGGCACTTTTGTCAAAGCGCTGCTGCGGCAATCATTGTTGAGGGAGCCCTTGAGCCAGCAACCCCGGCGTCGATGGCGCCCCAAGACCCCAGGGCAAGCTGGCGGCTGCAGGGTGACGCTTCAGGGAATCCGAAGAGACACCTGCTCTGGCTGTACTTGGAGCTGCCGGTGTGGCTGGTCTGGCCGGCTGTAGGGAGTGACTTTGTCGGCCGCCTCCTCTGCTGTGCCAGGACCTTCTGGTTCCCTTCGCGCTGTGCCCAGATCCGCTCTCCCTCACTTTGGGCTTGGCCACAACTTCACTCTTTATTTAGAGAACGGGACGGGTGCCCGCGTGGCATGGGGATTTGTGCAAGCTTCTGGGCACCCGACACTACCCTCCCCCAGTTTTTCTTCCAAGCCTCCCGTCGGTTCTTTGGGGGGTGGGGAAGGGAAGTTTTTATGTCCCCTTCTAGCTCCCTGGAAACGGAAGGTTGGGAAAGACCTGTTCAGCACCTTCTAGAACCCCCAGTCCCGCGACAGGTGAACTAGGCAGAAAGAACTTTGGAGAGTTGGGCTGCACTCATTGCCTCCCACCGGGCTGTGTTAGCCTCCTACCCACTCCCCAGTGCCTCTCTGGGAGTGACCAGAGAAGGCAGCAGGGGCATCCTCTCCTTGCTCTGCTTTGGGTGAGTCCCAAGCCAGAACTCTAGTTCAGAGACTCGGTTAGCCCACTGAGCCCTGGGATGTGGCAGGAAACGAAAGGAAGACTGAGAGAGTGTCCAAGGAGGTGGATGGGAGGCAAGCAGCTGAAATAAGGAACAGGAACATCCTGGTGGGATGGTCCTGATTGACATGCACACTAGAAGTGGGGAGCCCTGAATGAGAACTGTTTTGATTTTGTCTCCCCTTCTGGGTTTGGTCACATGCTTCACTGCCCATTTCTTTCTGGAAACTATTCTTGGACAGTTGTCAAGTATGGAGCCTTCAAGTGAGAGATGCCCCCATCTTTATTTTTCTCTTTCTGTCCCATCTTACCGCCATCCACTTTCCATTCAATTTCTCTAGATCCTGGGCTACCAGTTCCTCCTTTCAGAATTCTCCCGTTCCAAATTTCCTCCCATGATTGGGTTCTTGTCCTCTGAATGTTTGAAACCATTTCCTACTCAGCTCTGGGGTATAAAAGTTGTTCACTAGTCACTTAAACAGAAGAAAACAGAGGCATGCAGGACAGGCATGGGTGGTAGCTTGATCACACTGCTCCTGAAGGAGCAATTTGCCAGAGACAGTACGGGTGGGTTAGTTCACACAGGTTTAGTCTAGGGACTCTCTTGGGTGACTATAGGAGCTTGAAGGCTTGAAAGCTGGGCGCTTTACTCATGCACACTTTGACAAACTAGTCTAAGCCCACACTCCACTCCAGAGGGGCCACTCTTGCCTGGCAGCTTAGGAGAATTTACAAGTTCTAATTTAAGGGGGCCCTCATAGGGTCTGGGGGACTCCCTGTTGAAAAAGCAAGCTTAAAGGTGGCAGACTCCTTCCTTCACCCTCCCATGCAGTTCTCCATTCTTGACCCCTTACTGTCTCTCCTCCTCTGTCCCAATTCATTTCCCTAAGACTATGCCCTCCTGAGACATCAGAGGGTGTTCTTTAAGAACAGGATGAGAAAAGATGCAGGCTACTCAGACATCTTGTGGGAGTCAGTGCTTGAACTTGAGTGTGAACTTGAGAAGTGAGAGCGGGAAACTAATTAACTTTCTCTTGTGCCTGAGTTTTTTTCAGCAGGCTGTGGGGGTAGGGAGGGGACAGTTTTTGAACTTGCTTTTAGGGTGTACTCACTCGCCTTACAACACACACACACACACACACACACACACACACACACATACACACACACACTATCCCGAGGTGGTCCCAGCGATGCCAAGGCTAACATTTTCGCAATTGACAGCTATCCGGAATGAAGGTGCTTTCTGTGGTGCAAGCCTGGTGCAGAAAGTGCTCTGGGTCAGGCAGCAAATATACCTCCTACCCGCACCGCACCCACTGCCTAGTCTAGGATAGTTCAGAGACTATTCTTATTCAGCTCTGGGGTAATAAAGGGGTTAAGAGGCCCTGATCTTTGAGGTCATTGTCCTGCCACACAGCAGAACTGGCCCAGGGCAGAGGAGGTTGTATTTGGTGGCACACAAAGCATCTCACCCTTTGTTTGCTAGAGGGTAAAACATGAGTTCTGAGAGGCTTCTTCGCAGATGGCGTTACTGAAAAGAATAACTTCTGAAGGTAGAAGAGGGGAGTTTTAAAATTGCTGCTGTACGTAGGTGAGAAATAAGTGAGTTGCGATGTTGGTTTCATGGCTCTTTGAGAGACCTGACAGCCGTTTATTACGCAGAGCACCCACCGAAATGGTTGGATTTTCAACCCTGCCTCTGCAGAAAACCCTGCTTCCAAAAACAGGGGCACAGATGTCGTAGCAATCAATAGGTGATTGTGGCTGTGGAGGATTAGAAATCTGGTTTTATGCTTGTTGTAAACAAGGATGGGGCTTGGCTTTTTAAAGCCCAGTGTTCATCTATTATTTTCAGATAGTTAATTTTTATTATCAACTTTAGAAAAACACAGTTTGCACTCAGAAGTACAGATCTGTGAAAGTCTTATTAGCAGGGCTTTTAGGTTTTCTAAACAAGTTCTCATTCTTAATTTCCTCCACAAATTTCAATTAAATATTTCTAACCAACAGTCTACCTCCCACAATTAAAAACATTGCTAGAAGGACATCTCTGTCAGTAGTCCATTAATAATCGTTCATTAAGTAATCATCAGTAAGCTTTCTTTATTCCAAGAAAAGTAAACGTTCAAACTGCTTTAAAAAAATAAGTTCTAAGGTATATTTCAAGTAGTGTAGAAAAAATACATAGTCAAAAAAAATTTCTTAGAGTGTTACATCTTGGAGTTCTCTCCTCTCTACGCCCCCCAATCTGGGTGAATTTGAAACAAGTATTTTGACACAGAAGTTCTTGACATCCTGGATTTCTGGGATTAGATATTATAAAGTACCACCCAGGTTTTACTTTTCTATATTTTCAGATAATCAGGGAATGGTAAAACAGTATGAAAATATAAAAGAAAAATTTCCAAGCAACAGGCCTCATAATTATGAGGGATAAAAGATTCAAACTCCTCTCTTAGTATTCTTTAAACTTAAAAGTCCTGGATTTCCCATACACAAGAATATAGAAGTCCTGGATTTACCATACACAAAAATACAGAAAATCCTTAAAAGATGGCTTCTTGCATAATTATTAAAGTGGTTAATGTGAAGTCTTGCTTTAAATTAACATGTTTATTTTATACTCTTAAATATTAAAGTTAACTTTTATGTATTTTTTGGTAACAGTTTGTCAAATAATAAATTATTAACAGCTTTAAGAGCAGTTATTCAGAAAAGTTGATATTTCCTCATTTTGGTAACAATTAAATTATTAACAGTCTTGCGAACAATTATTCAGGTATGTGGTATATATATTATATTTTAACTATAAGTGTTTCAGGCTCATGAGACCTAATTTTACAGACAAAAAAAAGATTTTATAGTACCAAGAAAATATAAAGCTTCAAGGGTCAGTTCTCATGAAAGTGGCACACAAGCTATGTGATAGCACCTACTTTTTTTCTAAAAGTAGCATGTTCAGAATTATCATAAATATTTTTAAATGATCCATACAGAAAACTTTTCCAGGTAAAACTTTGCTTCAGCTATTTTTCACATTTTATATACTTGTTCACACCTTCTAGCAATATGATGTGGCCTCTGTAGTTTTTATACTTTACACTACAGTAAATTGTCCTAAGAAACAAAAGTGTGCATTGCCACACACTATTTTTTTCACTGCAGTGATAAAGAATATATTATAGCATTTAATTACTATAGAGTTAAAATTATTCTAGTAAGTTATTAGATTTTAAAGTTCTGTATACTCTGGTCTGTTGGTGTTCCATAAATCCGTACATTCAAAGAGATTTAAAAATCTAAACAATAGTATAGTGCCACTGTCCATTGATGAAATCTATGCCTTAAAGATAAATATATGAAGAAATAGAGAATTAATATCAAAGTGAAAACCTTCAAATTCTGTTTACTTTGAAACCAATCAAAGGCTATGAGCATGTGTGTGCAAAAGTTATTCGTGATTGAGGTGGCTTAAAATATATTCTAGCAATACATAGTTTCTTAAGACTAAACACGTTGCATTTATTCCGTAGACTTTAAATTGCATTCTATTGGTATAATTTAACATTAATAAACCATTTTATGGTGAAGTTAAAAGATAATAAAAGTAAGTATCAGGAAAGGACGTTGTGCTGAACAACTAGAGCAAGTTTCTTTCTGATTCTGAATATAGTTTCACTATTCCATCCATTCTTATCTAAAGAGTGGAAATTAAATAGATGAAATATCTTTTGTAATGTAATGAATGATGACCTTTGATAAAATGAGCACTTTACACATAAGGTATTATTCCTGTAATTTTGTAATCATCTTCGAATTACAGCTTCTTGCAAATATTTATCTTACTTTGAATAGAATCTCTGACTTCACAGAATCCCTAGCAGATAATAGCAGTCTTTGGAGGCGTCTGTTGACACACACTGATACACAATATGTATATGTATGTGCCTATAACCACCCACTCAGACAAGAAGAATGAATATTTGAGAGAGAAAATCATTCTTATCTTTGCTTTCACAATCCAGACTTCCAACTTCAAACATATTTAGAGAAAAAGAAGCAACTTTCCAGAGCATTCAAAAAGAAGAAATGAATATATGTGGTGTCTCAGTCCCATAAAAAAGAAACTGTTAATAGCATCTATTTATAAATAATCTACACAAAACCCCATTATACTACCTAATGATAATTAGAGGGAAAGGAATCAAAGAACTCAGGACTGCCAAATAAATAAAATATTCCCTCTCAAATTAAGCAACAGATTCACAGATAACAAGGTTTATGCCATGAATTTGAAGGATGTTTCTTTTGTAGCACAAGACAAAGGGAGCATAGAGGAATAAATATTGATTGAACTAATCATCTGATGAATAGAAATGAGATTTACCAGTGCACCAATAGAATAGGCTATGTTAACTAGTTCTTTCATAGCACATATGCTGCCCTTTCAACCCCTGACCCTGTCCATTCAGTTCTTAATGAGGGAAACCACAGGTGTTATAACGGCATTTATAGTGAATCAAGCTAAATAGAATAACTATATAGTTAGCGAATGGCTTTGGGGGGGGGTGGATTCTTATGAAAGAAAATATTGTATTCATAATGTCAAAATTATTACATATTGTACACCACTTAAAATATCAGCTTGCTCAGTTCACCTTAAAAATATATCTTTGTAGTCATCAATATTTCAAGTTTAAGAGTTTTTGTCTCTTTGTGCAATTTTATTAATACTTGTCTGTTAAGCTAGCAGTTATTCAACATATATTTTGCCTACATTGTTTAATATTTTACATAGCAAGCATTTTAAAATTTTTAAATTAATGGAAGGTATAGTATTTTATACGTAAGATAGTATGGTTTCGCTTCATTTGTGGTTATTTTGTAAATATTGAAAATAGACTATAACTTTATAAAAACGATTATAATTACATGATGAGCCTGGTTTTAAAGTTAATTTGGGGTGTTTGTGTTTTGAGCATGTGTTCACATAGGCCAAAATGAACATGTCACTTTTTGTCAAAACATAAGTTTGAAATCTTGTTCAAAAACATGCTTTTGTAAATGAGAAAATGTTATTTGCTTTGATTTCAGTATATTCACCTCTGCAGAATAAATGCTGACTTAGTAAATTGCCTTATGTATTTGTTGATGTTATTTTTTGTGTGATTAGTTATCATATCATGTGGTTCTGGGTTATATTTATCCAATTCAGAGATATGACAGACATAAACAAAGAGCAAAATTAATATGGTATTTACTGAATTATGTTGTTTTGTTACTAACCTGGTTAGTAATTTGTTCTGTGTGAACATATGAAAGATTTATGGTGTTTAAAAAAATTGTTACATAGATTTTTATCTGATAGTAAAGCTTTTTCCAAAGAATATTGCAATGTCTATTTTAAATTATATATATTTAGTTTTCATGTCTGTCCAATAAATCATCCTCCTTTAAAAATGGTTACATTAATCTGAATTTCATTAGGACTATATTGTAACCATGTGACATGAGCAAATATACAAGATTTTTATATTTATTTGGAAGCACAAAAGTTATTCTTTGAATTTGGGCACAAAGTTATCCTTTACTAAGAAACCGCAAAAGCTATTTTAAAAGACCTTGGCATTTATAACCATTTCTTGGCATGAAACAAATATTGCTGGCTGCAAAAATAATTGTAGAATATTATTATTTTATTTTAATTTTTTGACTAGGTTTTTAAAATAACGTTTTCAAATAAAAATATGTCTGATCAACTCATTTCTAGGAGCCCAAATTAAGAGACACATTAAAGTGTGAGACTCTGATCATCTTTCCAAATGTTTCAATTTACAGTTCCAGTTTTATTTTCTAAATCAGAAGACAAAACTTTACTTTTTTTCTGTTTATTTTATCTGACAGTTGTCAAACAGTCTTAAATGGAAGAATGCTATTGCATTTCCTGGCCTTCCAAATTGTTTGACCAAGAAAAGTTTTGTAACATTGAAACTCTGATCACTCAAGATTTGCTCAACTAGAAGGGAGCTGGTGATCATTCTTGCATAAAGATTAATAGATAATAATTGAATTAATTGTTCACATACCTAAAGCACATTCACCTTACATTCATAGATTCATAAACTTTCAAGTGGTTTAAGAGATGAATCAAGTGTGTATACTTTACCAAGATCCCTTCCAACTCCCAGATTATGATTCAATGTAGTATTTCAGAGTCTCCTGCTGAGAAGAGGCAACTAAGGGTGCTTGCTGAAAACACAGGTTTCGGGTCCTGTCCCTTGGAAGACTGATTCTGTGGATCTGATCGGAGTTGGGAGTTGGGACTTCCATATTGCACAAGTCTGGGAAATGCTTTATTCCCTGACTCTTAATCATCATGACTGGATATTGGAATCACTAAGGGAGGGGAAAAAAATTACTGAGCCTGGGTCCCTATTCCTATAGACTCTGACTTTATTAGTCAGAGGTATGACCTGAGCAAATGGATTTTTATTTTAAAAGGAACAAGCTAAAAGATTTCATCTTTGGTTGGTATATATAAACAAAAAGAAATATATTTATATCTTATTTATTATGATTATTGAGTCTCTAGTTAAAGCAAGGGATGGAACTGAGCCCCAGGGATGCCAAAGGTGATAGAGCAATTGGCAACTAGTGAGGCCAAAGCTATGACCACAAGAAAAGCAGGACAGAACGCAGTAGGGCTGCTGTCAGATGTCAGAACAGTTCTCACAGAAGTGATATTTAAGATGGCCTCTGGTTTAATTTGTCCTTCATAAGTTAAGTTTATTAAGTTGGTGTTTATTATATCCCCCATTTACCTTTCATAATTGGTACTATGTGAAATTTAGTTTACTGAGGTAGAGCAATTCCAGAAAAAGCATATATATCCTGATGTAGACCAAGTAGAACTATTATTCTCAGATAAAACTTTTACAAGGAAAATGATTTTCAAGTGACAATGTTTAAATAAGGCAATTATTAGGTTACAAAAATAAAACATTCTGAAGGGAACAAATATTTGGTGTGAGGAAGAGGGATAACTTGTAAAAATAAAAACAACAAAAATTACCACAAGGAAAAAATATATGGAAAAATATAATTTCCTTATTTTACAAGTTTTATTTTTGTAAAATAAGGAAATAACTGATGTATATTGACTTTTATTTTTCATTAACATTTAAGATAGTATGTAAAAATAGTGATGTGTCCTCTACAGGGTATCTTAGTTTACTAGATATGAGGAAAATAAAATTACTGAAATAATGAAATATGCAAACAGTGTCTGAAAGGCATGGTGATATTCTTCAAACTCCCATTCCAAGAACTTGGGTTTAAAATGGAACACTGCAGCCTCCCTGGTGGCACAGCGGGTTGAGCACAGTGCTGTGAAACTGTCCGCAGCCTTTGCAGCCTGGTTCGATTCCTGGCTAGCCAGGGAGATACCCACATGGCGCAGCAGGCCTCTCCTGCCTGCCTGCTGTTACTATCAGCAGTGTCTTTGGTCCGTCTGCCTATTCTGCTCCCAACTCTGTCTCTGGTGAATCCTCTCACCCTCCCACGCCTCTTCCTATACCCCAGTTCTTATATAAATAAAAATAAATCTTTAAAAAAAATAAAATGGAATTCTGAATAGTAAACTAAAAAATCCACACATAATAGTCTTGCTGACTTTTGAACTATTCTCTCTTTTAAGTGTATTTAAGGACGAAAAATTCCTGAACTCCTAGATAGTAATTAAAATGTGAATATGAGAAGCACCTATTGTCCTGAGCATCCTGGCACTATTAATGAGTAAATCACTAATGAGGCAGAAAAAAGTATCCACTGTATTATTTTAAAGTGATTATTTGTTGTCTAGTCTTATACATTTACTCACTTGAGCTTAGTGAACTTGAATGTTCACACTAACATCTAATCCACTCTGAAACACTGCAAGATCAAGTTTCTGAGCCTACAAAGCTGAAAACCGAACTGTGGACTGGGGACAATTTGCATGAGTAAAATGTCACCATTTGAGCTTTCCCAGAGACAGAAGTCGGACACTCATGGTCATAACCCTCTGCATTAGCATGAGCCTCATCTTGAAATCTCTACATGGTGAGCTAGACCATATATATTTTCAGTTGAAAAATAGATATATTTTAAGATGCTGATTATTCATTGGCCTTAATTATCATTATGTAACAGTTATTGCACGTGAGCTGTTTATTTCTTAAAACTGGAGGAATTTAAAAAGTGACTGAATGACCCCACTTTTAGGGAGTTTTCTAAAAAGATGAAAGGTTGGAACTGAGGGTGCACAAAGGCCCCTCTAAATTTTAGAATATTTGGTTGAA
The DNA here is from genome assembly GCF_964194135.1 of Talpa europaea. NCBI lineage: Eukaryota > Metazoa > Chordata > Mammalia > Eulipotyphla > Talpidae > Talpa > Talpa europaea. The sequence goes on from NC_140074.1 coordinate 41,978,532, forward strand.
CAGCTATTCAATAAAGCAACTGGATTTCGGGACACCCTCCTTTTGCCCCTTACTGCAGTTTCTCAGGTGCTTATAAGCTTTTTGACAATAAACGCTCACCCTTTCATATTATGCCCCGCCAGTGTGCTTCTCTGGCTGGTAAGTGTAGTAACTGAACCATTGGAAAGCAGTGGTTTTACTTAAAATACTATATAAAAATATGAGCCCTATTTTTTTAAAGTTAGCTTTTATGGAAATATGCCCAGAGCTTAGTAAACATTAAACCACTACTTTGACCTTCCCATTAAAAAAGTCTATTTCAAGATAATTGCTAAATAGATTCAAAAGTATTGTTGCCTGTAGATAATTCTAAGAATGTAAAATACAGATAATAGTATTATTTTATTTGCCTAAATAGTGTAATGAATACAATTGAAACTAGTTACCTATCAAAAACTACATTTAAAATGTTTAATTTCACTTATCAATGACATAGATCTCAAAAGTACTTCGTAAATGTTTCATAATTCTACATTGACATGAAAACTCTAAATTTCCCAAGGAAATTTTTCAGTATATAGCTTGAGCTGAAATAAACACTTGAGTCATATTCTACCATCCATCAGTTGTTGGCTTCTAGATTCCAGAATCAAGCAATAACACACAAGCTTAAAGAACTTAGAATGCCGAGTTTCTAATGGATAATTGTCTATGATTATCACTGCCAGATAAAATATTAATATTACTACACAGAGCATTTCCCATTAACTTGTACATAAGTTGAGCCTGGCACATAGCAAAGGAATTAAACACTTTAAAAAAAAAAAAAAAAGATACCTTGTTCCAAATTTCCACAGTTGTTGAATATGAGCAAATGCCACACAGTCTGGTTGAATAGAGGAACAGTTGTTCAGGAAAAACACATCGTATCATTAAGGTGCAGTGCTTTTTGGCAATAATTTGGTTTTTTTACAAAAACAAAATATTTTAGATAATTCCATTTCAAAATTTTTAGAATTCTAACCTATTCACCAGTTTGCTTTAAAATGAAAGTTAAAATAAACAGCCCAATTGTCTGAGTTTTAATTTCTTTTAAATGCTGACTACTTTTTGAAAGGTTTAATTCTAAGCATTTTCATCATGCATATATATTTTCATTCTTGTCATTTAAAACAAGTTTAGTACCAAAGGAACAGGGTTTTTAGGACTATATTTCCAAAGAATCCAAGGAAATAGTGGTAATTTAAATGCTACCAAGATAACATTAATTCCATTCCATTTTTTTTGTTTGTTTGTGTTTGTGATTACTAATATTACTAAAGGTAATTCTGGCTGTCACCCATGTCAGGACAAATTAAAATCTATGTCACTAGTTTTAGAATGTGTTCTTTTGTGAGTGAAATGAATTCATTCTAAATTTCTTTTCACCAAAATTTCATTAATAATTTTTGAAGGGTTATCTAACATGGTAAACATGAGTCTTGATTTACAGAGTCAAAGGTTGACTTTTTTAGCATCATACAATGACCAAAAAGTAAAAGAAAATATATGACAGAGTTGTAAGAGACATACCAAGTAGAGAATCAGGTTTAAATGTGATTCAGCAAATCATGATTATTGAGTAATTCCAATGTATAAGAATTAATACCCTCCAAAATACTGGTCGCGTGCATAACAACAACAAAAAAAATGGGATCCTTCTAAAATTTCTGGAGAGTTCCTTGGATAATTTTGTCTCACTTGAATTTCAAAAGTGTCAAGTATTGATTATATGCCTTTTTTCTATTTGAGAAAAAGAGGTAACTTGTCCATGATTATTTGTTAAAAGAGAATCAGATTAGTATTTGACTTCAATCAAGGGTTTCTGATTGTGAGTCCACTTCTACTTTCAGAACTCCATGATTTCTGTCTTAGGCTATATTATATTTTTTGCTGCTCATGCACTTGCATCAGATATCACTAATTAATCCTGACATTAGTACTTGTTAAGTTCCGATCAACCTTCACTACCATTTGACCAGCACTGACCCTCAAGATGTAACTTGTTACCAAAATTCTCATGTTTTGATCATGTAGAAAATAAATAACAATATTTTTTATTTAATCACCATATCCCTATTGGACAAATGATAATTTGCAGTTTTCACTCTAAAGTAATGATAATGACATTTACCAACTTCAGGAAAAATTTTAAAAAGTATTATTTAAAAGTCTAAGAATTCTGAATAGAAACTGTACATTAATAATAATAATAAATTCAAAACATATATTGTAAAATTTTTGTTAACGTAATTATTCCCTTGAAGTTTCTAAAACTTAATCCCACAAACTCAAATATGTCTCCTTTTACAAAGATTTCAAATTTTCAATATAATTGTATATTTGTAGAGTTTTCCTCCACTAAGATCTCAAACTCTCTTCCTTTAGGAAGGAAACAATGTTATGAAGACTACCTATAAAGATTGTTGATGTCTAAATATGAAATTCCTCTTCATTCAATAATCAACATGGACCAACCTAATAGTTTCTAATGTTAATCCACGCATTTGTTGCTCAGCTTTTCAATTCTTTCTACTGGTTTTTATGTTTTCCAAAGAAGCTTTATCTGTTTTGGGCCACAAATATTTCAAGTAGAGGAATCAGTTGAATAGCCTATCATACCACCATTTACCTACCTGAGCTTAATTAATGTTGTCTGATTGACCGAATTAAAAGTTCCATTAGCATACCATTTGTATCAAAGGCCTGTTTTCATCCTATCAAGTCTATAATTCATACAAGCATAAAATCTATTCTTAAGGGAAGAACCTTGACAACATTAAGAAGGTGCCATGTGTAATGGTGCTCATCAGTATAAAGAAAAAAAAACATTAAATTTGACGTTAATTTTAAATAAATGCAGCGTTCTGCTCCTCCCTAACAGCATTGCAATTTAATGTGTTTGGCATTTTTCCTGAAACATAATGTTTCTTCTATCAAACTATGAGCTATCATTTATATAGCTAATTTTTATGCTTTCAATGAACTCCATTCACATTTCTTTAGAAGCACACTTATTAACCTACTATTATTGATTTCTCAGGCTTCTTCAGTGTAAACTGTGCTGTGCAAACATAGCTCAAGACACCAACCCTTCCCTGTCATTCTCCAGGACTGCAATTGATCTTATTATATAATAGTCCTGACTCCTACACCACAACTAAATTTGACCATAGCTACTATTAGGGAAAACATAAATTGCTTCAGAATCTGCATTGGGTTGTCTCCATTGCATATCTAGTATTTGGGATATTTAATAATATCACGGTGGCAAAAATTGCAGGCTTATCTCAGGTGATTCTCTTTGTTTAACCACGTGCAAAATAACTCCTTTGCTTGCTCTGTCCTTTAGAATAGAAGTAAATTTCTTCATAATTATTAATTCTGGCCAATTTTTTACTGCAGCTGCTCTTAAGGAAAATTTTGAAGTCATCTTTAAAAAAAATCTATGTGAACCTGAGAGGATGTGACAGATGCAGTTCTCTTTATAAATATAATAGCATGTAAAATTTATTATAATATCTCGCCTGTGTTTCGTGTTCTACAGTTCTCAATAAGCTTCTGTAGACACCATCTGGGTGAAGCACAAGACAATCTTGTGAGATATGTAGGACAGGTATGTGTAGGAACGTGTCCTGGGTATTGAGCCAAAGGAAACCCCTACATATAAACAGAGACGTCTTATGAATCTAAAAATGCAGTTTCAATACCTTAGAAAATAGTCCCCAATCAAAAGCATAAACAGCTGTGTTCTAAAAAGAAATGTAAATGGCTAATAAACATTTGGCAAGAAATGATTCTGCCACATTTATTCAGAAATTTAAAAATGTGAATGGCATCTTCACCTGTCAGATTATAGTAGGTAGTATGTTGTGATGAATGGGGTATCCTTATGTTGTATAGTAGGTTTTTATATTGATATAGTCATTGAGCCTCATCCCTTAAAAAATGATCATATTCTTTAGCCCAGTAATTCAACTGTTGAGATTCCTTCCAAAGGAAATAAAGTATCAAAAGACTTTTTAATGTAAAGGTTGTGTATAAAGACTTATGCTCGCTGATGTTTTCAACAATATAAAGAAACTGCTATAATGTTTTTATGGCACACTTTCATACAGTATGTTCTCATTGTTTTACTAATGTGTATTCACCAACTATTCAAAATACATCATTACTATTATTGTTTATATGAACCTGACAATGCGTTTCCTACTGGGGATAAAATAGTGAGCAAGAAAGACATCATATCTCTGAACTTATTTAAGAAAAGTTGGAAGGTAAAATTGTATGTGTGATCTAAAAATTATATAAAAATAGATAAGAAGGAAATTGAAGGAAGCATAAAAATGTTAAAAGTCACTTCTGGATATTAAGATATTAGCTATTTTTTTCTTCTACATTGTCTTTTTTATACTTTCAAAATTTACTGCACATGTTCTGTAGATTAGTCATGTCAAAGTGAATATTCAGTTACATAGTAATAAGGTTGTATTCTTTTATGACTTTGTTTTAAGTCTTCAGTCTGCCTGAGGCCAGCTATATGACAGTAGGATTCAGGAGAAAATTCATTGAATAAATGAATTAATTTGTATTTTGCACCACTGTTCATTCTTTACCATTGTTTTATCAAGGACCTATTATGCACCAGGCACTATTCTAGTGAAGAGGTAACAGTGAGTAGAATGCAGTCCCACCCTCTACAGAGCTTAGAGTCTATTCTTCTTGAAAACCATACGCTGCAATTCACAATATGTGCTAAAACAATAACAACAATATACAGTTAAATAAATGTTTTCTGTCATTAGATAAGAAAGGTTCTGCTGTATTAAGTTCTTATTAATGGTAGGTTAGTAGTGTTTTTGACTCCGAAGGCTCATTTAATTTGAGAAATATATTACTTTAGCTGTTGAAGAAATATCAGGATAATCATAGAAAATTAATCAACTTGCCTTCATTTTAACTCTGTTAAACTAGTCCATGTATATCCCCAGGCAACACTGGGAAGTTTTGTAATCTGTGGAAATGTTAAAGAACCTCAGCACAGGTTTATTCAGGTCTCAAAATATAAGAAACTGAAGAATGAATTGGTTCCTACAGGAGGGGAAATGGGAAGATTTTAAATATTCCTCTGCTCTCCAGTAGATGAGGAATCCCAATTTGTTCTTCAGACTATTGGGACCTCTTTGTTACTTATGAGGGCAAAATTCAAATACAATTATTAGCTTCTAAGGCAGGCTTCATACATGGGCACTCATACCCCTGTGGCAGTGGTTCCAGACAAATGTTGATTTTGTTTTGCAGGAAATATTTGCCAGTGTCTACATACATTTTTGGTTGTCACAATTGGGAAGGGTCTACTAGCAGCCAGGAAGTAAAAGTCAAGAATACTACTAAGCATTCTACAGCCCCCCAAAGCAAAGAATTATTCTCCCCAAAATATCCATAGTGGTAAGACTAAGAACACTGCCCTAGGAGTAAATGAAGACTTTCTAAATGGAATTGCTATATAGAACCGCGGGTTTCTTATTTTCTAAAAAAGTGCTTTTCCACTTCTTTGCCAGCCTTTCACAAGTGCAAAACACAAACCAAACTCTCTCATTGCAAATCTTGTTATGGACATGACACCGTAGGTGGAAAAAGTTCCATTTTACTAAAACAGATAATTGGAAATATTGATCTTGAGACTGAGAAAGCAAATGATTCTAATGAATGGTCAAAACCTCCCATTAGTTTCCATTTCTTTATTTCAACAAAATTGAAGGAACACCTAATCAAATTGGCAGTTATAGATTATTAAAATGGTTTTTGATGATAAAATGCTATGTGATCACAGGCATATGTCTCAGAAGGTGCTTAAACAAGACAGTTAAATTGCTATTTAGTTCTACTTTCATTTACATGTTTATGTGAATAAGTTTTTCACTGCTTACATTTCTAAAAACAAAAATAGGAATACAAGTGATGCTAAACCCCATTACATTCTAGTAGTAAATGAAAGACAAATATAAGTACCAGAATTAACTGAAGGGGAAAAAACTCCCATCTGGCTTAAGAGATGAATTTTCTTAAAGTATTTTTATATCTACTAAATACAAAAATTATTATGTATTTGTATATTTATCAGTTATGTTTCAGCGATAATGATAAAAAACAATCTAAAAGTAATTTCAAAACTTGTTCTCGTTCAATTGTGAAATTTGAATATGTATTAGAACAAAATTTTATGGGGGAGAATAATGAAAAGATAAATTTTAGAAGAAAATATGTTGTTAAATTATATGAAAGAACTTATTTATGCATCTTTTCAAATGTTTAACATGGATATCAAAAAATTGTGAGATTTAAAATCCATCAGTATATTTAAAGAGCAATTCATTGGTTTTATTTTAAAATGTAAAGTCTAAAATGCCTCAAAAATTACATTTTTTAAAGTGATGCAGTATATATTATGTAGTCTGCTTTTACAATAAATCTAGGTTGAAGGGGAATACTCCAGGAACCAGGATTCCTATTACATGGTCGTCCCTCTTATCCTGATGTCCTAATTGCTTAGGAACTGCATTATATTTAGTACCAAGGCAACAACTATTTCAAACTCTAAAAAGAACCAAGTATGAGAATCTGTCCTCTATTCACTTTATTTAAATGACCAGACACAATCATACATGAGAGGCTTTGAATAATAATTATAATTCACCTAATAATAATTATAATTCACCTAAGTTTTGAAAGTACCAGGTCACCATAGAAATTCTGGATGACCACCAACCTTAGAATCAGCAATGTTATCTTCCTTAGAAAAGAAGCACTTCAGTACATATCACTAGAACAGAGGAAAGCAATCTTTTTCTATAAAGCCCTAGATAGTAATTATTTTAGACTTTATGGACCATGTGGTCTCTGTCACAAATACTCAACCCTATCATTGTAGTACAACAGTAGTCATAGTTGGCATATTAATAAATAATTACCGCTGTGTTCTAATAACAAGAACAGGTGGCAGGATAGATTTCGATGGGCAGTAATTTAGCAAGTCTCTGAAAATGGGAACCATGTCTTAATTCCCATCACCCAGCATAGAACCTGACATCCAATAAATGAGTGAAAGTAATCAAGCCTTCAAAGGATAGTTTATTTAAATATGCTAAAATGCAATGCACTATCAACAAGAATAAGAAAAGAATTGTAAACTTCATAGAGCTTAGGTATTAACCTATTTCTAGAAGTACCATACAACTTGAACAAAATTAGTAGGTTGATTATGTATTATATTCTTTATACACACTTCCATATTGGATGATTAAACTTACTCAAGTATAACTTCTTACATATTTATTTTCTCTATATTTTAAACCTCTAGAGGCCAGAAACCTTTGAATTCCCAACTTAATCTCTATATCCATAATAGGAACTGAGACTTCAAATTAATTATGAATAAGGAAAAATAACTAAAACTAAAATAACTAAAATGTTCAGTTAATAACTGATGAACAAACATTTGACTCAAGAAAATGCAAATCAACACTACAATGAGATATTACTTCACACATGTTAGACTGGCTATCATAAAAAAGATAAGAACAAATTCTGACAATGATAAGGAGAAAAAGAAAATTTTGTACACTGTTGGTTGAAATATAAATTGGTGCAGTCACTGTGGAAAACAGTATGGAGGTTCCTAAAAAATTGAAAATAGAACTACCATATTTCATCCAGCAATTCCACCTCTGGGTATTTATCAAAAGGAAATGAAATCACTATCTTGAAAATATTCTTCACCCACATCTTCATTGAGCATTATGTATAATAACCAAGACATAGAAACATCCTAATCCCTATGAATAGATGAATGAATAAAGAAGATGTAAGGTTGTGTGTGTGTGAGAGAGAGAGAGACAGAGAGAGAGAGAGAGAGAGAGAGAGAGAGATGGAATATTATTAAACCATAAAAAAGAAAATCCTGCTATCGCAATAACATCAATAGACCTTGACAGCATTATACTAAACAAGTCAGACCAGAAAGATAAATATTATAAAATATGTGTGTGTGTGTGTGTGTAATCTAAAAACAAACAAAAGGAAATTTTTTTATTGACTAAACTTTTTTTTATTTTCCTACATTATTGTTCATTTTTAGACAATATTTGATTTCTCCCCTCAGGCGTATATACTATATGAAACTTATGTGTCATTTTTAAGTCTAATTCATAACAAATATTATCTCAATCTTCACAGCAAACTTGTCTCAAGATAGTCTATTTTTAGGTCCACTTGATAGGTGAGAAAACTGAGGTGCAGAAATATTATGTGATTTATCTAAAATCACACATCTAATAAATAGCAAAAATGGGCTTCAGACCCAGGCAGTCTGGATCTGTGTTCTTAACCATTGTAAAATGTATTCACTTTTCTTGAGAAGTGAACTCCTGGACTGATGTGAATCATTAAGATACAATGCAATACAGCATTGTTAAAGGACCCTGTTACAAGTAAAAATGAGATGAATTCAGAAATAAGAAGACAATGTTACAGTTGACTAGTACTAGAATGAACCTTATGGAAGACTTAAACTAAATCTTCAAAATGTGTAGAATTTTATTAGCAAAGAATCACAGAAAAACTTTTCAGGTTGAAATACAAAGTGGAAAAAAAGTTGGAGAAGCAGAATTGTAAGGGAGAAGTTGTGTGTGGGTATAACACTCCAATCAAACAAACTGTAAGAGAAATAGCTAACAGTTACTCTACCCTTAGTACTGTGTCAAATACTGTATTAGGTCCTCAATCTCATAATGGACTAGGTAGGCACAGTTACAGGCATTAACATAAGACAGTCAAGTTTCAGTCCAGCCTCTACTACTTTCTTTGTGGCTTTGGGCATGTCTCTAAGCTTCTCTGCACCTCAAATATTTGATAAAATGAAGAAAATACTTGCATCATGGGGTCATAGTAAGAGAAAAATTGCACGAGATAATGTTATGAAGTGTTTAGCATAGTGCTTAGTATTTAGTTCTCATTGAGTGGTTTATTGTTCTTAAATTTTTATTCTCACAAAAAAATGTGAAGTACTGTTATCACTATATTGTAAATGAGAAAGCAGGCCCAGAGAGTCTCAGACCAGTGTCTGTAATATGTATATGACTTTCCAAACACAATAGGCATCCTAGGGAGTTCTCATTTAAAAGCAGAGATTTGGTTAGAAAAAAATTGAGAGATACTGAAATGCCAAATTAAGGTTTGTTGTTTTTTTTTTAAATACTGAGATGAATCAAGAATGTTGGGAGCTTAGTATTTAAATTTTTGAAAAAACAACATTTACCAGCTATAAATTGCATTATTTCCCCCACACATCATCTCACTATTCGTCTAGGGGTGTTTTATGAAAGAACTCACCACTTTTTATATGAAGCTTCCTGGCTCCATATTTTATTTTATCATACTTTATACACAACCTTTAAAAATCCCACTACATATTGAAAATAGTTGAATCTTTCCTCTTCTTCCCTCTAAAAATTATATTTTCAATTAGAAAAACTCATCAATATTTTTATCTGAGGCTACTTTCAAATACATTCCTGCAAAATGCATGCATGATATTTCAAATAAAAAAACCTTAAAAACCTCTATCATTTCATCTTTTTTTTTTTTTAAACATTTATTTATTTATTTATACAAGCACTGGGTACAGTCAGAAGCGCGGGAGGGCGAGAGAATTCACCTATTACTTCATTTTTAAAGATGTTTTCTGGCATTGCGACGATACTGAGATTAGGAGATCTGAATTGTGAGACTTATGTAATGCGTACAATGCTCAACCCAGCATCTTATGTTCTAATTAAATACAAACCCAGTTAGTTGGCAGAAAAGTACGATGTTGTGGTGCAGATGTTAGCACCTTGTTAGCAATCCAAAACCTGCTTTCTCAAGCAGAACCTTTCCGAGTGCAAAGTTTTATATAGATAAAAGCTGTAATGTTTGAACTGCATTTGATGTACTTGTGTTTGAATCCAGGGGGGAAAAAAATCTTACCAGACATTTTTAATTAAAAAAAATTATCCCACTACTCTTAAAAATGGGGGACATTTATCAAAACCATTGTTTTAATTTTTAGAAAAAATAAATTATACTTTAAATGAACTACAGGATAAGTGTGTGTAATGTATTATATAAATGCAAATGCTATAAAACCATGTTCTCCTAGCAATCTGTATTTCTTCGTCATCATCATTAGAACTTACTCTATTGATGCCTCACTATGTGCTAGGCAGTGTTATAAGCACTTTATATGAATGACCTCAATTAATCATCAGAATAAGCCCTTGAAATTAGTAGTAATAATGTTTTATCTTCATCTCAGGAAAATGAAGCATAGAGAGGTTAAGTAATTTGTCTGAGGTTACCCAGCTACCATGTGGAGGAGCTGGAATTTGAATAGAGGGTTTTATGAGCTGTGCTCTCCCTTCTCCTTGTCACTTACTTATGGCCACAGGATGCCACAAGCTGATTCCTTCCTCTTGGTCTGTCTTGCCTGTCTCAAAAGTGCAGCCTGGAGGGTACAGTTCTACCTAACTCAAAGCTAAGTGAATGGGGTGAAGAGGATGATCTGTTCCATTTTTCTTTTCATATCATGCACAATATTAAAATGTCCTCGGCACCTTTAATTGAACACCTGGAAAAAGAATATAATCATTCAAAAATCACTTGAAAGCACGTCCCTGTATTGTAAGCATGCATTTAATAAGAACTGCCACCAATGACCAAACAATGCCCCTGGCCTTGAGGCAACCAGACTTAACTTTACAATATGTGGCTCACATCCAAGAGTGAGCAATATCCAACACAATGATGATTTACTGTCATCTGGGGATTCATTGGAAAGAGATCTAGAATTTAAAATCGGGAGGTATTTTGCTGACCCAATTGACTATGTACCCTTAGCAAGTCACCTCTTAAGCCCTGCCTCCTCATCCCTAAAAATAAATGTGGGGTGAAATTGTCTCCAGAATCTTCCAGCTTTCAAAATATACAGTTCATATCTTTAAGGATAATACTTTGCTACACTGTTACCAGAGTGCTCAGTTATTTTATTTATTAAGAAATACAGATTTGTATAGACTAGATAGCCTGTTCAAAATCAAGCAGGTGTACACACTAGGATTCTACTTCAAGAACATGTAATTCCAAAATCCTGAACTTAAGTGCCCTTTGTGATTCTAAAAGTCAATAAGTCTGTCCCCTACCCTATGCCTGGTCTCCAATTTATTACAATTATAGTGAATTTCTACATAGTTCCATGTCTTTACAATAACCAATAATATAGTATTCATTAGAACTATAGTAAGGGTCACAGATGTCAAAAGAAGCATCTGATTGTTCTTGAATTCTCTTATAAAGTTTATACCACTGAGACATTTAGCCTCAATATCAATTATACTCTTGTAAATGAGTTTACCAGATCCTCGCTCAAGAACATATTTTCATAGGGACATAAGGAGAGGCCTGAAGACCTTGAAAACTGAAAAGATCCTTCCATCTAGACAGAGTTGAAATGGGGAGAGCACAGAAAGGTTGTGCTGATTTAAGATAAATATCTTAACTTACTACACACTTTTGCGGAGGGATAGCTGGAGTGTGTGAGTGTGCACACAGGCAAGTATTTAGAGAAGTCGGGGCGGGTAGCCTGTGTGGGAGATAGGGGAATTCAGTGAAGGGAGATACTTTAGCCTTTCCTTCAAGTACATCTCCCTCCTGAGTACATTTACTTCCGTCACAATGGACTAGAAGAGATCCTTGCTTAGTGGTGCAGAACCCTTGAGACCTAATTTAGCTTTTATAGGAAATTCAAAAAGAGAGAGACGGCGCAAGAGCAAGAGAACAGAACAAAGATATGAGTTTGTACAGGGAATATTGATACTTCTGGACTGCCTCTGTAACTCTTAAAAGAAATTTTCTAAGTAAATGCTGACTTGGACTTTTCTGTTAGTGGAAGGCCTGAGCTCCTCCTGCCGAACAATGCGCTGCCCGAATCATCTTTACAATTCCCGACAGTCTGTCATCTCGGAAGCCCAGCTTCGTTGGTTTTTATGCTGTGAAGGTCAGCAAACATTTTGGAAAAATAAATTTTCCCCTTTAATTTCTTAAACGTGTCCTCACAATGATGTCCAGAAATAGGAAAGTTACATAAATGCAAATTAAAAACATGCCTGACAAGCTGTGCCTTTTGGTTCTGTTGATCATTTTTTTATTCACGTTTCACAGCAGTTTCCAAGAACATCAGCACATCCTTTGTTAACTACATATCAATTAAAATACCTCTGAAAGACAGGTACAATAATGCGCTATTTATTATCCTTCTTCAACAGTGAAAGACTCACTTTTATGAACTGCTACATATATCACATAGAGACTTAGAGAGAAAGAGAGAAGGGGAAAAAGCCTGCCCTTAAGGATTTCACAGAAGATGAGGAAAGACATTTTTTTCCAATACTGTAAAAAAAAAAAAATCAGCAGCTTAACCAGGCAATCAGTGGGAACATCAGGCCAGAGCCAGCCATTCTTATTCCTTCTCACTCATTGAAGCCCCAAAGTCGAATAAATTGTCATTCACAAGCAATTTTGCCACACAAATACAAAGTTGTTAGTGCAAAAGAGTCCAAATTACTTTCGTGATGACTATAGCAGTGTAGTCGTGGAAGGCAAACTAATTTAAAAAGAAAAAAAAATGAAAATACTGAGCTTTGAACTCTAGCGTCTTTGTGTCCTACTTACTTTCTGAGTCAGTTGGGATCATTTTTCTGCTTTTCTGTGTCTATTTCCTCACCTGTCGGACTGGAGACTGAGACCTACTTCATTGGACAGGTATGGGAATTAAATGAGGCAGTAAATGGCAAATCTAGCCAAGTCTTGATTGGTAATATTATTACATGATAGACAGCAATGATACAGTGTTTGCATTTTAGAAAAGTTGACCTTCATTATCTTCATTGCATTGAATATGCCACTCATATTTTAGGTTTGACTAGCTTTTCTGCATACAGTGAACCTGCCTGTGGTTATGTTGATTTTGCATCTTGTCTTATAACAAGTTAAAGCATTATCACTAACCTTAGAGTTTTTCATATCTTTTAGTCAATTTACTGTTTATAGCTCCGCACCATTTTAATCCTATTAGATATGAATACAAAATAAATGATGAAACACTGGGGGTTGACAGATTAATTAATCAGGCTGAGGTATTAAGTTGAGCCAATGATCTTCATGTGGCTAATCCTATATTTAGTTTATTGGATGACTGAATGCTAACTGGCATTCCCTACCAGCTAGAAAAATACATCAATACAACAACTTCCCTGCTTCCAAATCCTACCATTTGCTAAAGCTCTCTTGTATTAATCACTGAACTTGAGCCGAAACTCTTGTTTTTATTCTGGGAAGATGATTTATTCAAAATAATGTTTCACTTAAGGTCTAATCATAAACTCAAGATGATTCAGACACTGAAGTCCAGCTGTAACAACAACAGTATCTTCCAGAAAAATAACCACATGTATATTGAATCCCTTGAAAGTTTTCCATAACAGATCGAGGGATGATAAATCATGCAAACTCATTCTATAATTAACTAAAGTGTTCCTTTTCTTTCACCGTAATCCAGAAGGATTAGCCCATGACCTTTAGTTGAATAAATCAGGAGGAGGGGGCTATAATTTAATTTGCCATGTAAAAATAAGTCCAGATTTTAAAATCTGACCCCACCCCCGAAATAAACACATGCAAATGTGATCCTCTTCAGAAAATTTAAAACAAATCTTCACAGCAAATGAAAGTTTCAGCAATAGACATTGTCTCTATACAGCTTTCAATTTTATATTTTAGAACTTTTTCATGAGAAACTCCGAAACCTTGTGGTCATGTCACCTGGTTATTGAGTTAGTAACATGTGTAAGCCCAAGATAGCCAGGCTTCTACACTAATACATGATTAGTGTATTCCTAATCACAAACTGTTACAAGGCTGATTTATCACCCTTTTATCTCTTTTGCCAGTACACTACCTGACACATGGGGATTTGTTGAATGACTGTACCCCCAAAATGGAAATTTCCCTTGTTATTCAAATTTAATAATATCAAAAAATAGTTAACCTCCCTAGAATGGTTTACTATGAAATTATGAGAACTTGTACAGCAACATTGTTTCACTACTCCAATATTTCATAAAAATGGTATTTATTACATCCAGAGTCTCCCAATTCTGCCCTGGCCACAACAGGCCTTGGCTCTTTTCCTGTCTGGCTTTTGTTTTCTGTTCTCACCCACTAAGACAGTCAATAAAAATTTATTGGACAGTCACTTAAGATCTTTATGCAACAAAGAATAAGAGAGATGATGGATAGATGAGTAGATGGATAGATAGAAAACTTTCTTTTCAGAGAACATTTATAGTTGCTGAGTCTTCAATTTTGATTTTATATTCTCAGTTCTCTAAAAAGTTGAGCATCTTTGAAAATTACATTGTGCTGAGTGTATTGCTTTCCAATGAGCATGTTTGAAAATGCCTGTTACTTCAAACATCATTAATATAATAGTTAAGATCAAGCATTTTTAGATCCAAAATAATTACATCAAAATTTCACAAGTATTAGAAAAATAGAAGATAGACTTCAACGTCTATCCAGGAAATACCAAAACTATTCTATGCAGTGATGTTATTGCATTATTTTCTGAGTTATATGTATGTAAGTCAAATAAAAGCAAAGAAATTGAGTTTACTTTATGTAAAGGCAGGAATGGACACTGAGCAGGTTTTCTTTTCTTTTTTTTTTAAATAATAAATTTTATTTTTATATTCCCCATACAATTGCAGCCCCCCCCATTCTGACCCCAATCCCTCCCCTCCCGCCCCCGCCCCCCTAAAAGTGTCTCTGGTTCATAGTTTTTTGTTGATTTTGATTTTCACTTTCTTATAGTTATTCATTTTTTTTCCTGGTCCCTTATTGAGCAGGTTTTCTATGATCCAGCAGACCTGGTAAAGGAGGAGTCAGAGTCCTCAGTGGTTTTGCAGGTTTTTTTGGGATTACCAGGTACACGGCATGCAGGGACACTGGGGGGCTGGGAGGCTGGCAGTCCTCCCAGCCCTCAGCAGGTCTTCACTCTGGGCTCTCCGGCCTGCTCTCGGCTTCTGCTGCTCTTGCTTCTCTCTCAGCTTCTGCTGGTGTCACCGTGACACCGCCCTTAAAAGCCCAGTCTCAGCACAGGTGAATCCCATCTACCTATGCCCACAGCCTACTCCAGGTGCCCGCCGTCAGGCATGCATTCAGGACTGCAAGGATCCATCATCTATCCTGATGGCAGGAGGGCAGAAAAGCCTGACATTTTTCCCTTACCCTACACTTTATTAACCCCAGGCACTTGATCACAAACTGAAATTACAGCAGTGGTGGGATGTTTACATCAATAAGAATAAAGCCTAATTTTTTTATTTTGCTAAGATAAGTCATTTAACATACTGCATTGTCTGTGACTTGCTCCCCTAGAGGATAGTACGGAAATTCAGTTACCAAAAGAGAAACAGCATAAATCAGAATGTGTGTAAGTAAGTGATTGTTCACAAGAACAACCTGAAAGCTGAAGTCATTGTTTGGCTTTCCACTGTAGCCAGATAATAAACTAAAAAATGAAAGGAAATGTTTTGATGAATAGGGATGTCACTGCAAATCACTATTAACCTAAAAAAAGGGGGGGGTGAGGAAGAATGTAAAATGCTTGTAAGCACCTCTTTTCTAGCTTCCAGCTCCATCTACTCCTTATTAACCTAGCACATCACATTGATTTATCAGATAGGGATGGTGCCAGTTGAGTTTAGGTGCTTAACAAGCCGTGAGCACTAGGTTGATGCTTATTGAGGTTTGACTCAGGTTGTTAGCTATTGATTCTCTCAAATTCTTGTCTCTAAACTAGTCTGTTAGTTTGCTAGTCTTGTGTTTCACCTTACATTTTCTTTCAAATTTAGATCTTTTTGATCTCTGTCATTTCTCAATGTTCCCATCATCTCAGAGCTTTCCCCGTTATG
The DNA here is from genome assembly GCF_964194135.1 of Talpa europaea. Lineage (NCBI taxonomy): Eukaryota > Metazoa > Chordata > Mammalia > Eulipotyphla > Talpidae > Talpa > Talpa europaea. The sequence continues at coordinate 41,994,617 of NC_140074.1, forward strand.
ATTGATCCCTTTTCTTTCTTTTATTAGAGTCATTTCCACCTTTCTTCTTTTTTTTCTCTATTTAATACTCTCCCGGTAGTCTTTTAATTGTTTTCCCATTTATTTTGAAAGGATTTGCTTGACCCATATCCTCCTCCCCATTTCCTTAGAGTGCCCATTTTCATCTTTTACTTTAATACCTCTACTATGGCAAGAATTTATCAAAAGTGCCATTGGCTTAAGGAAGATCTGAAGATCTTCTTACACCTTGGCATATTGACTCAGATGCAAAACATATATCCATATTTACAGCTCATGGCCCTGATTTCAAAGCATATTTTTTAAAGTTATCTTATTTTTAGGAAAATACCTAGCTGTCTACATCTCCAAGTCATGGAACAAACCTCAGTATCCTCCATCAGACAAATGTATAAAGAAACTGTAGGCTGTATGTAGGGTAAGGAAAAATGTCAGGCTTTTCTGCCCTCCCGCCATCAGGACAGATGATGGATCCTTGCGGTCCCAAATACATGCCTGATGGCGGGCACCTGGAGTAGGGTGTGGGCATAGGTAGATGGGATTCACCTGGGCTGAGACTGGGCTTTAAAGGGCGGTGTCACGGGGATGCCAGCAGAAGCTGAGAGAGAAGCAAGAGCAGCAGAAGCCGAAGAGAAGCCGAGAGAAAAGAAAAGCAGCAGAAGCGGAAGCAGAGAATGCCAGAGAGCCCAGAGAGAGTGAAGATTTGCTGGGGGCTGGGAGGACTGCCAGCCTCCCAGCCCCCCAGCACTCCTGCCTGCCGTGTACCCACCAAATCCCAATACACTGAGGACTCTGACTCCTCCTTTACCTGGTCTGCTGGATCAGAAAACCTGCACTGTGTCCAATCCTGACCTTTACACTGTATATTCAATGAAATACTACACAGCCATGAAAAAGATGAAATGGTGGCTTTGGGGACAAAGTGGCTGGGCCTCAAGTTGCTTATATTAAGTGAAATAAGTCAGAAAATGACATAGATTTCAGATGGTTTCACTCATCTGCAGAATATAAATGACAAAAAAAAATACACAGGCAAAATATAGCAGGAAAAATCCTTGAACTTAGTGAAAGAATTTAATGTTTACCAGAGGGAACTGGGAAGAGGAGGAAGGGCAGTGGGAGGGATGCGGAGGGAGTACTGGCACAGATGGTATGGGGGAGGGTGAGTGGGACATGTGCATATGGAACAGGAAAAATGTAATCCCCAAATTAAAATAAAAATTAAAAATTAAAAAGAACAATAAATGCATATTTGTCTCACATCTGTATTTATTTTATGTATATTAACTTTTCACGAGGAGAAAAAGTCCAGCTAAAGCTTTCAAAATAACATCGTGGCCTTGTTGTTAGTGCCCCATAATCAAAACTTCAAAGAAAAAAATCAACTGTGACATTTTCCAAGCTAGCTAAACTCTTGCTAGGAGACTGTTAAACCAAATACCTTGTAACTGTAATCTTTTACTAAGGATAAATCATATTTTTCTCCTGTTGAACTTTCTTTCTACACTCACTCTTAAATGTGACCAGACAATTTTGATAAATTGCTTATGCAGCTGAAGCTATTTGTGTTTATACTCAGTCTTTAATTCCTGAGTTTTGAACAACTCTTCAGAATAACTCAATGTATTCAATACTGCAGCTTTTAATTTATATCATGGAAATTATTGCCATGAGTTCATTCTTTGGGTCACCCACAAAATTATTTTTGTATGAAGACCTGTGTAAGATTCTGAGGGAGGCAAGAGAAATAAAGGTATCACCATAAACAGCAGCCAGAGATATGACCAGTAATTGTAGCACAATGCCATATGCCAGTGTGGGGTTTTACATTAGGGGTTATGAGTGCATAGGAGAGGGGACTTAATTTGTCTTGGATCTGGAAAGACCTGAAGAAAGGAGAGATTCCTTCAGAGGGAAGAACAGTTAAGATCCACCAGAGCAAAAGCAAATTGTCTGAAAAGGAATTCAGTCTTGATGTGATGGATAACAAAATTGGGGGAGAAACTTGCTATAAATAATTGATAATTTATCATTATCATCTCAGATACTAAGTCTTAAGAGACTTGAGGAAATCCAAAGGTCTTGACTTCTCCTGAAAAGCTAATTAACTTTATTTTTGCTGACCTTTTTATTTCCTTCCCATAAGATGAGCTGGTGATTTAAGTACATTCATGAAAAGGTTCGACTAATTTATAGGAGAAGATAGTGTTTAAATATTTATTCTGTTGTTTGCTCAAACTTCTCCTGTGGTTACTTCTCTATTTGCATAATGTAAATACTGTTTTTCAACAAATATTGATTTTCCCTTGTCTGGTAATCAAAGCTTAGATCAACCATCTCAGCTCAAATATGAAAAGCCAAATACCAAAACTATAATATTTGTCTTTATTTTATATTCAACTCATGAAAAAGAAAAAATATTATATATCCTGCAAAGATCACATCTGGAAATTTAGTGCTCTTTATAATTTTTTTAATCTACCTTTGATTCTAATTACATAAGGAAGACTTTTAGGAAACGAAATTATTACTTTCCACATTGAATCTTTTATTGCACAAAACTGAGGGCAGGGCCTACCCCTGGTGGTGCAATGGTTGAGCGCTGGGCTGCGAAGCTGCCCGCAGCCTCTGCAGCACCGGGTCGATCCCCAGCCACCTGCAAGGCGAGGGTCCCACATGGTGCACAGACCTCTCCTGCTGTGCCCGCTGCTCCCCTCAACAGTGTATTTCGTCATTCTGCCTGTTCTGCTCCCCTCTCTGGCTCTGGTGAATTCTCTCACCCTCCCGCGCTTCTGACTGTACCCAGTGCTTGTATAAATAAATAAATAAATCTTAAAAAACAAGCAAACAAACGAACAACTGAGGGCATATGAGTTATCCAAAATTTGCTCATTAAATTAATTTTACTTAAAGTTGAGTGTACTTAGTTATCTGCATCCCTGATGTGGGTAAATAAATACAAATATCCCCAACTGTAGTAGATAAAGATTCATGAATGATGAAGTTAAACCACTGATTTTCAGAAAAAAAGCAATATTTCATTTTATTGAGTGAGTGGAGAAAGAAGAGTGTGCTTATTGCCATAAACCTTGCTGTGACCGATTAAATTCTTTTTAAGTAAAAGGTAGAAGTTATAAAGAATTGGAGTTTATATTGATTTTTCATTACTAGCTAAAAGCTTGCATGCCATAAAAATGGATTCTAACATCCAGGCAGGGAGAAGTGATTCTTGGATCCTCTTTTAGAAATCAGTAGGAGACCAAACAGTTGTATAGTCTAATTAATGAAGTCAGACTGTAGAGTGATGGAACTTTATTTTCATTCTTTTTGGAAAAGCTAGAGATTTCATGTTTATAATTGGCCAAATCATCTTCAGTCTTCCATCTTGCCTTTTCACATACTATTAAACCAATCAGGATTTTCCTCCTGAGTCCCTCTTAAAACAAGGGGATGCCATACCCACAGACTAGAATTCACTTCTCACGCTACCAGCACAGCAAATCAGCAGTACCTGACAATTATTATTTAAGGTCAGATGTTCCCAAGGGAAGATGAGTAAATTAAACGATAACTCTTTTCAATTTTTGTAAGTGTAGAATTCTGCTATTTTTACTCTCTATCACCATTCTAGCAGAAGCCTGATGAATGTTTACTTTTGTTCCAGAAATCTGCAACTCAATTAGGATCGCTTATTAAAAGTATCCCGAGTGATTCCAACACAGAACTAGACCTGAAAGACACTGAAAAGACAAATACAAACATACTGTAGTTGATCACTATATTTTCAAAAGTAAAGGAAAATTTTTGGAAAAATTTATTAAAAAATATAAGATGTGATATAAGTTTAAGAAAATGTAAGGTTTGCTCCCATTTAACTTACAGTTTCTTCAACAGGGACTCATTTTCACAATAAGAAAACCAAAATAGACTATTGAAGACTCACCTAATTTGGCACTCAAATGGTGCTCAGTGCCTGACTTGCATCAGCACTATCAGGGAATTTATTAAAGATTCAGAAACTGTATCAGAATCTCTGAGGGACACCAATGCTTTATAAATATCCACTATGACAAGACCCCCAAGTGATTTTGTACAACAGTTTGAGTTTCATTATTCTGGTTAACTCACACACTCTTCCCTTAGGGAAATGAAGGCTTATGTTAACTTTTGCAGTTCAAGCTAGCAACCAGCAAGAGACTTATGATTTATCCAGATGCCACTGGATGGTCAGTGAGGATACAGGGAGATTCTTCTTCCAGATAGCGGTTGGTTGCTCCATCAGAAAACTTCCCTTTTCTCACCTCTACAGACCACAATTTCATGGGTATATTTTCTTCAAACATTTCTCTCTAAGAATTTCTTATTATTTCCCATGATAGAGAGACAGACAGACAGACAGACAGATAGATAGATAGATAGATAGAGATCCAATATAAGCTTTCTGTCAACTGCCAAAAATAAAATTGCTGCCAGAAATTTTGGGAAAACATATTTTCTTAGATACTTGCTGAAATGTCAGTCATAATTTGTGGTTTTTCTGTCATGATTTCTGGTTTTTGTAATTATGGGATGATAACTAATTTCAGAATACACATCTGTAAAAATATGAAAGAAACATTTAAGGTCAAGTGGGGAGATTCATGATCAGGGAAAAAAGTGGGCAAACATATCTTTCAGAAACTTCATGCTTTTAAACCCAAAAAGAAACAAGACAATAAACAACAATAAAAAACAAGACAGTGAAGGGCCTCCCCCGTGGTGCAGTGGTTGAGCGCTGGGCTGCGAAGCTGCCCACAGCCTCTGCAGTGCCGTTTCGAACCCTGGCTGCTGGCAAGGGTCCCACATGGCGTCGGCGAGGGTCCCACATGGTACGTAGACCTCTCCTGCCACGCCCACTGCTCCCCTCAGCAGTGTACTTCATCAGTCTGCCTGTTCTGCTCCTCTCTCTGGCTCTGGTGAATTCTCTCACCCTCCCATGCTTCTGACTGTACCAGTGCTTGTGTAAATAAATAAATCTTTAAAAACAAACAAACAAACAAAACAAGACAGTGAAGAGTAAATGTCAGAGAGGAAACATTCTGTGACACACTGGTACAGAGTTAATGAGTTGAACTTACTACAGGCAAATTTCCATTCATAATAAACAGTACATGTCTAAGAGGGCTCTATTGTTGACAAGCTCAGCAGAGTTTAGCACGGGGTTCAGGAAATTTTTCAGACAAGACTCACTGAACAGAAGACTGGAATTAAAAATCTAAATTCCAGTGTAGTGTTAATATTCCATGTGATATATTTATAGCTATTCACAAAAGACACACTAATTAATTAATTAAAGCTAGCTGTAAAACTCATGAGAATTAGGGCCTGGAAACCATAAGCCTAACAATTGACTATTACCTCTTACTAGTGTGAAAAGACTTTATTATTCAAATTTTAAGTTAGAACTGTGTTCTCAAGCATTTTTAGATACAATGCAAAGAGAAACTTTATTTTTTGTGTAGAAGAAGTAGAGTGTAGGCCAGAGGTGGGGGTGTGCAATGAGAGGACTCACCAGAGTGGGGAGAACAGGCAGGTTTACTGAAATACACTGCTGAGGGGAGCAGCAGGCAAGACAGGAGAGGTCTGATGCTCCATGTGGGTTAGCTCCCCGGACAGGAATAGAACCCAGGCTATCGTGGTAACAGCACTGAGACCCAACTCCCAGGCCACCAGGGAGGCATGCAAAGAGAAACTTTAATTGCAGTACTTTACTACAGAAAACAGGATGCTAATTACAAACAGAGTTAATGAGTTGAACTTACTACAGGCAAATTTCCATTCATAATAAAGAGTACATGAGCTTGTTGACAAGCTCAGCAGTATTTTCTGAACACCTATAACATGCCAGTTATTACTCCAAAATATGGGAATTCAACAGTGAACAAAAGGAACCAAAAACCTCTGCCCTAATGAAACCTACATTGCAGAAGGGAGAATCAAGACAATCTTAAAAAGTAAAGTTGAGAGTATCTGTGAGGTAGCAATTTCTACAAAGAAAAATAAAGGAAGGAAGAGGGACAAAGTTTCCAGTATAAGAAGATGGAGGGAATTGCTGCTTTTCTGTCTGTATAATAAAAGCATAGCCACATTTATTATTGCCATGGATGATTTTATAATTCAGAGTCAGCGTTACTGAGCTGGAACCCCTGGTTTTACAGGTGAGAAAGAGACCAAATGGTTTGTGTTTTGTCTGAGATTTCCAAGGTTTGAGTTCAAGTCTACTCACATGTAGTCCAGCACTCTTTGCAATGTATCACAAGCATCTCCTAGCAGTTTAGAAATTGTCCTTCAAATCCATTTTGTCATTGCAAATGAGACCAGACTTTGACTAAGAATATTTTCTCTCTTCCAAAATATTTATCTGTGTGTATATCTCTCCAGCCGCATGTTTGTAGGGTAGCCAGTTGACTTCAGGCACTTAAAGATAGATGGCTGTTAACACCATGTTGTGAGTGATGACGTAATTTCACATGATTTCCAAATGGAGTTTCAGAGCCACTCTTGCAAGCCTGAGATCTATGTAGACTATCAACAGATGACCATAAATATAGTTTGCTATAATTTATTTTTAAACTATCTGCATGCTTTTAAAAGATGCTCCAAAACTGTCACTCCCTTGTCTCTAAACTTTAGTGACATAACATGAGAGATCACTTTCCTATTGCCACAAGGACCGGGGAGACCTTCAAGGAAAAGGTGAGCAAGAAATTACCTAACTTGAGTAAAACCAAAATCTGCATAAAGGGAGTGGGATATTCTTGTAGTCCAAGTGTTGAAAACACTTTTAAAGTGCAGTTATTACTAGAAGTAACTGTGAAAATACTATTCTCCTAGTGCAGCTGCTCCTTACATATTTGCTTTACTGAAATAAGAAAAATGTTTATTATGCTTAGTAATGCAAGCCTCAGGCATCAATGTCTCAAGTGTCTCTTAATCTCTCCTCTCACAGACGTGTGTCTGGCAGTGGGAAAGGCAGCAGTCCTGGAAGTTCAGGCCCTGATTTAGTGTGCCAGGCCCATTGTCCTGTTACCCTTTCTACCTGTAACTGAACAAATGAGAGAGAGACAGAGCTGGACTTCGGATGGTCCCAAAGTAGTTTTTAGACTTTAATTGTAAGTATAATTGGGTTTTCAATACCATTTAGGGAAGAACAGAAAGTTACTTCTTCTGAACCTAACATGAACATTTTTTTGTAAAAATGTTGTAACTATTTTCTTCGTCGCTGGTAATGTTGCACTAGCATGTATTGAAGAGCTACTACTACGTATTGGTTCTGTGTCCTTTGTTGTAGGTTTTGTTGCACTGACGAGAACAGTCATTAACATTTGTTGTGTGCCTACTCTAACCCAGGCACTAAGGCGTGGGTACTAGGAGTTTCACATTTGTTGTCTCATTTCATCTTCACAATAACTTCCCATGAAGTGGACTGGTTATTTTTTTAATCGTTTTTTTTTTTATTTTATACATTTTTTACATCATTTTTCATTTTTGCACAAGGTATGCATTTTCATCTTGGTTATATTCCCCATACAATTCCCACTCCCCTTGTTTTAATCCTACTCCCTCCTCCCGCCCCATAGTGTTTCTCTGGTTTTATAGTTGCTTGTTGATTTTGCTTTTTATTAGATTATAATTAGGTTTTTCCTGGTCCCTTATTTAGGTTTTCTAAATTCCTGCTATGAGTGAGACTTTTGGCTAAGATCAAGTGTAGTTCATGCACTGGTTATTAATGGCATGTTCTGGATGAGGAAATGAGGCTAAGGGAGGTTAAACAGCATCCCCAAGATTACCTATTTAGCGAGTATTGAAGCTAGGATGTCAGACCAGCAAAATTCAAATTCATGAAGTCCCTTTCATCTAAGCATTGACTGAACTTTCTTTACTTGATTGCTCTTTCAAGGGGGGAGTACCATGTTTTCTATCCATAAAAATGATTTCAAAATGAAGGAAGTATTTTTTCCAGTGTCAGATATTTAGAAGAATTTGCCATGCAGTTAGAAAATCTAAAAACATGGACTTTCAGACAATATTTATTATCTTCATTAGGGGAAGAGATATTGAAACCCAAGGATTTCTAAAGGTTGATTCATTAGAAAATTGAGGAAGTAAGGGTCGTTTGTAGTAACAAGAGGATTGAACAAAAGAATAAAAAGATAAGTAAGGAGCTAATAAGCTGACAATAGTTAATGTGAAGATAGAAAAAAAAGTAAGAGTAAGTTGTAACCATAAAAAAAGAAACCTCTCTATAATCTCTGCTTCTTGTAGAATCACTGCATATTTCTTCAATATTTAGATTTTGGAAAGTTGGTCTTATTTTTCCTCAACTCCTTACCTTTAATATGGGCATAATAAATAGTAACCCACATTGATATGAGAATTAAAATTGCAAATGTATTTAAAAGAACTAATACTAAGTATTTTTAAAGTGCTTGCATAGAGCTTAGAACATAGTAAGCACTAAATAAATGTTGGAGACTGTGAGTTTTTTTTATTGCACATCAACATGTAGAACAGCATGATACCTAGGGGATTTAAAACTAATTCCCATGTTTCTGTCCTTAATACAAGGATTTATTATTGGACTGCTATATTAATTAATTTAGCAACACCCAGAGCTGTAACAAATGGAAGTATAGGAGACTGATGGCAAACCTTGGCAGCATTCTGTAGTGTAAACATTTTCTCTCATCCCAAACACATAAGCACTCCATGTTTCTTCTGAATATTAATCTTACCTTGCTGTTTCTACAAATCTCTGAGATAAATCCAAATTCCAGCGTGAATATGATGAAAGGCCATTACATAACAAAACTATCTTCCAAATGGAAGTAAAATGTTATTCCCTATTACATTTTGGTGATTAGGGAAGAAAACATGTTCTTATACACTCATGTTGAGAGTTGCTGCAAATTCTCCACCTTTTCTTTGGGATTAGCAAAATCAAAACTATCATACTTGATATACCCTGAATTTGCAGCTACATAAAGCTCCGATAAGGTAAAGCCAATATCTTCAAAAGCAACAGCCATCTTGTGATGCTAGTGTGAGATCTTTGAAAGTTTTCTAAGGAAAATTGACTCTCCCTGCCTGAAAAGAAAATTTGATCTTTTTTGTGATGATGATCTTGGGACATTAGACCAAGCAGAATAGAAATTGTCAATTCATTTATGATGGTAACCAGTAGGCACTCACCTACAAATCAAAAATACTGACACCTTGTGACCTGGCATCGTTCATTTTCCTTTATCTCATTGGTATAAAATAAGGACATCAGCCCTCTTACCCTGGCCTCAAAATGACTGTTTCTAATGTGAGATAATTGTTTATTTTCCAAAGAAGGCTTAAGAAGTTTTGAAAGTGGCATCTTTGTTACCCCCATTTATTAAGTGATCCTTATCCAGAAATCTATTTATTTATAATCCTTTATTTTTCTTTACTACCTCATAATCTTTTGACATACACTATAAAATGACACTATAATATAGTTAATCTCAACATTTCTCAGGCAACAGGAGAGTAAATGCTTCTCTAAGGACATTGTCTCATGAAGAGGCCCCAGTACATGGAGACACTTTGCTGGGGAGGCAGTTTGAAGCAGAGTTGTCAGTCAGTCTGAGTGGCTCACACCTTGCTAAAGATGTCTGAACTGACAACCTAAACACTGGAGTAGCAATGACTAAATTAAGGTATCATAGTAGATTTAAGATGTTTTTAAGCTCTTTGGTTTTTAGATGCAGCCGTAATCCCAAAGCCACAAGGCTCGACCTTCAGCCTGAGGCCATGAGGACAGCTAGATCAGAAGTTCCCAAGTAGCACCCTGTTGTGTACATATAACATCCAAATACAGAGTGAGAATCTGGGGGTATTAGGGAAGCTGAATTTTCTTATCTGAGTGAATTGCCAAACCCCTATTTCAGAAATCCCAGTTTTATCTCCCCATAAAATGCAATTCTATTATGAGATCACTTTATAAAACTCAGACATCTTAGGGTCAGATATTTATACTTCAAATATATATAATTGATACATATTTAAGTGCCTTCTTTAAAAGAATTACAATCAAGTTTTATTATTTAGCTTTTTAATACACAAAAGCAAAAAAAAATAAGCTCTACAATATTTTTGATATATTCTTTTGAATGAAAAATAAATATGTCAACCCAGAATAGGTGTTTTTTTTTTTTCTCTTCACCCTGTCCCAGTAAAATTAGAGTATAAATATTCTAAATCTTGCATGAGAATTTTTTATAAAGATTGCTAAGTGTTTTTGCAGATGGGGTCATTTAAATACAGGCACTTTCTCGTCATGAAATTCACAGTGTCAAAATTATTGCCATTTAAAGTCGTGTCTTGAAATTTTTTCATCGGGATTAATGCTATATGATTTTTGAAGACCATGAAAAACTTCAGTGTTTCTTTTCATCCAAGCTGACACATTGTCACTGTGAATGAAAATAAAAGAATGTATAATGATTGTTTGCAATCAGAAATTTTCTTTCAAATTTATCTATCCTTCATCAACTACCCATGACCTCTACAGTCAGTAACAGTTTCTAAGAATCAAAACCTGAATATTTCTAGAATTCTTTTCCATGCTATTCCACTCATAAGCAAAAGTACTACAATTTCAACAGCAGTGATGTTACCTAGAAATGTTTGTCTGAGAGGATCATTAAAAATCTAACAATGTCTTCACCCTGGCCCCTTCTTGTCCTTTTTTTCTCAGTGATCAGACTTGTATTCACTAAGCTTAGCTTCTACTTTCTCCTTCTAATCTCATTCATTCCTGCTGGTCTTCATTCTTCAAAAAGTCTAATTTAGTGTTATTATTGTTAATTAGAATGAAGGGTGCAGTGCTCTAAGTTTACTTTTTTGCAGTTCTGCTGGAGAACTGCTCTCTTTGCTTGATTCAGGTACACATAATATATTTTGAGATTAAAACCTTATCTTCAACATATACAGTGTCCTTCAGGGCGTCGATATAGAACTTCATATTCAATAAACATGGGCAATGTGCTAACATACTCCATGAATTACAAAGGGCAGGTGGTGAGTAGTTGTTTGGTTTTTGGTTAGTTTATGGTTTGGGCTCATTTTAAATGCTGCCCTCATTGAAAAACAGGAAATGACACAAAATCCAGATTTCTTATTTCTCTTTAAAAACAAGTCAGGACCTTTGGGCCTCTATTCCCTAAGGGCAAGCACTGGAAATGAGAAGTAGTTTCTCTCTACAGATGAGCGTGCCCGCTCTATCCCCCGTGCCCACCGTACTGACTCCACTCATTACACTACATGCCTAATTATTTGAGTTTGCCACCTTTTCTCTGCACAGACATCGTTCAAAGACCTTCTAATTTGTTTTATATAATTATCTCACAAATGCAATTTCCCCATGAGGCAAAATGATAGATGCTTTCCTCTGATAGGATTCAGTCGGTGTCAAAATGTTCTTCTTTTAGCTTTCCTGACATTTATGCAAAATTTTCCTTTATGGTACTACAGGAACCCTCATTCTGCAGCTACCACTCTGGGAATATGATGAGATCTGCATATTTGAAATGGTCTGAAAAATTTCCTGCAAAATTACCAATAGTGCCAGTGACAGCAGCATCCCTACCTGGAATAGGGCTAATGGAAATAAATTGGAAGCCAAGTCCACTTTAATCACAATGTAGTTCTCCAAAGCTTAACAAGCTCTGATGCCTATTTTGTTTGTTTTGGCATTTTTTATCTACCTCCTAACTTTTAAGAAATTCATTTACTCTAGCTGGGCCTTCATTTATTAAATGTATATTTTTATTAATGAGCTAATATTGGTTCACACCACTTTACGTGATTTAGAGATATCCATTCATTCCTCTTTAATGTTACCACACCATGCCCACCACCAAAGAACCCACAATCCTCCACCAGAGGACTGTGTAGTCCAGAGAGGTGCATGTCAAGCTTTTTGATTGATTGCAGGGGCTCACTATTAGTCCAGGGGATAATGGTACCAGCTCTCACAAGTTTGGCTTTGTTGTTATATCCATGAGTTAAAATAGTTACAAGAAGGAGCCTAGACAAATGTTTTTAAGTTTTTTTAAAGTATATGCATTGCTGCCAAAATTTCAGACTTTTAAGAATATTGATCTTGTCCTCTTACTAAAAAATTTTTTTAAAACAGTGACATTGTTGACAAAAATTAACAAAATGGATTTGGCAGAAGGTCCATTAAAGACAGACACTTGACTCATTGAATTAATCATGCAGCGGGGAGGAAAATAATCCATTTGAATAGTGGGTGGTCATTGTGGCGCCCAAATAACTGATCTGTGGACAATATTATTCATTTCTTCATTGGGGGTTCTCAACAGACTGTGACTTTTCTGATGAAGTTCTTCCTTGTCTTTCATAAGAATCCTGTCTTGTGTTTACTGTTCTCTTCCTATTGTTAAAATGGCCTGGTTCTTTCAGGGATAAAAAAATAAACAAAATGTCTTTTAGTATTACTTCTTGAGTGAGGAGCATTCTGAGACAGAAGATTCTCTCAGATATAGAATGCTGAATGGAAGTTGATTGTCAGAGGGCACCAGTTAAATATGATTGATAATGGCTTGATATTATTTCTTTGATCTTATTTCTTTTTTCTCTCTTTAATCCACATGAATAGTAATGAACACAGCTGAGTGAAGGAACACAAAAGCAGATAAGCTACTGTGCTCTTTTTATACCCTCCAATCTAATGAGCACATTGTCTTTAGCATCATTAATGAGTTTTGCAAAATTTGTAATATTTTCATAGAACACTAGTGCAACTTATTTCAGGGTCATTGACCATATTTTGCCCCTGGCACCAAAGTGATGGCTTAATTTTTAATTACAAATGCTAATTCTAATTAACAGGTCTGGAAAACACTCAGAATGAGTTCTGTGTATCCCTGTCCACCTGTTTATACCCCAGATGCTTTGAACCCCAAAGCCACAATACATGAATCCTCTTGGCAGTGCCTGAGAAAAGATGCTGAAGTAGCTGCTATACCCCCTATGGAGGATATGTAGTCACAGAATATCTTGATGTAATGATTACAGTAACATTTTCACTCTGCAGCTACTATACTCCAAAGTGACTATGTCAGGACTTCATTTCTTCTTTTTCTGTTTTCTTAACCACACAACCAGGCTCACAATTGGATTTGGCAGCTGCAGAGCTACCCTAATATAGCAGCAGACAAATCCAGGCAAAGAACAGATCTATCACTGTATCTGACTGATCTTTCTGCTTATGCACAGTGACAAATTCTCACCTCTCCATATAGATCAGCAGGCTCTGTAACCAGTCAGTCACGCATAAATTGTGACAGCACATCATAAGACTGGCAATTTGGAGCTCTGGAGAACAAGGTGAAACATGAAGTTATTTTACATGAAAACTGCAGCCCTTCCCAGAGCAACATGTGTGTGCACGCGCATCTTGCAAAAAAAGTCATGTTGTTCTATTCACTTTATTAAAATACTTTCAGAAAGGAGATGAAAGTACAAAATCTTTGTGCTGCAGAAGAAGGATTTCCATTGTCCACTGCATAAAGACTACCCAATTTCTTTTCCCACCTGCTTCTAAGTTACTCCAAATGGCTAAATCGAGAGAGTCTCTGGCTAATGAGAATATGTGTGCATGTCTCTGAAATTCCAGTGCTGTGCTTAGGATGATAGATGAAAAAATCTTGGGATAAGTTTTCCACTCTTTTTCTTCCTGCTTCCAGTGAGATACACTCTTCGGAGACTTCTGCTTATATTCCTGAAATCAAAACTTCCCACTTTTTTCTCTCAATTTAAGAATTTGAGAAATAGTTTTAGCATTTGCCTAGAATTTTGAGAAACCCCCTTTATCATTTTACTGAGAGCATATTCACAAGGTAAAATGGCTGGATGCTTCTGAAATGTTTCACGAAGTAAAATGAAAGTCATGTCCATGAGCTATCCAAATTTAATTGTTAATAACTTGACAATTTAAAAAATCTTTAATTTTAATGTATATGTTGAAATACATATGCTGAACATGCACAAATTAAATGTATTTTGATATTATTCATAAAGAACTAAACCTAAAGCAAATGATTTGATAATAAAATAATGTAAGATTGCTGTTGATTATAAGTTCAGGGCAGAAGAGCTAATGCATCACAGGCTTAGGACAATGTAAGATTATTGACTAAACGGATATCCTGGAATGGACGCAATAAAATACTACCTCAAAATAAATTTATTGAAGTCTCATAAGTACTATGAGAAATTTGTCTGCTTATAGAAAAAATTAAATTCTTCCATCAAATTTGTTTCCACTAAAAAAAGGTAAGACTGATTCAGTCTATGTTTTATCTTATTAAAAATAGCATTTTGTTTTTAGGTTTAAAAGGGGGAAGTCAGTTATTTGCACTGTGCTGAAAAAAGCAATACATTACATCTGAATAGGAATTCAGTATTTCACGATGATGATGAAGAAGAAGAGAAGGAAGAGCAATAGCAGGAAAAAAAGGAGGCAGAAGCAGAAGGGGAGAGTTGAGAAATGATATTTACTCTGACATATTCCTGTAGAATAATGTAGAGAGAGGACATTCTCTCTGTTAGCAAACTAATTCTTTGAGCTCATCTAAGTTCTTAAAAATACATTAACTGAATTCCTTCACCTCTTTGGGGGACATTAAAGTACAATTTGTTCCAATATTTTGTCAATTAAGATTACAAACCACTCTGAGTCTCCCTGCATCTCACATTCTATAACAAACCCAACCGACTATATTACTTCAAACCAATTACTCACTCTGACTGTCCTACAGTAAGAACACTAAGTCAGTAACTTCAAGGTTGCAAAAATGGATTGCGTAGTTGGAGTCATTTGTTAAATTGTTCCCATAGCATTGGAAAAGAAAGAAATTTTAATTCAGAAGAAGTAAAAACTACAAAAAGGAAGCATCAGCTGACTTACCCAAGGTCATCTGGTGAGCCAGCAAGAAAGACGGCAGTTTAATATGTGCCATTCAAAGCTTTTTAACTTGCATAAAAAAGGAATTTTTTTAAACTTTCCTAAAAAGTGTGAACATCCTTTGACCCACATAAGAAAGAATTCACTCTCAAATTAATATTTCATCTTTATCTTTTGCATTTGCAGTTCACTTATTCAAAAATGATTCTCACAATCATTTGATGGTAAGGCAGGTATAAAGCCCATTTTACATACAAGGAAACAAAAAGCCCAAGAGGTTAAGTAAGTGATTCACTTCAAGTTATAGAACTAGTTAGGAATAGAGGTGAAGCTAGAATGCATATCTTTATTCTCCTGATCTAGAGTTTTCTAGAATATCGGTATTCCTCCATCATTTCCTCTTCCCCAGGCTTCCTGGCACAAAAGTCTATTTTGAAGAATTTGAAGAATAAAGATTGTACATTATCCTGCTTATGTAATAAGCAGAGGTAAATGAAATGTTAATGTATTAGGCATATGAAAGCAGAGAAAAGACATTTTCTGCACATGGCTTCTAATTCTTAAAGCATTTGTTTTTGTTTTGTTGAGTTTTTTTTCTCTAACTCTCTTTGGTCTACTCAAAAGAAAGTCCCCATAGTATCTCTTGAAACTTGAAAAGGCTAATTTGTTTCCTCCACATGAAACTTCAACTTTGGTTAAATATAAGCTCTCTTTCAAGCAGGTGTTTGTTTTCTTAAAAACAAGAATGACATTTCAGCTTTATTCATTCTGTTTCAAAAGGTAAGCATTTATTCATTACTTTAAAATGAAACATCTCAGAGAGCTTCATTGCTGACTAGTTTCATGCCATTTGAAATTTTAAATGTCATTTGATGAGTTTTAGCAGCACAGACATAGAAATAATAGAGAGATTTTTGTTAACTGACAAAATATAATATTCTTGTTCTCATAAACACTTGGATGATTTTAAAATACTGAAAAGAAATGTAGTCACTGGAGAAATCTACCTACATTTGCCTGCTGTTTATTCCTTCAGTTAAAAAATTAAAGGTGAATAAAAGAGTACAATCTCTGAGGGCACAATTTATTGTGAAAGTGTGTCCTCTATTAGTTTTTTCTTTAGCAGTATTGTCATAATTACTGTATATTTCAATTATTAATAACTAATCATTCAATTAGCATACAAATAAAAGCATCAAACTTTGGGATGCATTTTTACATGTATCTATGTATTATGTGTGATCTGCTTCATAAAAATAATTTTGAGTAGTTTATAATAAAGAAAATGCAAACAATAAATAAATCAATAGGGTTTCAAGGAAGACTTCAACAGTCAAAGGAAGTAGCCCAATAGCATGGATTTTGGACTCAGGAAAAACTTGGCTGTGTGACCGTGGACAATGTACTTAACCTCTCTGGTCCCTAGCTCCTTAATCTGTAAAACAGCTAATAATGCCCAATTCAATGAAGATAAAAGTAGTTGTTGTTTTTACTTTTAAGTGTTTTTGCTTAGGGAGTATGTTGTAATTAAACACAAAAAAAATTTCCAAGCTACAACCTCCTCCTCTACTCAGTGTTATCAATGAATATAAACAAATAAGGGACTAAAATTAGCTTTCTCTGAGTTTAGAAAGATCAAATAAAACATAAGCATTGATCAATACCTTATGAAAGTAAGTAGTCAATTATCACCATAGCAAAAAATTTTAAGCAAACATCTGAGATAACCACATACATTTACTCTTAAAAGTTATAGGTATATTTTGCATTGGATTTTATTTAGATATTGCTGGTTTCTTTTTGTAATATCCCTTGAAATGCAGTTTCTTTAGTGAAACTAATTCCATGATGCCATGAAAATAAGTGCACAGAATTCCAGGGTTGGTGCTGTTTGGATGAGAAGAAATTAAAGAGACATAAAATAATGTTTAAAAATCTTCTCAAAAGATTAAAATTAACAACTTCGAGGGAGAGAAAAGCAGGATTTTCTATTAGTAACTTCAGTGAATATTTGTTAGAGATGGCTATTTTCACGGCACTGTTTCTAAGCACAGTAAGTCAGAAGAGGTCCTTGTCCTCACTGAACATTTTGTTCATTAGTTCAGTAGAGAAGGTAGACCATGAACAAATAAATACGACAACAAAATGATATAATTGGTAGTTATTGATAAATGCCATGAACTAAAATAGAGTGGAATAAAGGAATTAAAGGGTGGCAGAGAAACCAGGGCAGTGGGATGGGCCATCTTTTACTATTACAAAGAAAAATATGCTTTTTCATCAGCCCTAAAATCATCTCCCCCACACAAAAGCTATTACATTTTCAAATTTAAAATGGTAAAGACTATTTTATTAATACAAGGAGTTTTTTTGTCACTGTAAGGAAAAAGAAAGATGGAATAAATAGGATTTGTAGTCTGCCCCTTGTAACTTCCTTGATGGAAAGCTAAATACCCTCCATTGAAAACAACGAAAAATGCTGGATACTTTAAGAAATAGATGTCTTTTGTTTGTTTGAGGATTTAATTCAGCAACACAGTTTGAGAACAAACTATAAACAGACTATAAACATAATAGAATAAGAGTTCTCTTCTTTCTCCTGTGTCTCAACCCACCTTCTCCACTATTTTACTAGTATCTAGTGCCCTTCAACATCCTAGCTGTGTGAACTTCGGCATGTTGTTTAACTTCCTGAGCTTTAGTTTCTTCATCTGCAAAAGTGACATACACCATAAAGGATTTTAAGGTGGATGAATTGGGTTGATAGTGATAAAATTTATATAGATGAGTCCCTAACAAATGAAGAGTGTTAGTTATATGTTTGTGAATTAAATAAATCAGGACATGAAACAAATTTTTAAAAAGATATTAAGATAAAGTATGTTAAGATAATTCCCCCCCTTATTATACAAAAGGTAGAATACAACATGCTGAATTGAGAATTTGATTTTTAATTTAATATGTCTGATGATATCTCATTAATGCAGAGAACTTTCCCTTTTTTCTTTTTTAATAACTGTATGGTATTCCATTGAACAGATGTATCATCTTTGGTCTAGCTGTTCTTCCACTGATAAACCTTTGGGATGTTTGTCTTTTGCTTTGAGAAACAATGCTTCCATGAACAACATCATGGATCTCTCATTCTGTAAGTGTGCAGGAAAATCTGTTGGACAAATTTCAAGAAGTGATATGGGCAATGTGTTGTAGTGATTACCAGTTGTAGCTCCACCAGCAATTGATAAAAGTATCTGAGAGAACATCTTTTTAAAATACATCTGGAGTCAAAAAATAAAGATTTTTGAGAGCCAAAAAAATTTTAATTAAAAGATACTTAAATATAATGTAAAGGTAAGAACACAAAGAAATGGAATTTATATTGTTATTTTAAAGAGACAGTTTAAAAATGACAGAACAATTCTTATAATAAAATCTTTGAGTGATATAAACAGTAAAAAGTACAGTCCCCTCTTTTAAAAATCATCCTGTCATCATCCAATCCACCTCTCATTTTCTTAAACTGAATCCATGCGACCTGTAATTTATTCTTTTCCTAAACGACATCTTGGAACTTAGCGATGATGTCATTCTAGGAAAAGGGCATTTATAATTTTGACATGCATTTAAATTCTGTGAGATTATCAAAGTTTAAATATAAAGTTTCAGGAAAGGAAGAAGGACCTTCCCCTCCAATCAGTTTATAAGCATACCTAATTTAGAAAGAAAGAGGAGCATTGAAGCCATGTATCATCCAGGAACCATTTTCCAGCCTTCCTGAGCTTCCATTTTTATGACCATGGGTGACCCCTTGACACAGGATAATAATTACAGAATCTTCTCCAAATGGGGATTCTATGGAGACCTCACATAAAACTGAAAAGGGCCAGTAATGCCTCAAACTCAGCATTAAAGGGGAAAAAAAATCTGTCTTGAGAATTAATAACTATAAAGTAGTCCTCTTGTGGATTTGCAACTCAAATTTATGCTACCTATGTGGGGGGTTGGCCAAATCCAATCCAAAAGTACATGATAAACACTTAGTAGAACCCTCAGATATCCTAAAATGCCATCTTCCTTGGAAAAAATGCATTCAATTCAGAATCGATATAATTCACATGATAAAGTCCTAAGAAACATAGGAATCAAAATAGACAAAAACAGTACAGGAATAAGATTTTGACAGAAACACTAGATTAAAAAACTAGATTCACAAAGATGAGGTATTGAAATTATAAGATTGAAAATATAAAACTAGTATATTAACTACATTTTAGGAAATAAAATGTGACACCTTTATTTCCCATAATTATTTCCCATAATATGTGAACAATAAAATCAAGCATATTTGAAAGAACAGGAAAATATTAAAACTAAAAATTTAATGGATTTAAGAAATTACAAAGTAGAGCCTTCTGGTGGTGCAGGGGTTAAGGACAGCACTATGAAGCTATTGCCAACCACTGCAGCAGAGTTCCATCCCCTGTCAGCCAGGGAGCAGCCCACATGGCACAGCAGACCTTTCCTGCCTGCCTGCTGCTCCCCTCAGCAGTGTAGTACAGTAGATCTGCCTGTTCTGCTCCCCACTCTCTTTGGTGAATCCTCTCACCCCCCAGCCCCCCCACACACACACCTCTGGCTTACACCCCAGTTCTTGTATGCATAAATAAATTGTAAAAAAAGAAATTGCAAAGTAGACACACACAAAAAAAGAGAATTCACGGAGACCTATTTGAAGACATTCTTCATAATTTAGCACAGTAAAGGCACAGAGATAGAAGATATAAAAGGGAAAGAAGGAAAATGGCAGTCTAACATACAGGTCATCGTGATCACAGAAAGAGGAGGGAAAAAAATGAGGCAGAGACAACATTTAAAAATATATTGTCTAAACTGTTTCACAACTGATAAAAGATGTTACTGTTCAGATTCAGCAAATCTTGCAGCTTCTTATCCAGTATCCTTTCCCAAAAGTTATGCATTACTTCCACTCAAAATACTCTTAATTCCAATATTAATTAACCAAAGAAACTTAGGGACTGGATGATTTCACTTATATGTACAGAAACCAAACAAAGGGTCAAAGACCCTTGAAATGAGGGGGGGGGAGAGGAAGGACTAGGGTCAAAATAAGGGGGGGTGCAATTGTATGGGGAATATAACCAAAATGAAAATGCATATATTGTGCAAAAATGAAAAATGATGTAAGAATTATATAAATAAAATATTAAAAATATTAATTTAAAAAAAGACCCTTGAAATGAACCCTTGAAAGCTGACCATAGATCTGAGGCATCCGGGAGGGGAGGGTTAGGAGAAGGTTGGAAGGAGGAGGGACTGAGGGTGAAAATGGGGTGGGGGGGGGAGAACATTGGGAGGAGCACAAGGGACTATGGTGATGGACTCTGTGTGCTTCAGTGGTAGGAGAGCTACAGTGACCATACCTGAAGGGAGAAATCCTATACTGTCCCAAAATTAACAAGGATGAAAAAAATGGCACTTCATTTTAAAAAAGAATAGATAGATGGATTGATAGACAAAAATGACCTAGTCAGAAACTGAAAGAAAAATATCAAAGCATTGAAAACATTTAGAATATAACTCACTATATGTTAACTTTTTTAAAAAAAAAGAATCTTAGGAATTCCTCCCAAGGACATATTTCTCGATCTTCTTTCTCAGGCCCTACCTGAAAGGCAGTGTGAAATATCTTGGAAATCCAAAACTTTGAGTCACGCCCAGCTTTTACATATACTGTTTTTGTAGTGTCAGGCAAATTTCTAATGCTTTCTCAGCCTCAGTCTTCTTTTGCATAAAATGGGAATGATGGAATCTACCTTAAAAGCCAGGTTAGGAAAATTATATCTACAGCACGTATAAAATGCCTAGCATATTGCCTGGCATATTTTAAGTACTTAGCACCTGCTAGTTCTAATTTAACGTGCTTAATTCTAACATGCCTGATTATGAGATCCTTCAAACAGAAAAGCTGATTGGAACCCTCTGAGGAGTGCTCTCACACCACGCATTCACTCACTGATCTTGGTATTAATCACACCAATGAGCATGGTGGGGCCAGAGTGATTCTTTCCATCACATATGGTGAGTTAGCAATACCAACCCCCCTGCAAGTGAGAATCCCTGGTTTTCACCCGTGCTGATGTGTACAGGCTCCCAGTACAGGCAGATATGAGCAATAGCATTGAGTGGAAGGCCCATTTGAAGATGTTCCCCTTCACTGTATCTTGTCACTCCTCCAATTCATGTCTAGTGGAAAAATAACAGAGACCCACTAACTCTTCTAATTTCAAAGAATCCATTTTGTCTGTTATTCATTACTTCGTTCAAAAAATGATTTGTCATGTCTTTTTTTTTAATGTGCTCCAGACACTGTTTTATCCTTGAAATCAGGACCATGACAGATCCCAGAGCTCATGAGTCTATTTTCAAAAAAAAAAAATCCAGGTAATTTTAAAAATCCTAGGAATTTTGGTTTAAAAATAAAAACTTTAACTTGCTAGAGGAAAAAGCAAAGGCGTTTGAGCTGTTAAAATAATGACATACATGTTCAAATAAAAACAAATTAAGTCATTAAATAATATCTCCCTAATCATTTATACCAAAAGCCAATATAACCCTCTATCAATGATCTTTAAAATAGAGTTGGGAGGTGTTTCTCTTTGTAGTAATACAAAAGAAATGAATATCACTTCATCAGAGCATGAAAGGAAATTACTGAGAAACACAGCCTCAGCTAAATGCATGTCATATGAAGACCTGTATGTACGAACTGGTGTGTGATGTGGATGAGCAATTATATAGAATACCTTAAAGCTAGACTCAAACTGCTAGAGGGTTTTGTTTCCAATCCCTTGACCTAGGGCTTAAATTGGATGCAATCTTTCAGGATATTGTGCCAGTGACTCTCTTTGGTGAAGAGCCAGTGAGATGTACTGTCAGCAGACACAATACCTTTTCACTTTCTGATTTTGTCTTTATTACTCAGCCACCTCCCCCACCTCCTCCAAACACTCTCAGGCTTCCTTTTGCCTTGGTGCCTCTGTTTGCTCCCTTCTCTATCATTATCCTCCTGATTTGAGGACATAGCTATTGACGTTGATTGCTATCTGGTCACATGAGGGAGACTGAAAAGGTACACAGGTACAGCAAGCCCTCTTTTCTTCACTCACACACACGTAAAGACTTTAGTTTCCAGCGACCACAGAATATCTACGTACAAGTGGATAATTCTGTACTGCAAATTGCTCAGACCAAAGGTAGGGGGGAAGGATGTGCTCTGTTGATCGCTCTATAATTTTCTAACTTTCATACAATAGGTCTAAGTAAATAAACACATAGATACACTAAGGGAAACCATCCTGATGTAGAGGGCAGGTTCTGTGCTAACTCACCACTCATCTTCAGAACCTCAGTCTCCCACCTCCCTCCATGCTTGTTTTACTCCCTCGACCCCTGCCTCAACAGGCTCTCTTATGATGCTGTAGCTCATCAAGCCCCTGACTCTAGAGTCCCATCACAAGCAGCTCTCTTCTGGGTTGTTTTCTTTCTTTCTTTTTTTACCATCATGCACCATGTACAACCTGGCAGAAATAATTACAGAGATTTCTCTTTCCTCACTAGGAACAGGTTTCCCCAGAGGGAGGTTCTCCTCCACCTAGCCAGTTCAGTCAGCTGAGATCACCCCCACTTGCAGAAGGATACAGTTGTCACAGCCCCATTTTCTTTTTTAACCGTTAAATAGCCAGGGCAGTAGAATAACCTATAAAGGGATGGCTGTGGTAGAGAGGGCTGGTGCGGGTGGGGAGGGTAACTAACTGTATTAGTTAACTACTATATTGTGATTTTTCTTATAGTCAACCTTTCTACTCCTAAACATCATGTTTTGCATTAAATGGTATTACCTTTATTAAGATAACAGGTTAGTTTTTTTTTTTATATTTAGAAACTATTTTCACAACTTCAGCTTCTCTGAAACAGCAGTTTCTGTTGGCTGAGAAGTGTAATATATATATATATATGATGTTTTATATTTATATATATGTATATAAACATAGGGAAAAATCCACACACTGAAAATGAACTCTCTGGCTAGAAAAGATTTTCTTTATCCCATGGAATTCAGCATTTTTTGTCGTGATTAATTCTTGTTAACATTTCTTACTTTGCAACTTTTTTTTTCAGAATAAGTGGATTTACAACATAATCTGGACTGCTGCTTACAGCTGAACAAATAGCACACTATCCCTTGAGGGCCCCCCAGTTATACTGAGCCTTTTGCCCCCTGGAGTGACACAAGGCAGCTCCCTAAAAGTATGTGAGCTTCAAAAATAAAATATCTCCAAGAAATGTAACAAAAATTTATAAACACCTTACAATGTACTAGTGAATTTTCTTTCAGTCTTCTTTTCTATTCATGTATACATATATACTTCTGCTTTTCAATTTTTAGATTATACTATAAACAAATTTAGCATCCTGTTAATTATTCTACTCTTCCATTTTGAATATTAGCAGAATTTTTCCCTGACCTTAGTCATGTCTCATAAATCTGTACCATGGCTTATATTATTGATAATGGCGACACCCTATTACTTAATAATTGCCATTATTGGAAATTTTTGTTCTCTCAAATAATATCGACTGCAAATAATGCTATCCCAGTCATCTTTTTAATTTTGAAGGCTTTATTTAAATGTTTGACCTCATCAAAATGGTAATACTGAACCAAATGGTATTACTATTTAAATGATTTTGAAATGATCTGTGAATTGTTTTCTGTGAAAGCTATGCCTGCTCACATATTCTTCCACATTCTTCTAGATGGCTTATTTCATTGTACCGCTTGTTGAGGTTATATACTGTTTCTGATTCCCTTCCTCCTGTCCTCACTAGATAATTTCATCGATTTATATTATAAACATCAATTCAAAATCACGGTTATAAATATTTCCTTAAATATTTTGGAATGTTTTCTATGCCCCCACTGTTACTTCATATTTTTAAAATGGAATTTGTTTTTATTCTCAGTAAATTTTTTTTCAATTAGAGTAGGAAAAATAATCTATGCTTTTAAAAATATAAGAAAGAAAAGTCACTTACAAATACCCACTTGGTGACAGTAACGAATAGAATTCACTCTTTTGAGAAACAGACACTTTCCTAGTTCGAACAATGATCAGTATATCTTAATTTTGACTGCAGATCAGTATCACCTGAACTCTATCCCGTGAAACTCACATTTAGCAGATCAGGGTGGAAAATTTTCAAGCTCTACCAGTGGTGTTCTTAGATTAGCCAGGCCTGAGAACTACTTTCCTATTAGTTTCCAATAAAAGAGAAGTAGTTTTTATTTTTAGTTCTCTGAAATTTCCTCTTAATTGGACATTGCTAACATCGGTCCCTTCCACCTTTCAATTACCACTTGACAGTGCATTTGACAGAAAAAGATGTCATTTCAAACCGTTTTCTTCTCTTTTCTAATATAGCTACTCTGGAAGAAAGCAAGTAAAGGTCACTCCCATATGATGGTAGTCATAAACAGCAATATCTAATGGGTAGCCCAAAGGATAGATATCTTTGGGATGTTATGTTTTCCACGAATACTTGAAGCTCCATTGTCATGCATGGCAGCCACCAGTCA
The DNA here is from genome assembly GCF_964194135.1 of Talpa europaea. NCBI lineage: Eukaryota > Metazoa > Chordata > Mammalia > Eulipotyphla > Talpidae > Talpa > Talpa europaea. Next base: position 42,019,294 of record NC_140074.1, read on the forward strand.
TACTTTGCTGCTGAACAGTTGAATGTGACTAGTCTAAATTGACATGTTTTGCCAGTGTAACATGCACAATGGACTGTGAAGACTACCAAGATAAAGACTTTGAAATATATCATTAGGGCCTCCCTGGTGGCACAAGGGGTTAAGTCTCAGCACTATGAAGCTATCAGCAGCCACTGCAGCAAGAGTTCAATACCCCACCAGGGAGCTAACATGCATGGCACAGTAGACCTCTCCTGTCTCACCTGCTGCTTCCCTCATCAGTGTATTTCAGTAGATCTGCCTGTTCTGCTCCCCTGACTGTCTGGTAAATCCTCTCACGCACCTGAACCTCTGGCCTGTACCCCAGCCTCTTGTATGCATAAATAAAATAATTCTTTAAAAAAAGAGAATTATATTAATAATTTGTATATCACTTGCATGTTAAAATGACAATATATTGGATATATTGGGCTAGAAAACATATTTTACTAAATTTTCACCTGTTTATTTCTGCTTCTTTATAATATAGCTACTAGGAAACATTTAAATTACATGCAAGGTTTACATTATATTCTATTGGACAGTGCTTTTCTAGAGACAAAGCGTGCCCATGGAAGCAATTTATACTTATTTTCACATTATTGAATATGTAAACATCTAAAATTATAAAATATATTTGGCGACAGAGTAGACTGTTTAGTTTGGTTTAGTTTTAGGCATATAGGAATAGTATATATAAAAATTTCTCAAGATAATTGCAATACAAAATGTCCTAGAAAAAAAATGATGTGTGCTATTTGTTTGCTTTTTCAAAAGTTTATAATGGAGTGCTTTTCACAATACGGAGAGTTTTTGATGGACTTGATAGAACTAATGAATATTGAGCGCAGAATGAGTTGTTATTCAAACTACATTTAAAACAGACTGTTTTTCTCTTTTTCTGTTCGTTGTCATACAAAGTTGTCAAGGGGTGGCCCAGGAGGAAATAATGTTAATGGTATATGAAAATCTTGTTTCTAAAATGGAATCTCTGGGAAGTCAGAGCAGACAAACAAGCAAGCTTGGATGCAGTAAATGAGACAGGGTGGTACTTATAAAGCAAACATTGGATAAAGCATAAGCCTGATGTTCTGGGTTAGCAGCAAACCGAGTGTGGGCCGGTTATCTGGTTTGACACTCCAGGGCACATCACTATCAATAGGATGTCCCCAAACCCTGATTATTGTCTCATCCACTGGACGATCCATGGTGTAACTCTGGGAAAAAACAAGCAACTTTCTCCTTGAGTTATAACTCTCACAACCAAGTCGAGGGCAACACATTTGATTTTTCTTCCAGGTATCTTTCACCAATGAAAGCAATGCCTTGCCAATATAAGAAAATTAACTCTTCAATATCATATAGTGTTAGACCATAGAATTAGATTGGAAGGGGCTTTATTGAGATCATTCAGTGACACAATAATGTTATGAAAGGAAAAAAAAAGTCCTGGGAGGGGGTTAACAGGTTTAAATATTAAAGGAATTCTATGCTTTGTGCATCTACTAACATGCAAACATGCATTATGAACCTCTAAGTTAAGGATATGGTGTGTGACATTTTTCAAAACTTCATTCCCCACCCTGTGGAGCCATTGTTCTAAATACCAACGATTTGGAAAATTTGAATGGGTTCCACCCACTTATTTTCCAGATGAGGTATCTGAGGCTTAGGGATATGTAGCAACTTGTCCTCAATTTCAAAATCAGTGAATGGCAGAGTACAGGGCTCAGTCTGTCAACTCCACAAGGAGCTCCATGCTCAGTAAGAGATTTCAGTGTATTGGTAGATACCGTTGCTATACATCTAGAGCTAGGTTTTTGGATTTTTTGGACCACAGCTGGAAATTTTTTCCTCATGACCCAGTACACACACACACACACACCATGCACATAAATGAAAATAAAATATCATTAAATAGTGCTTGCCTTTATAATGTGTGCTGTACTGTGATATTTTATCTTCAAATTTTTGAATGCTGGTTGGATAGACAATTAAGATACTTATGAGAATATTGGAAATTTGAATAATGACTGAATATGGGGAGATATTGAGGAATTTGTATTTAGATATAATAATTTTGTAGTTATATAAATGAGTGTATATTTTCTGATTTTTAGATTAAATAATATGATGCTTGAAATTTGTTTCACAGTAATTCAGGAAGAGAGGAGCTAGGTGAGGTACTGATATATTTGAAATTGTACATGAGATAATAATTTTTGAAGCTAGATATATAGCTAGGAATGTAGCTATTATGTTCTTTTGCCCACCTTTCTCTATGTTTGAACTGCCCCAGAATAAAGGCCTTTGTATTTTAAGAAGAAACACATGCTCCATTAAGTAGATTTTCCAATGATAGTGATCACAGTCTGAGGTAACACTCTTGTAGAAGGAGAAATCTTCTCACCAATGGCATTTTCAAGTAAATCATTTGCTTGAGAAATTAATTTAATTCAAAAACTGAAGTATGACTATCAATGAAGTTATTTTTTTCTTCATTTATAAATTCTATAAACATACATTAAGATCATCAATAATTATGGGGAAAAAATTTACTCTTTTGTGCTGATCAGACCATAATACAAATATCATATCAATGCTGGAACCAAATTTTTAAAGAATATAGATTAGAAGTGCAACAGTATAGTAAGAAAAGGATTAAAGTATTATTGTGTAGGAGGCTATGGAAAGAACAAGAGATGGTCAACTGAAGGAGAAATCAGGGAGCTTCCAAAATTTGGAGGGCCACCATGTAGAAGAGAGGTTAAATTTGTTATGTGGGTCTCAAGAAGTAGAACTGGGCCCAAAGGGTAAAGACAAAATTCAGAGAAATTTGGGGGTCACAGGATAAGGAAGAACTTTGGATTTTTTAATTATTGTTGCTTTTTATTGAGGTAATAATGTTGGTTTACATCACTGCTTGTATTTTGCTATTACCATAGTGCACCCACCACCTGTGTTCGGCTTCCTGAGTCCTCATGCTCCCTTCCCACTTTGCTCTCACTCCTCCCACATTGCTCCACCTCTGGATTCCTCAGTTCTATAATCAGTTTTCCAGGATTAGTTTATAAATTTGGTTTTATCTGTTCCTTTCATTATTTTCTCCATTCTTATCAACAGTTTAGGTATAAGAAATGGGCTGTTTCTGAATCTCATTAAGTGGAAGTGATCACACATATACTGAACAGTAATTTGGTGGAGATTTACATTGAGTGGGGAGGGGAGAGGATTTATTTTAGCTTCATCTTACCATGTGTAACATAATGGTTAAGTGCACAGACAACCTGAATTTCAGTCTTAACCATGAAGTTACTGACTTTCTTACTTAACAGACTTTGAGCAAGCCTGTTAACTTCTCTCTGCTTCAGTTTCCGCATTTACAAAATGTGGATCATGATGATGGTAACACATCTTAAGTTTGTTATGAGAAATTATGTCAATATATTAATAAGTAAAGCATGTGGGAAAGTGCCTAGCATATAGTATGCACAATATAATTGTTTAGCTAGTTTAATGTTGGCTCATGTTTCCTCACAGAGCAAAAGAATTTCTTCCATATCATGTTTATAATATCATTCATTCACTCATTCAACAAATGAATATATTGACATATATCATATACCACACAATCTGTTAGTCTGTAAGGATTGGGTAATCATTACAGAGAGAATTCCTGTCATCACAGAACATACATTTTTTCAGAGGAGATGAGTGCAGACACAGATAATGAAGATATAAATACCCAGCAAGAAAAAAAGAGCCAGTAACAAGTACTCTGCAGTTGACATAGAATGAAGTGCTAGAAAGTGATTGGGCAGTGACAGAAGATCTCTCTGAAGATTGGAATCAAAGGAAGGAATCAGGTCAGAGAGCATTTTAGTTAGAAGGTGCACCAGGTACACAGTCCTTGAGGAGAAAACCAACAAGCCATGTCCAAGGATCAAAAAGGAGGTTACTGTAGAGTTTAGGAAGACATGGGAAGACTATCTAGAGAAAATGGGGCTAGGGAAGGGTTGGCACCTTGATACAGAATTGGAATTTATTCTGAGAACAATCAGAAATCTTTGGAGAATCTCCTACAGAGGGATAAGGAACAGAAGGAGAAGCATTATGACCTATTCTGGGTGTGATGAGACAATTTAAACAATTATTTTTTCTGGCCTAAGTTGGAGGACTATGGGTGCCTTAGTGGTGGGTATGGAGTGGTAATAATATAACTGAAGAGGTGTGACTCTATATCTCTGAAACATATACAGTGTTGTAAAACATTATTACCGCAATAAAAAATTAAAATACACTGAAAAAACCAATTATTTTTTCACCAAAGCTGAAGCTATCAGATGAGACTACCATACTTTGTCTCTTTTTTCATTTATATCTTGTTTCTGAAGTAGGGCTACATAGCATGTACTTACATTTTTGGAAATTCAGAATCATAAACAAATATTGCTAATTATTGGCAAAGATGTTCTCACTTTATCAATAAGAATTTTTGAGACCCAGTGTAGTGAAGTGACATCTAGTTATATTTTTTCAATAACAAAACTAGAACCAGAATTAATGCCACACAATTTATGAGTGACTACAAAAGATCTGCATTTATTTACCAAGAACTAGAGTTATATTCAACAATTATGTGAAATTTATGTAACAAACTAAATTTTATTATTTTAATTTATTGATTTATTTTATTTTCTCAAGCTTTTTTTTTTTAAAGATTTATTTATTTATACAAGCACTGGGTACAGTCAGAAGCGCAGCAGGGTGAGAGAATTCACCAGAGCCAGAGAGGGGAGCAGAACAGGCAGAACGACAAAATACACTGCTGAGGGGAGCAGCAGGCAGCAGGAGAGGTCTGTGCGCCATGTGGGACCCTCGCTGGTGGCCGGGGATCGAACCGGCGCTGCAGAGGCTGCGGGCAGCTTCGCAACCCAGCACTCAACTGCTGCGCCACCGGGGAGGCCCCTATTTTCTCAAGCTTTATTGAAATATAATTGACGTATACATTGTATAAATTTAAAGTATGTTAAGTATTGATTTAATACACTTGCAAAACAATTACCACTAAAGCATTAACCCACATCCCATCACCAAATTACCATTCTTTTTTATGGTGAGAACATTAAGATCTACTAAGTAACTTTAAAATATATATTACAGTATCATTAGTTATAGTTATTTTGCTAAAATTTATGTATCAAACTATTCTGAATGCAAGAAATTGATGGATACAAAAAAACCTTACAAATTTATACTAAGTAGATCTATCAACATATGAACTTCCAACTATATCTTTGCCTATTTTTTAAAAAATCATCTAGCACTTTCAAGTAGAAATTTGTCATCCTTGCCTGTTTGAATTATCAAGAGAATGACTTAAAAGAAAAAGTAGAATCTTGTGATTTTTCTGTAAGACCAAAGAGATTGAGTTATGACCACTTTTCAGTACTCATGACGAAGGAAGAAATAATAGACAACAGTCCAGAGTTAAGAAGACTGTAGTGCTTTAGAATTCTCAGATTTTGGAAATCAATTAGTGCAGTAGTTCTCTATAAGTGTTGCATACCTTGACCCATAGCAGCAACTTCACCTGCAAAATTACTGGAAATACAATTTCCTGGGCCCCACCACAGACTTGTTAAATCAGAAAACTTTAAGATGAGACCCAGCAATTTTTGCTTTAACAAGACCTCTGTGATGTCTCATGACCTTTTGCCTAAAGTGGCTTGAGAGCCACTGATCTAGTTCAAACTGTTCCTCGCACAGATGAGGCAACTGAGAAAGGAGTACAGTGATTTGCTCACGATGACCTAGCTTATTAGCATCAAAACCAGAACTAGAACCTGGGCCTCCTGACTCCTGGTGCTGTGCATTTGCATCTTGAACTGGACTTCCTTCCCTTCTCTGCAGTTGCAACCGGAGAAGCCCAGGTTGGGCCCAGTCGTCACTGCTTATTGTCTGTGCCCTCCTATCCTACATCAGGGAAAGGTAGGCTTCACCAAAGCAGCTGGCTCTTTCATTTCTTTTCGGACAGTTGCAAGAGTTTGTTGTTTGGACGCTGCATAAATAATGAGCAGGCACAGCCAGCCTTGTTTAGCCACAACTAAACCTTAGAAGGGAGTGTAGTCTCCCCAAGTCCAACCTCTACCAGATGCAATTTGAATAACTTTAAAAAAAAAAAAAGAATAGAGCTCTACTATCTATTTTCACAAGAACTTATCTGATCATAGCTCAATACAAGCTTTCTGTTTGTTTGTTTGTTGAGGAATGAATTAATACAAAGGTCCCAGTAGAAGTGGAAAGAGAGTTGAAATACTAGCCTGAAAATTCAGATGACCAGTGACTATTTGGTAGCACCAGGCCATAGCAGAGTACCCCCCGCTTTCTTTGCTAGTAAGATGGTATTACAAATTCAGTCCCCACTAAAAAGAGATCTTGTCATCCTAGAACTTTACCTGGCATCTCCTTTCTATAGTTGTTAATATAGCCAAATCCGATACTGTTACCCCAAAGGTTGAGTGGTGTTTCTGGCGGGTGTGATTGCGAGTGTATCTGTATGCAGAGGAGGTGAGCAAAGAAAATTAGAAAAATGGGCAAAGAAGGAAAATCAACATTGGGAAACAGCTATCTGAAAAAATCAGTCATTCAAACTAGACACATGCTAATTGCACCCCCACTGATCCTGCCTCATGGCCCCTTCCCAGTCCAGTTGATTCTCCTAAGCTACCAAGGCTACAGCCTGGCTGGCCTCTTATGTAAGTCTGAAATCTGATCTGGCGTGCAGTTTGTTTTAGCCTGTCACAGACGCAGGGCACTGTGTTGCCCTGACAAGGCTGTTCAGCATAGCATATGACTGTAAATCTTCTTTTTCATGCACCACAGTGGGGACCTTTGTCCTAGCAATGATTTAGCAGCTTTTATTAGCCTGAGAAGCAGCCAGTAATCAGGAGACATTTAAAGTGGGAGCTTTTTCATTGCAATGGAAAAGAATCCAAAAACCAACAGCTTTTTAAAAATCACTTTTGATCTTAGAGAAATAAAACCTTTAGAAATATGAGTATATAGCATGTTTCCATTTTAAATTCATTATTGCTCAAAGCAAACCATGTGTAATTTCTCAGAGATCTGAACTCACAATTGTGGACAGAAATATGTTGAAGACTCTGCCTTTGTCAAGTCATGAAGCACAGTTTATTTAACTTTGAGTTTTTAGAAGTATGCCTTTTGAAAGAGTGTGGGTCTTCAATGGCAGCTCCATGTATGTTATTCAGATCCTGGAGTGTCCACTGCTTTTAAATGCACTGTAATTCCAATTAGAGCTTGGGCTCAGGGGTTGGCAGCTGCTGCAAATAATGTTTCATTCTACTACTTATGTATTCTGCAAATGCGTTCTTGATGTTCTTGACATAGTAGTTTGCATATGATGTCAGCGTGGGAAAATAAGAAGGTATTAGCATCTGTAAGCCCAACAGAAATTTCTCAGAGAAGTCACCTTTCAAGTGCATACAACTGATTCTACAACTTGTAGTGTTTGCATTTCTTAAAATGTATTTGGTGATTTTTTTTATTGGTTGAGTCATAAAACATAAATGGCTCTCTATTTACATATATTTGCAAGTTTTTAATTTATTTTCACTGAGGCCAAGTTTTCCATTACAAATTGGTAGACTTGTTACTTTCCACCACTGTAATTTTTATGTATATCTAAAATAATTTTCAAAACTTAAACATACATAGCTAGCCATCAATGTGAGCGTTTTTATTTGAAATAATTTCTGTAAGTTCCTGAGATGATTTGGGGGAGGATAGAAGCATTTTGTGGATTCAATTCTGTTATAGCTTACATACTTATTATTGATAATATGCCATTGTGGAAGCACAAGGGCCTCCGCTGTAGGTCCTAGGAAAGAGTGTCATATGACACTAAAAGAGTAAAATAAGCCTTTCAAAAGGAACACTTGCTTTTAAAATGTAGCATAAATGATCTTATCTCTACAGCAAGGAGTTTGATCCTGATTCACAAAGAACTGGAGTTATGCAGCCAAAGAAAAGTGGAGGCCTTTCCATTTATCTGAGGATTTGGGGGACCTTCCACAGCAACCAGGCAGGTCTTTCAGGAAACAAAGCCCACCCTTCCTGGTATTATCTGATGGCATAGATGGTCTTATATTTCCCAGATAATTGCACCACACACTGTTTTGCTTTGCTAGGTCATAACAATTGGCTGATCTGCTATGAGATAAATGGCGAGGGTTGGGAAGAAGGGGAGTCGCCAGGAAAATCATTCCTTTAAATGGTTTTTACCTATATGTTGTAGTGGGTGCTTTGTGTGCTGCAGAACAGGGAGCCAGAATGGGGGAGGTAGAGAATAAGTAGCAATCTGATAATGAAGCTGAATGGAGCCATAGAAATATTTTCACATCCCTATGCTCTGGCTACAATAGATGAAACCTAGAAATTTTGTGACTTTCTTCACTAATGGTTTGTTAATACCAACCCCAGGAATAGATTCTGGGTGTCCTGACTCATATCTTGATTCCCTTTCCCACAATGACCATTCTTTATATCCCCAGTATTTCATGACCCTTTTCTTCTATGTACTAGAAACACACAACCCTCTGCACCTTACAGATTTTTGTTTTTGAGGTACAAACTCTTTTTGCCATATAGTACTTAAAACTGGGGTGTAATTGATCCTATTCCCATTAGGAATCTAAGTCTTCCCCTTGCTTGGGATTCATTTCAGAAACCAAGCTTATAGCCAGTCAGCACAGTGCATTCTCTTTCCTAATTATTGGTCCTAATAAACTGATGGGAAGGACTTTTATCCCATACTTGAGGGAGAGGATCTCTTGTCCTTTTGCGGCATCAGTGAGGAAGCAGGTGATCCCTGTTGCTGCTGGCAGCCATCTTGAAATTATGTGGAAAGTCAAGTGAGGAACAGGCTTTCCACACGGAGGAAAGGAATGCTGTGAGACCATCCTGAACCCCAGTGGTACTGTGCTTGAACTTGTCCTGCCTCTAGATGTTTCAAATCATTTTAGCCAAATTTGAATCAGGGTTTCCGTGACTTGCAGTTGACAACATCCCACTTACTACACACTAATGTATTCAGATATTTAAATAAACCATAGGTGTAGTTTAGACTAAGGAATGGATTGTGCTTTGACAGAAGATGCTACTATTGTTGTTAAGCTAGCCTTCCAGAAGTTTGCCTTAATTGTGGTATCGGCAGAGAATTCTGTGACATCCATCACAAGTAGTCTTAGTATATAAATTGGAAAAAAAAAAATACAGAAGTATAGAGACTAGAATTCTGTCTTGTTCTTCTTTTAAAATATTTTTTAAATTTCTAACAATTTCTAACTTTTAAAATATTTTTTAAATTTCTAGAAAATGCCATGTTTGATTTCTTTCAGTTGCTCATATTAGGAACATTTATTATTTCATATTGTATTTTTCTACAAACTACACGCTACTAGGGCTTAAGATGGGATAACCAACTATCATATAAAATTTTTAAATATTAAAACAAGAAGAAAACCAGAGCATACCATTGTTGGCAGATGATCACAAGGGATACATATATTTTTTGTTAATATTTACATCAATGCTATTTTTAAATATTTTATGTTTCATATACTATGGAAATCTTGATTAATATTATATTCCACTTGAATTACGACATTCCCCAAAGTTGCCCTTCCTTTAGTGGCTGTTCCTCAGGTAGCTGCATTTAGTTTGTGTGCTTGTGGATTGAAAGGATAGTCAGTTGAGCCTATCCAGAAGGAAGTGGGTGTTGCTGTTATTCAGCATTTGGGAGCTATGTTGTCTTTTAGTTGGCACCTCTTGAAAATATCCCATTACCTTTTTCAGTCTTCCCCTTTTCTCTTCCTTTTTATCCTAGCTTTCATTCTCATTTGAAGACTATAAGACTATACACTTTGCAAATACATAAGTTGACTTTAGGACTCAAATGAAAACTAGTTTGTATCATAAATCACATCATTCATCCACTCAGTGCACCCTGTTATGCAGCAAATGGATCACAGTCCCTGCCCTTCAGGGTTCCCCTGGCTATAGGGAGAGAAAGACTGTAAAAATACCATAGCACTATAAAGGTGACAACATTGTGCTGAGAACTGGAAGAGGAAACAACTAGAATGTGCACGTCCCACTTCTCTTCAGGAGTTATTCAAGTTTGTAGTTTTCCATAAGCCTTAACACTAGTTACTCACCACTTATCCTAAGACTTCAGTTCTAGAAAGTATCTGAGCAATAGTCTGCTATAATAAAAGTCTATTTTGGAGAAGGTTCATTAAAATTTGACATGGAAGTGGACATATTAGCAATAATTATGAAGACAAAATTCTACAGAGAGCAAAACTGACCCATTTAATTAAGACTTAAGTCTTTTGAATTTGGACCATGGTTGTCAGCTTAAAAACAACATATTTGGTAGCAATATTTTCTAAACTCAGTGCCTAGGATTTGATAACCACTATGGGCTAGTGGGGTGGAATATATGAAATTACTACTAAGTGGAAAAATCTAAGGCATAGGATTGCTATAAATCATCTTTCCTTATATATTTGTGTGTTTTGCATTTGTTCAAACATTTATCTTCTATATCAGAATGCTACACGATAGCTTCCAAAACTCTGAAAGAGGTAGAGTGAATCTTCAGTAGTGGCCTCTCTGGTTCTAAGATGTAGAAATTAATAGAAAATAGACACTTCAGTACTGTTCCTGCTAGAAAGTGAAAATCAGGCTAGTATTGTATATAATTCCTTGCTACTAATCCCTCTTTTTGGCCCATGAAACCCATTTCAATGTCCTTGACCACCATCTTCCTTCTTTCTGTACATTATATTTTTTATTTTTAATATAATCACAGTTTCACCTTTGCACATTGACAGAGCTAGCAAGTGGATGAAATGTGAAAACAAATCCTGATATTTCAGACTGGACTTGAATATACAAAGCCAGGACCTTGGCTTTAGAGTTCATATTCAGGCTAGATGGAGTAGCAATAGTAATGTTTTAGTTTTCAATGATGTCTTCCCACCAACAGAATGAATGCATCTTGATAGCAATATTGAAATGTCCCTAATATTCCCATAGAGAAGATGTAATACTGGTGTCCTAGTTTATCAGAAAACCAAAACTCACTTATTTTAAAGGCATTGTTAAAGGCCATGCAGAAAATGATTGAGCTGGAATTCCCTGGGTCTTTTAAGCAGGCACACTAAGGAAAGATTTAAGAATTCCATATAAATGTCATACAACCAAGCTATTTACAAAATCTAATTTTGAATAGTCATATGGAGTGACTCCTGCTTAAAATTCATGTGTCTCAAAAATATATAGCAAAAGTATCTGGAAAATGTTAAGAGAATTGGAGCATTTGTTTCCTCTACATTTCACCCATTTCAATTCCCTTCTTCAGCGACATATGGAAAACTCATAGTTCTCTTACAACGTGTCATTCAAAAGGAAGAGTCCTTTAGTTATTTCCCTTATAGGCTAATCTATGAGTTCAGATTGCAATCACAACTTTAGGTACAAGATATTCTTAATCCATGATGTGCCTGTGAGTGTGGTGTGATGAACACACTCAAAATCCTAGGTAGGACTTAAGGCACATTGTGGCACAATTTCTTGAGTTCCCTAGCAACATAAGGAAATATAAAGCATGTCAGAGAGAACCATGGTGCTGTATTTGTAACAATCACTATGCCTTGGTCACCTCTAATTCTGAAACAGCTTATTGAACTGAAAAATTAGGGGAGGGAGTATGAATAGGGCTGTTTCTTCATAAAGAAACTACATATCTTCTAATAAGTTTTTGGCTTTGGTAAAAATATTTGCGAGATTGAAGGTTATTAGGCTGAATCTTGAGGCAGATTCAAAAGATCTTGGTCATCCTTTTGAAAATTATCAAATAATATGTAAATTTAATCTATTGTTAGTAATGGTAAGATGGTATAAAAGATTACCCATATAATTTTAAAATTACTTGCCCACTAAAAACCAAGACTCTTAAATAACTTTTTCATTAAACTATTTGGGTTTTAGTTTCTCTTACATTAGCCTCTCAGAGTCATAGAAATGTTCACTGTTTTGAGACTACTAAAAATATATCTGTTATCAGGATTAGGGCTGAAATGTAGCATGAACAGTGGCCTTAGGGTTTCAGTTTGAAACCTCTGAGTCAAATTAAAGATGATGCTGTCTCCAATAGATACAATTTCCCTTCCATTCTTGTGTAAGAGAATAAGCCATGCTCTTCTACCTTTTCCCAATGGGTAGAACCAGAAGAAAAGATATTGGAATCAAATAGCAGCAGTGAAAATCTCCAACTCTCTGGGATGCCTTCATTGAGACTTTTCTAGAGATGTGAGGGATGGAAGGTTTGAGCTCTCTAAGTTACCCCTGCCAGCATTGCATGTTTTCCTACCACTTATCCTAAAAAAGCAATCAAAGATAGGACTGCAACTTCAGAGGAGACAGTGGATAAAGCACATCCCTTAATCTGAATATTTCCTTAGTCTGTTTTTTTTTTTTTAATGGCATTGACATTTTGAAGTGTAATAGCCAGCTATTCCTAGAGGAGGGCCTTAGTTTGGTTTTGCCTGATGTTTCCTCATGATTAGATTGTAGTTGTGCAACTTTTGTAATGATATGACTTGAAGAGACTCACAATGGCAGTACACAGGGGTGGGTGGAGCTAAGGAAACCAGAGTAACACTGAGACACTCTGCACTAGCAACAGAGGAAGTTGCTATGACTGTGAACTACAGCTAGAAATTCTGGGATGGGCTAAGGGGTAGGGAGAAACTTAGAAAAATATCAGTCTTAGAGAGAGGAACTGCCAAAGCACAGTGGGAGTAGAAGAGGCTGCATCCCAATGGTTGCATATAATGACAAACCAGAACGGGGTATAGGTAATGTAGTGCATAAGTGCCAGATCCTTGAAGTCCAAAGTAAGACACACACACAGACACACACACAGAGAGAGAGAGAGAGAGAGAAAGAGAGCAGAGAATTTATATGGTAAGCCAATGGAGAATAGCTCCGGCTGAATTTAAGATTTCTACTTTCTTTCTTTTTTTTAAAGATTTATTTATTTATTTATTTATTTATTTATTTATTTATTTATTTATTTATACCAGCGCTGGGTACAGTCAGAAGCGAGGGAGGGTGAGAGAATTCACCAGAGCCAGAGCAGGGAACAGAACAGGCAGAAGGATGGAAGTACACTGCTGAGGGGAGCAGCGGGCGGCAGGAGAGGTCTGCGAGCCATGTGGGACCCTCCTCCGGTGGCCGGGTATCGAACCAGTGCTACAGAGGCTGCGAGCAGCTTTGCAACTCAGCGCTCAACCGCTGCGCCACCGGGGGAGGCCCAAAGATTTCTACTTTCATTCTTCCTCCTCTAACCACTCTTCCCATCAATCTATAATACATAATGTTCTACAAGCTACAAAATATAAAGGATTCTAAAGTATGAATCAGAAAACTTGGGTTTAATTGCTCGCACCACCTTTTGGCCATGTGACTTTACCCAGATACTCAGCCCCTGTGGGTCTCTACAAAGACGAGGTGTTGACATCTGTTCTCCTTCTTCATAGTTAAGTTGCAGAGATTATTATAGCACTATTTATAATGGATGTAGGGCTATGAAGTTAGCCACCTCTGTTAACTTAGAGCAAAAGAAATGAAGCATAATTTGTGTTTACATCTCCTGTTCAAAATGAGAATGCCTGAGCCTCTTTTTTATAATTGTTTTCCAAGAAAGCCATTTTCTTGTGTAGCATTCCTTTCTTACATCTATCACATTACTACTTCCCTGTGAGTTACAGAAATCATAAATAGCTGTAACTACGGGCCCACCATTTTCTCCTATGTAGGAGATACTGCTGGAAAGAACTGAACTTGTTTTGACTACACTGTCCATTATTTCCACTGTTTTTCTTACACTTTTGCATTTCTGCAGTCATTGTTTTGTAGTTGACTGTGATTTTTCAATAATCAGTAAATGTTCAGTTGAAGGAAAGTAGATAGGATGAAGGTAAGTTTGATTTTTATGTATTTTAAGGAAATGGAGCATTGTCCAAGATTGAAAAAGAAAACTTAGATATGAAAAGGACAATTTTAGAAATGGAAAGGAGGAAAAGATGGAGGGAATCAATGGACAATGGTGAAGGATTATTGGTGCTTTGGTGGTGGGTGTGCTATGCTAACATATGTCTGAAGAGGTGTGAATGTGTACCCCTAAATCCTATGCAGCATTATGAATGAACATGACAGCAACAGAAAACAATTTTAAAAGGGATGTGACAGAGCACTGATAGGATGAGGTTGAAAGGATCTCACTAGTTCTAGTGCCTTTTTTAAAAGAACATAAAGATGCTGGAAAGTTAGGCTGGGATTGGTGGCACAGTGAAATTGTTGCTTTTTGATTAGCAGCAAACATTCAGGACATATTTCTACTTATATCTTCTCAGCATGAATTGAGTAAATATTGGCTCACTGGCATCTTCAAGTAGTGGTGACAATCATAAAGAATATAACTTTAATGTAATGGGTACTTGTCAGATACATGAAGAGAAAATAAGTCATCTCTCTACAATTTCCTATTTTATTGTTAAATCTCATTCAGGGATGGTTCCTATTTCATGTTATTTAATTCTGATATTCAGTACCTAATAATATAAATACTAGATATCAAGATAATGATCAGCTGGAAGTACCAACTCTATACAAACACAGTCAGAAGGGAGATTCCTGTGAAAAATATGCTTATTCACTAATTTGCACAAATGAAATTACCATTTGAGAGTTATTAGAGCAAACCAATAGCTTGCTCTTAACTATTCTTTCCCTGGTTTAACATTTAAGACCTTGGGTAGGAGAGGAAAAAATTTTGAAACATTCACATCTAAATAAGAATGTTGATTAAAATCATCTAAATGATGAATTTGGTCACTGTTCATTGCCCAGCTTTTGCCTTAGTTGGTTAAAAGCATAAGGTTTTATCATAAACAATCTATCTTACAGAACAATATGATTTTATTTTTTAAAAATTCCCACTTTGTGGGTGCTCATGTGACCTCTCAACAGTTAAATTTAGGGAATGTGAAGTTAACATGAGGATGATTAATCTTCACATTTTTTGAAAGTGGGTTGTAAAAACTTGTCTTAATATCTTAAAATGTCTTTCCTTAAAAAGCATCTCCTTTTTTATACATTTTTATTTAAACTTTTCTTTTTGTGGGCTGGCAAAACAAGTATCTTCGGGCTCATATTTGCTTGACCTGTGGCATTCTGTCCTGTGGATCTCCTAATTTGATCATTCATTGTCCTCTTCATGACATTCTCTTACATGAATATCAGAATTGCCTAATTCAAATGGAACTGCCCGATTAGTGACAAGTGCTCTTTGAAGATGCTCTGATGATCTCTAATCTGAAAATTCTCAGTTAAAAAGCCTCTGTAAAAATACTTCTTGCATGGTAACCTTGCTCTCAAGCACTGACAAAGTATTAGTGAAAAAGACCACCATCATCAATGTATTTATTATCTGCTGAGGAAGGTAGAATAATGCCCTACCCAGGGATAAATCTCCCTTTTTCTTCTATTCTTTACCAAACCCTCTATCACCTCAAGGGATGAAACGGGCAGTGAGGAAATGGTAAAATTCAAAACCAGGAACTCCATTAGCCAAAACATTCTCTCCATTAATGCCTTTCATCAAAAGCTTTTAGAGCACTTCAACTTTTCCTGGCTTTTGGAATCTAAGCTTTTTAAGATAGAATCTCAAAATAATCCTACTTTATATAGTTGTTGGGAGGTTATGACATGCTGCATATGCATTTCTTTTCATGCTTTAAGGACATTATTGATGTTATTTTCCATCCTTTTATTAGTAGTGTTAGTTTTTTATCTTTGCTACTGTCAGTAGTTTTATATTTCTATATTGGTTCTTTATACCACCTCCCAAATCTTTATTTTTTATGTGTCTAAGACATCTCATGACCCTTCCTAAGTTAACTGGAGAACTGGGGGTAAAAAGTAAAGCTAATAGCCTCAATTAAATCAGAGAACACATTAGTATTTCACTAATTCAGTCCTATTAGTGTTGTCACTGTACACGAATTATCTTCCTAATTGAGAATCTAAAATAACTCAGAAGTTTCTGCGTAAAGGAGTTCAGTCTGTGGGTTATTTTGGCTTTCCAAAAGCCATTGTATACCTGCCTCATGTGAGACAGGGATGTCCTTTATTTGAAAGTTGGGTGGGCTAGAAAGGAAGTAAAGCAGAGCTTAGCCTGAGACAAAATTGAATCGTAACTTCACTTTTTCTTCAGTAATTGATCTCACATAACCAAAATAGAAAAAGGGGAAGAAGTCAGAGAAGGTAATGGCAAGGAATTAAAAGTAGATTTTCACAATGTTATGGCTCTCAGGAAAAAGAACATGAAAAAGTAGAAGGAAATGATAAGGATCAATACAGAAACAATAGTTTTAATGGGTACCATCTTTTTCAAAGCAATGACACATATCAAATTTAATTCAGCAGTAGAAGCTCCCCTCAAACAAACTTTTTTTGCCAGTCTTTAAAAAAAAATGGTATCGCTCATGAAATACAAAGACTCAGCAATCCTATTTTCAATACTCAGAAACAGTATATTCCTTTCCTTGAGTGAGTGGATGCTTTTATTCAAATGCATTGCAAATAATATGTGCTTCCTTAGGAATGGTGTGTCATGAAAGAAAACACACTTTGACCAATTACAGAGGAAACATCAAAAACTGTCAGATGAATTGTCATAGAGCTTTTTAAGGCTAGTGTCATTTTATCTTTACAAACTAAGGTTTTAACAACTCAGAAGGCTTCCCATGTGTTCATTAACCATAAAACTGTAACTTAAACACACAAATTCTCCTGTTAAATATTCTAAGATATCATTTCCATTAAATATTTTGCATTTCTCCTTACTCCTGATACTTTAAATAGAGCCAAATGTTCCAAACTCTTATAATACTTTTCACATGTTAACAGTATATAGTTTTACTGAACAACCAAAAAAATAAAATAAAATTCAGCACTGGACAGCACTTCCCAAAACTGCTTGATTCAGGTGAAAAGTATTCTGTTTTCATATTGACGTGCAGCCTGAATGTGTATAAATTTTCTGGAACTTGAAACCCAACAAAATTATTGTGTCTTTTTTCAGTCATTACATTGGAGATAAAGTCACCTAGTAATGATGAAAATTAGCAAGAAGATATGACTATCAGAGTGGCAATCATTTCTTTTCCAAAAAAGTAAACTAGAAAGTTTAAAATGTTACAGTGATTTGAATTAGCATTTTCACCTAAAGTGAATGAAAACTTAAAATCTAAATATAAAATTATGTTTCTAAATATAGGTATATATTAAAATAATTTGTACTTTGCTCAGGATATTTATAGTGTTGGAATTCTACAGGTAGAAAAATCAATCTTTTACCAAATATTAAAAATTATAAACCTTAAAAAGTCCCCATTATAGGAAATGCTCTTCTAAGAATACATATACAATCTATCCCTGAGCTAGAAACATTATAGTGAATGTGCCAATGTGAAGTACTTGTTAGCTGAAGATACTCTATCCAGAGTGAATATAAATTATTGAGATATTATTGTATGAATAAAGTACATAGAATTTCTTCAGTCACAATATGAAAGCGGTAAAAATTTTTAATTGAGCACAATAAAATGAAATTATTATTACTATTATAGTTCAGTTTGTCTTGGTTTTATTAATCAATGCAATAACATTTGCCATTATTTCAAGACTTACCTTATAAAACTCATTCCTTTTTCTTAGTTTTTATAAATATATGAGCTTTGTTTTTAAAAATTTTGGTAGTTAAAAGGACTGTAAACAAAGACATCAGGGATGTGCATATATAAGATATACTGTATGTATATATAATTAGTCATAGTCGAGGTTTATTAGAAATGCTGATGCTATTTTTTGCTAAAGTGCATTATGATTACAGTTTAAAAAGTGAGGTGAATTCAGGAATGTTTTTCAAATTATAATAAATATAAGTAATAATAATAATTAATGTATGTTATGATGCCTGGGGATAAGATTCTTTCATAAACTTTATGCATTGTATTGAAATACCTGTATGGGCTAGTCAGACTTGACCTTAAATGTAAAATGTGTGTTGTTTTTATAAGCCCCTATCCATCCTCCTAGTGACCCAAAAATGATCCTCAAAATGAAGAAATGTTGATATTTTGTTCATAAACAATTTTAGAATACCTTAATGAAATCATAAATCAAAAAATACACACTATTTTTCATATATCTGACTCTGATAATTACAACACAAATGTAAATTTCTAAATCATTGACTGTATATAAATAAGGCCAAAAACCTAACATATTGAACCAAAGATTCAGCTATGTATTTTCTCTGTCAAATATTTGGAAAACACTGGAGATTTTTATTCCATTTTTCTCAGATCTCATTAAAATATCTGATTAAGATTATCTTTTTTTGTTCTCATCCCCTCTCCCATATATCTTAAAAAGGAATAACATATGCAGGCCAATAATATAAAACTTTAGTTGATTTTTCAGGGATAATAAAACTATGTCAATTTTATAACAGTTAAATTCTTTTTTTTTCCTAAAATATTTTGGCAAATGACACAGAGAATCATCAACAAAATAGTATTATTTTTAATGAAAGGAATTTCTACATAATCTTTTGTCATATAGCTAGCTTTGTTCTGTACCTTCTTACCACTTAAGTTATGATGACATGCCATTATTGGTTAAATTAATAGAATTCTGCATACAGGCATACATGTGTTGAATGTGTAAATGAATATGTATTTTTCATCTTTACTGTATTTGAATTTGGCTGATGCACCCATAAAAAAGCCTCCAGCATATTTGCATAATTAAGCATAATATTATGATAAACCATTTCAAGGGAAAAAGTTGGTCTTACCATCACAATGTGTTTATTTCTTTAATCTTGTCTATTCAGAATGCATCTGTGAAAAGAATTGGAGGTAGAAAAGATTGGCTTTGCCTTCCTGAAGAGAGGTGAAATGTTATTTTAATTAATTTTGTGTTATGCCAAAAACAGTAATTGTATAATACACAAATATCAAACATGACTGGTACAATTTTGAGGGGAAAGAGTTCCCTATCCTTGCTAAGATTCACATAAGAGTTCTGGGGGGAGGTACTAACTGGAGCTAAAATGTGCCTCAGGTCATATTTTTTGTGTGTCTATATATTATAAATGTGTCCATTGCTACAACTTACCATAAAGCCTGATGAAGGGTGTTAAATACATATTGTGTGTGGTAAATTTTTACTCTTCTTCTGAATTATACCACCTGAGCATATGTGAAGTTTAAGGAACTTTTTGAAGTAATATTATTTTTAATTGTTATATTTTTCAAAAATGAAATTAGAAATATTTAAATTCTAGGAATAACAATATAATCATAGGCTAATGATAAAGAATATAGTAGTAGATTACTATTAAATGTTTTTTAGTTTGGCGACTAGAAGGAAAATTTATTAACAAAATAGAAAATAACCTATGGGGAAATGCTTGAATTCAAGTCCTTGCCCAAGGCTTGAGTCACTATTGTAGCTATTGGTGCCCTCGTGTGGTTGATGTTGGTATCGACAGCAAAGTTAGTCTCTTAAAAACAACTACTCTCTTAACTAATTTCAATTACGCAATACAGTGTTAGCAACTGTAGAGACCCTGTTATATATTAGTTCCTCAGATCTTATTCATCTCATAACTGAAAGTTTTTGTAGCTTGTTATCAACCTCTCTCTTTTTTCCTTCCCCCCCAGGGCCTGTTAACCACTTTTCTACTTTCTGTTTTGATGATTTAATTTAATTTAAATGTTCTCATTTTAAAAGGATAAATTTGTGAGCTGGTGTGTATGTTAATTAACTTAGTGAAAGGAATTTTTTCACAATGTATATGCATATCAAATAATCACGTCATACACTTAATGTATTACAGTTTAATTTATGAATTATACCTCAATAAAGCTGAAAAAAATACCAGTCAGCAAAATGAAAGATTTAAAATATATGTTGCACAAATTAAATGTGAAAAAGTGTTTTGCCTATATCATGACTAATATTTTATGTCTCACATTATATATACTTCTTTTAGAGTAATGTGGTGTGCACGCTTATGTGATTGTCAAGTTACAGTACTACAGGCAGAGTACATGGGGTGATAGTTCTTGTTATAGTGCTTGCTTCTTTCCATTAAAAAATTAACATTTTTAATTAGAGTTCGGAAGTAGCTGTTCTCTTCCAAAGATGGTAGATTTCTCTATTCACTCTCTCACATTTTGACAGGAAAAATGTTACTGTTATTAAAAGCATTTCTTAGCTAATTTTCATCCTTTTTTAACTTAAGTCACCTATGATATTTTTATCAAATATTATCATTTTGGGAGAGCACCTAATAGAATTCAAAGTTTAGAAGTCATGATCCCCATTTCAGTTCATGATAGAAAAAAAGTAGCTTTTAAAAAAAAAAAAAAAAAACTTTGAACTTAAAAAGTCCCCACAGGACCGTGTTGGTCTCTAATATAACTTTCCCCTCCACCGTATCATGCTTGTGTAGTTTCATGAAATGAACGTTAATGGAACCATTTGTTCTAGAGGAAAAGCCAGGCAGAAGGGCAGGAAGGCCAGGACACGTGTAGGGACTGCGCACTGAACCAGTGTCCTCACAGCAGAGGTAAGAAGTGATGAGTCCTTCAGTCAATGCCAGGGCCTGTCCTTTTCTGCACCTCTCCCTCCCACCTGTGGCTCTCACCTGGTTCCCACCTTATACTCTGTTGCATAATACAAAGCCCTCTAGGGAGCCTTCTGGCCCTCCCTGGGGAAGGACTTCTAAATTCTACCATATCTCACCTGAGATATCAAGTCACAACTTTTGCCAGGGTTTAGTGAGAACAGAATCCCTAGAGGAACTCCTATTGTGGCGCGTATACTAAATGAAAAGCTCTCTTTTCTCTCCCTCTTTTTAAAATGCAGGCTGCTCAATTCAGGGACCCAGGAAGCACAGACAGCATGTGTTTGTGTAAGCACTTGTCACTGGTTTTAAGGGAAAATGCACATAATGAGACTGGTATTAAGGAAAATGGTGTAGTCAGTTGTCTCAAGACCAAAGGCACAGGAAACACAATTTTTGGTTCACTAAGAAAGTATCTTAACGGAGAGTATGGAAAGTCTTTTTCCCGAGCAAGGATAAGTGAGGGAAACTGGGATGTACCTGGCTCTGCTGTACAGGCTATTTCTGGAGAGAGCCAAGACCTGCAGTTGCTTCTCATCGAGAAAGATGCCCTACAGTGATAGCTGGTTATTGAACTGGTGGCGTTGGCAATTGATGAGGCGATGGTATCATCCTTGAAGTGCAGGTCACAGGAGGAAAAAAGGGTGATCTTGGGGGCAACAAGATACGAAACCCTCGGAATCACACTGCCATTACCCAGAGTTATTTGAAACCGGTAAGGAAAAACCCCTTGGAATAATATTCCTTCTACTTTTGGGGCCAGTCTGGGAACTAATTAGCTAAATTCAGTGGAAATCGCCTTTGTCCTGGTAGTTTTCACTTATTTACTTCATACGTTTTCTCTTCCAGGTTCACATGGCAGTGTAGCAAAAGCAAGATCCAGTGCCACGTTCTAGATTACCTCCCCTATTTCCCCTCATGTATGTGGCACAGAGGGTGGAAAGATGAGGAAATTATTTATCAAATGGCTGTTCAAAAGTTAGCAAATTGTCGTTGAACTTGAAAGGGTAATTTTTACCTTTCACAAACTTTTGATTGTGAATTAGCTGGATCTCAAGTCTTTTGTGTTCATTTTGGTAATTCATCAAGAGCCCCATTTTGCCACCTATAAAATATACAACTTGAGGTAACACTAACGAAAGCTTAACATGTATTTTGATTGACAGGTTTTCTTAAAAAGTGTGTTCCACATCTTACTCTGTTGGTTTTACTTTTTGAACAGAGTATGTGGTACCATTTTGGACATTTAATTAGCTGGTATATCTTGTAAAGAATTCAAGCACAGTCTGTTACTGTCTTGAAAGGGCCACACATCAGACCCCATCATGGGACCAATCAGCCACTTGTGAGTGTTACTGTCCAAGTGGATTTCCCTTTCCATTCTGGCTCTACTCTAAATGATGACTTGACTGTATTCCACGAAAGACCAGGAAAGTACCATATTCTCTGAGCCTCGATGCCACAACCTTCAACCAACCCCCAGCTTCTGTTGGGAGGAAAACTGCCTAATGAGTGCAGCAAACAGGGTTAGGATTTCACTGGTATCTATGTGACAGTGAGGGTATTGACATTAAATCAAATTCAATTAGCATGGGCTTGCTAATGACTTATAACTGCTTCAAAAAGTAGCAAGGGCAAAGCATTTGGCAAAAAAAAAATAAAATCTCCCAGTGACAGTCTGGTTTCCAACTTCCTTTAGTGGCTTTTCAGGGAGATAGCTAACTACCAGTTTGTCTCCACAGATGAATGTTAAAGAACTTCCCTAGTGAAATTCTTGACAACATCTGTGTGAGATGAGAGGAAAAGGGTAGAGAAATGGGGGTGGAGGAAGACTCCTGTCCTCAGGTGCTCTTGAAGCAATTTGGTAAACCACTGTGCAGCACATCGAAAGAAACAGCAACTATGTCCCTAGAGAACAACTTGGCTGGACAAGGTATCAAAGCTTGGGGCGGGGGAGGGTGCTGGGGGGAAGTAAGGTCTGCCATCAGGATAGGGTTTCAGTAAAGCTAGAGGCACCCTCTCGGAATGCGTGGGAGGCCAGGACATTATCTGAGAGCCGTTTTAAAGGAACAGAGGAACCATTATGATACCCGCACCACCCCAGCAAGACAAAGACGATGTCCATTCTAGATAGCCGCAGCTTTGATGGACGGCCTCCCCAACGTTGCCCCTCTGATCGCCAGCCACCCTCATTATCATACCTGTCCCCTCCCCCAGAAGGAGACAGGTTTGAGTCACTCATACACCTCCCACTATGCTATCAGCAAACCAAGCCAGCGCTGAGTCAATTTCAGGAGTCCTTTGGAAACACAGCCTGAATAAAGAAAGTATGATCTTAATCCAGAGGAAGAGTTTTGTGAGGGGGGAAAAAAAATCCTGCTGTGCTGTTACCACAGTTCCACATTTAGGGGGGTTTCCTTGTGTATTTTCAAATTATCTTCTCCCTTTCACCTCATACTACTTTCCCTTAATATTTTTTCTTCATTCATTTAAATATACTGTTAGGAACAGTATGTTTCTATTTTTATTTCCAGAAAGGAAATCAAAAAAAGCATGGTATATGATGAGACCATGCATATTCGTTTAGTGTTTAGGCACATAATGGTCATCCATATTTTAGTCCGGCCAGATTATTGTAAATAAACAGAATCTTACAAAGTTGGAATTGGGCAAAAACTCCAGCCTTCCTGTATCTTCTGTAGTGGATAGATAAATTAATCACGTCACACTGGAATATGAAAATCATTCCTAAACTGGGGCCTCTCTGGTGGCACAAGGGGTTAAGCACAGCATTATGAAGCAATCTGCAGCCTCTGCAGCACCAGTTCCATCCCCTGCCGGCCAGGGAGCAACCCACATAGCAAGGCAGGCAGCCCTCTCCTGTCTCGTCTGCTGCTCCCCTCAGCAGTGTACTTCAGTCAGTCTCCCTGTTCTGTTCCCCACTCTGTCTCTGGTGTCTCCTCTCACCCCCTGCATCTCTGTCCTGTACCCCAGCTCTTGTATGCATAAATAAATATATCTTTTTAAAAAAACCGTTCCTAAACTAGTCACACAATTGAGAATCCAAGTATAATACAGTGAGATGATTTTGACATTAGCGAGAAAGGAAGAAAATGATAGGGAGTGAATAGCCACTTATGGAGCTCACGTTAAGGAAAGCCTCACCTCCCCAGGGCAGGTCACGCTGCTGCAGATGCTAAGTTATCTGGGACTGGTATGTGGGGCTGGTCAGGCAGTATTTGCCACAGAGAAAAATGGAAGTAAAGAGCTGTAAGAAATGCAAATTACTTTCAGGGTGCCCCAATCCCTTTTAAAGTTGGTGGAATCATGTGGGAAATGAGTCTGCACACCTTAGCTATCGGAACTGGTACAGAAAAGGCAGAGTGAGCCTTTCTTAAGAGCGACAACTACAAGATGACCTTGTTTATGCCTTCATTCTGAAAGAATCACCTTGTTTAATCTTTAATTTTTTCCAGTAAAATAGGTAGTATTCTATTTTACAAACGTGGAAACTGAGGCTCAGCCTCAATGGCAACTCTTGAATTTCTCAGTGGAAATGTCCACTTGTAAGAGGAAGTCCAAGAAGAAAGTAAGGGGAACCTGAGGGGGCTTCCCTTGCTTAGGGTCAAACTCCTCACACTTAAATTGTCTATTTCACATGGTTCAGCACTGCTATTCGTTCTAACCAGGTAGGGTAAGAAACTTTCCAAAGTCCATCAGGGAGTATTGTAAGCAGTAGAGACAGGACAATCTGAATCCACCTACTTCACATCAAAGCCTGATGTCAAGATGGTTTGCAAAGTGTTTGATCAATGATAACTTTATTCACTATTACAGACTTAGAGAACTTTTGGACTTGTCTGGACTTTTATCCAGGAGTAGGTTAACTATTCCAAAGGACCATTATTTAAAGATCTGACTATCACAGTTCACTAGGCAGTTGATACAGAAAAAAGTTATACTGTGTCTTATCTACAAATTCGGGGTTTGCCTCCTGAAATTTTGTACATATTAAAAACTCAGAATTGGAAGTGGGGTACAGAGTAGTCTCCCTACAGAATGACCTAGGGAATATTATATTCCACAGAGTAGGAAGGACAAATCAGACACAGAATTTTGTGAGAATCAAACGAGACAATTGTGAAGAAAGCACTTTGTAAATGAAAAGGCACTGAAATGTAAGCCTGAGTTATTAATAATATCACCACATAGGATTTCTCTGCTTCATTCCTAATGAAATAATGGTCGTCTTCAAGGTCCCGAGAAGCCAAACCAAAGGAGTGTGTTTCCAGAGAAACGAAATGTAAAGGTAATTGTGGATGTTCAATAAATATTAAACAGCCTCTCTATTTGTGGGAAGCTTCAAGTACATGATTAAGTTGCAGGTGATGGTAAAGGAAACCAGCATGATCTTTAATTATAAAATACTTGTTAGGTTTGATTCCAGTAATATGCAATTACCTTGAGACTTCTGGTTATATCTTAGAAGAGGTTATGTTCTCAAGATGAAAGCTTTTATGGATGGATGTTAGGCCCCATTGTTTGGGACCATCTACACTGGCCCTGGCTCCTGTCTGCAGCAGCTAATCACCATTAACTTGGCGAGCCTGCAGGAATTCCCAGTTGTATGCCAGCCATTCTGTGGCCCGCCTTGAAGTATGGAAACATCACAGAAGTGTGGATAAGGGCAACAGTGATGAACCAGAGCATTAGCTAGGCTTAGGGAGAAAGGGATTTAAAGAGAATTCAAGATTTCATAGTGGACAAAAGAGAGCTCAGTAGGAGGGAGAAAATGGAATTGTCCTTGTCCATGTCACCATGATTATAATGCAAACATATTTTTTAAAGACTAGCATGAAAACCTCTGGATTTCATTTTGGAAAACTATCAGGCTGTGTAGCTAGTTTTAACTGAAATTTTAAATTAGTACCTATTTTTTTAAACCTGTCCATAGAAACAATTTGTCAAACTCAGAAATGCTTTTTTAAAGCCTTTTTTAGTTTCAGGCTGGGAGGGTTCCAAAAGCCTTTTATTAAGACTATTCTTATGTAATTTATTACATAAATAGCTAACATTTAGCTAATGCTTTCTATATGTCATGCACTTTCAAGGGCTTCATGTATGTGAACTCAGTATTCATAATGAACCCATGAGGAAACTGAGGCACATTAAAGCAAATTAATTCATCTCCAGTCAAACTATAATAGGGGAATTTAGTTTTTCTGTCCTGGTGGTCTGAATCCACTACATCTTACTACCTCCCAGGCTAGTGCTGTAGAAGATTCTTTTGACTTTTGTTCTTTATTTTCTTCTTGTACAGCTGTTTTTATAAATTGGATTTAATTTCTTCACTCATGTCAAAACGGTTCTCTAGAAAAGTCTCTTCTTTCTTTAAAGAATGAGCTTGGTATCTTTTCCTTCCAGATAATTACTGCTTTAAATTATAGTCAAATTTTTAAATGCAAGGAGACTATCAGTCTGCTTTTAGGAATCTACCTGGTTTGGTTTTCTTCATCCTCCATTTGTTAGGGATCAATATCAGACATCAGAGGATGTGAGTCCTCATATGGAGTGTACAAGTAAATAGACAAAGTAGTCTGTATATTTCTGTTTGAGGGCAACTGGTAACAACAGACATTCAGGTGTGAGGTAAATGGTAAATCACCCTCAATACCAAGAGCAAACTCTTCTTCAGAGGAAGTTAGTAGAATGTAACACTCATTCCAGATGTAAAGTAAAAATGAGCAGAGTCAATAATCAGATAATCTGGGTGTTAAGTGCCACCTCTCCAGTTTTCCAGTTATTTAAGTAGTTTGAGCCTCAGTTTCCAACACTGTAATATGGGAGCAATAATTAACATTGTATTTTGGGCCTCCCCGGAGGCGCAGCAGTTGAGCACTGGGTTGCGAAGCTGTCCGCAGCCTCTGCAGCACCGGTTCAATCCCCGGCTGCTCCCCGGCCACCGGGTAAGGGTCCCACATGGCGTGCAGACCTCTCCTGCCGCCCGCTGCACCCCTCAGCAGTGTACTTCGTCAGTCTGCCTGTTCTGCTCTCCACTCTGGCTCTGGTGAATTCTCTCACCCTCCCGAGCTTCTGACTGTACCCAGTGCTTATATAAATAAATAAATAAATCTTTAAAAAGAAAAACAACACTGTATTTAGGTTGAGATCTGAATGAATGAGAACCTGTCTAAAATCTATAGTAGATGATTATAGTGGCAGTATAATATTTTCCCTTCAGTTTGGTCCTTGGACTAAAAGGAACCTTGTGATCCTCCCTGTGAGTGGCTTCACAGCACACCAGACTCCAACTCAAGAACTATTAGAAATCCCAGATTCTATGTGGACTTGCCCAAAATGGGCAAGTCCCATTATTCATAAAAAGAAACTGAGGGCTTGAGAGGATAAGTAGGTTACTTCTAAGATCCTACATCTAGCAAGTAATTCCCAGGTGTGTGTGGGGGGTTGGGGGGAATGAAGTAAAAACACTGCCTCCTTCTGGGTCATCTTTCTTTAGGGTTGCTGGTTTTTTGTTTTGTTTTTTTCCTGTACTGAAAACCTTGGACCAGTAGGGGTCAGCCTGAGCAATTCGCTTTCTAAATTTTTAGTTTTGTTTCCAATTACCACCAAGGTCAAAAAATAGAAGTAGAGGGCCTCCCTGGTGGTGCAGGCAGTTGAGAGCCATACTGTGAAGCTGTTCGCAGCCTCTGCAGTGCGGGTTCAATCCCAGCCGGCCAGGGAGCAACCCACATGGTGCAGCAGACCTCTCTTGCCTCGCCCGCTGCTCCCCTCAGCAGTGTATTTCGTCAGTCTGCCTGTTCTGTTGTTCCCTGCTCTGTCTCTGGTGAATGTTCTCACCCTCCCACCCATCTGGCCTGTACCCCAGTTCTTATATAAATAAATAAATCTCTAAAAAAAAAAAAGAAATCTTTAAAAAAATAGAAGTAGGAGTTCTGGGAAGACCAGAGAAAATACAGATTATTTTAGGCCACCAAGTGCTCACATGAGGAAGAAAAGAGTAATAGTTTATAGAGAGCACAATTAAGATTCAAATTGAATATATTTTGGGAAACTGTCCTTTCACCACATTATTTGGTTCAATGAAGTGTGACCAGGTCCAGGACACAAAGGACTCTGGAAAATCATTTATGACAACCACATGACACAGGTTTCTACCAAAAAGATTATTAAGTCCTTTGTGCCATTAAATGCTTCATAAAAGATCTTATTTTGATTATTACAAGTTTACCTATAGAAGCAGTTTCTTTTAAAGAAACTTTAAAATGGCATGTACCATTGACTTAGCTGAAATGGTACAAGCATTTAATCTTTTCTATACTATTTCCATGTGGTGTCTATTATAGTTAACATCACCACAGGGACTCTATCTTCCCTCCAAAGTCTGCCTAACTCATTTGCACAAGTTCTGATTGCCGGTCAGGTCCTCTGGTGGTTGATGATGCAATTCAGCATGTCCTTTTTCCTCTTCTTCTCCCAGTCCTGCCTTGCTTCAACTCAGCAGTCAACTGTTGTCTGCATGTGGAAATAGTGTACTCACTGACCTTAATTTTATATGAGTCGACTGATATCTCTTCCCACGAGCCAGTTTGTACAAATACTCATTTTACATGTATAAATGTTTTTAGTTGGCCATTAAGTTCTCATCTTTTTATGATTTTCTAATGCTTGGTCTATTATTTTCTCATTTATATTAATAAATAATAATATTTAGTACATATTAATGTTTTCACCTTATCAGAAATTTTTAATTTTGGAGGACTTTCAACAAGTCAAGCATAGGGACATATAACAAAACTAGATAGATAGGAGAACAACACCAGATGATGTCTCTAATATGTGGAATATAACTGAATTAATAGTCAGTTGAAGACAAGCTGAAAAGCTAACTTTTGATAGCTGACTACAGAACTGAGACACCAAGGGGAGGGATGGGGAACCAGTGAGAGAGGAAGAGGAACAGAGGAAAGGAAGCACCGTGGTCTACATTGGTACAGTACAGGAGAGTTGGTGATGGGTGCACTATGGTGGTAACACCTGATCGGTCTAACCCAATATTACCTAGTTAAAAATGAACTTTAGGGCCTCCCTGGTGGTGCAGCACTGTGAAGTGCAACACTGTGGAAGTGTCCGCAGCCTCTGCAGCGCAGGTTCGATTCCTAGCCTTCCAGGGAGATAAACACATGTCGCGGCAGACCTCTCCTGTCTCGCCCGCTGCTCCCCTCAGCAGTGTTTTTGGTCCATCTGCCTGATCTGCTCCCCACTCTGTCTCTGGTGAATCCTCTCACCCTCCCGCACTTCTGGCCTGTACCCCAGTTCTTGTATAAATAAATCTTTAAAAAAAAAAAAAGAAAACATTATTTAAAAAACCAAAAAAAAAAAGATATAAAACATTGAACAATAACAAAACTATTTCTTTTAAAACTAATAATATTCAGGCTTTTTTCTTGTTAGGTTTTTTCTTTCTTTTGTTTTTAAGTTACTGGAAACATCTTTCAGTTCTGATAAAGGGCTAAATTCCCAAGATTTCCTTCCCTGAATCACATCAAGGCTAACTGAAGTCTAACGGGTGGGCCATTCTTTTTCTTATTAAAGCTGCAATATTGCCATGCCCAAAAATTGGATTGACACACAAAATGTTAAAATGTTGATGATAAGTAGATGGAAGGTAGAAAAAAAGTTTTATTTGCCTAGGGATGTAAATTGCAATCCTGAACTTAAGAAGCACTTTTTTTTCTTATCATGTCGTGTGCACTGCAGTGGAAGTGTGTCTTATAAAACATCAACTATAAGAAATTGGGAAAAAAAAATTTCATTCCAATTGGTGCCTATCAGCCTTGACTCACTTCTGCCTGTAGACGGTTTGTGTTCCCATTGAGTGGCTTTTTTAGTTCAGAGAATTTAGGAAGGTATTTCAGAATTCCCTTAAAAGACTTTCATGTAGAAGGAATAAAATTTGGTGCAGATGTAGCAAGCCTAACCAAGACTGTAACTGGAGCAATGAAGAAGTCATCAACCACTTTAAGATAAATTTCCCTGTGATGCAGAGAGTCTCCAAAATATGCATGAAATACACTTGAATATTTGTCTATGCTGATTTGCTTACCAAGATTTTCATGACTATTTTAAAAAGTAAAATTATTATGGTGGCCTTGCCCCCTTTTTTGCAGTTTTACTGAAATGCAAATGATATAACATTGCATAAATTGAAGGTAGTCAATTATTTCATAAAAATACTATTGCAAAATCACCACCTCAGTAAGGTTAGCTAGCAGATCCTTCACCTCACATAATTGCCATTTTGTGGTGGTGGAGATAATGGTAAGAACATTTAAGATCTACTCTCTTGATAACTTTTAAGTACACAATACAGTGATACTAAAGTCACAATGCTGTAAATTAGATCCCTGAATTTATTCATTTATAACTGGAAGTTTGTACCCTTTGACCAATATCTCCTCATTTTCCCCACCCTTGGTAAATGTGAGATGATAAAGCATTTGCCTTTCACTAATTTCTTTCACTTGTCTCACCCCTTGATTGGGAACCAGAACCATCTTTCCAAGCATTATTGTCCCACTAGAAGACCAACACTGAATTCTTCCTGGTATACTAATTTATGGTGACTTTAGAAAGACGAGAAAGGGAATGTCACTTCTCAAAATTTCTCTAGCCACTGTTATCCCAGCTCTTTCAAAAGAATCCTATAATTACTATAGACCACCAAAATTTATTCATCAGGAATGGTAGATCAAGCAGCTAGTTGCATCTTCCTGTGGGAACCTGAGGAAGGTGCAGGTCCCAAACTCTTCACAGGAATCAGCACAGTGGGGTGGCAAGAAATCTCTACCTACCTATCACTTATAATTATAAACTTGCCTTGGGAAAGTCACTGAAATCAACTATGCCTTAGTTACTTTGACTGAATAATGGGAATTTTTATAATTTCAAAGTAGTAGAGTAAAATTTCTCTAGTTAGTCCACGAATAAGTAATGGAAAGTCCATTGAATCTCCAGGTGTGAATGGTGACTTGCCCCAT
This sequence comes from Talpa europaea, assembly GCF_964194135.1. NCBI lineage: Eukaryota > Metazoa > Chordata > Mammalia > Eulipotyphla > Talpidae > Talpa > Talpa europaea. The sequence goes on from NC_140074.1 coordinate 42,050,230, forward strand.
CAGAAGGTGGTAAAGAGCTGAAAGGTCAGTTGTGGGGGGAATCAGATGGACTGCTTCACTCCACCTAAGGGCTCATGTGCCTCACCTTGGTAGCACAGAACCCCAGAAACCCCCCATAACTCCTCTGTGTTTCTAAGTAGAAATTAGGATGCATTTACTAACTTCTTTTTCCCACATAAAAATTCACCTACATCTTGAGCATCTCAGGGCATTCCTTCTAAAAATCCAAAGCCCCAGAGAAAATACTCATAAAGTTTCAGGCACCAGAAATATTATCGCATTACATAAAACTGTGGCAAAAGATGGGGACACGAAATAGGATCCAGAAAGTCTACCTTTTTCTTGACTTGTATACAAACATTTTCTATGTGTTAAAAGCTACACCATCTGATTAATAAAACTAAGATTAGTTTCAGGATATAAATGGGATGTTCTCATTTACTAACAAAACCAGATTTGTTTGGTTTTTCATCTCCTACCCCAGGAACTTAAGATAAAAAAAAAAAATGCTTCTATTAGCAGTAAGATTTGCCAGAAATGAATTGTTTGCCTTCACAACTTTATCAAAATGACAGAAATTTATCTCCATCTACCTGAGAGTGAAAAGTTTATACACTTCAAGACAAAATACCAAGAAGTAAAAAACTTTAACCATAGAATATAAGCCTGCAGCCTCCTCTTCAAATATTCTACCCCCTCCCCTCTATAAGTGTTAAATATCTGCATCCATCTATCAAAGGTCCTAGTCTGTGTAAGCCTGCTAGGAAATTCTCTCTTAATGAAGTGAACCCCCTGAGAGTCAGACATCATTTGATAGTGAATCCATGACTACCAGTGAGCATTAGAACACGGGATATTCCTCTGATGGATTATTTGATTATATATTTTATGCCAGTATTTCTCTAGAGCTTTAGAAACTCAAAGACACCTGCTATACACTTTATACAAGTATAGATTGTTATTTCACATTAAAAAATAGCATTATTATTTTAGTTTTTAAAATCTGTACTCATAAAGTGAAATATTCTCACCTATATCAGTAAGTTCAAAGAAAACTAAGATTCCTTGGATTTCTGGTGACGATATAAATATTCTATCATCTATTCAGTGTCTATTTATATCTCTTCTTGAACTTAGCAGCATGGATGAAATATTGCATTCTGTCAGAAGAAATAACATCTAGTTCTACTTCAAGTGGAATGGGAAGGGTTTATGACTGGTTTGCTTTTTTAGACCATGATATTAATAAAACAAGGGCTGAGATTATGAGGCGTTAGTCATTCTAGGATAATTTACTTCCTTTTGTCTTTAATTTTCAGCTGACCTTTCCTATTTGTATGGAAAAAGTAAACAAGAGGTGTAAATGAATGAATGGAAGTTGCCACCATTATTAAAAAACAAATGGTTGACAGCCCATGCCCTAAGAATGTCAGCGTCACTTGCAAGTATGGGCAAATTATTATATTGCCAAGAGTCCTACAAAGGTTACAGACCAGCAGTGTGCATGCCAAGTACCCCCCACAATATGGTTTTATTTGGACCCTTCAGTGTTTTTTAAAATTTTTATCGAAGTAACATTGGTTTTTAACATTATGTAGGTTTCAGGTGCACAGCATTACTGATCATTACTGTATATACTACATTATGTTCACCACCAAAAATCTAGTTTCCATCCTTCACTATACATTTTATTTCTTTTACCCTATTTAATATTACCCCCTCACCCCTGGGAACCACTACTTTGTTCTATGGTCTAAAATTTTGTTTTTGATTTATCTGTTCATTAGTTTTGTTTCCTTACCTCCAACATATGAGTGAAATCAAACAGTGTTTATATTTCTCTGTCTGATTTATTTCACTAAGCATAATAGCCTCTATGTCCATCCATGTTGTTAAAATGGCAGGATTTAATCTTTCTATAGCTGAATAGCGCTCTCGCTCTCGCTCTCCCTCTCTCTCTCTCTCTCTCTTTCGGCCCCACATCTTCTTTAGCCACCCATCTGTCAGTAGACACTTGGTTGTCTCCAAATTAAGTGAATTCTTATTCCTATTGTGAATGATGCTGGAAAAAAAAAAAAAAACCACAGGGTAATATGTCTTTTTGAATTAGTGCTTTCATATTCTTTGGATTTTAGTGTTTTTAAAACACCTGAATTAGTCAACAACATTAAAGATTTCAAAGCTATCACACATAACCTGGGTCACCCGTTGTGTCTGCTTAGCCAGTCAGCTGGGCCTATACAGCATCTTTGGACAGAGACTGTATTTGCTTCACTTCAGTCCCCACCACACCCTGTTGTCTTGTGCTCATTTCCTTTTGGCCAGGAACGTACTTGCCTTAGCCTCAGAAGTAGCTTGGGTTTGAAACCTTCTAAACTGCTTATATTCAAGATGAACTACTTAGATGCAAGATGAACTACTCATATACAAGATGATGTGAGTAGTTATCTTTGAGGGAAAAAAAAATCCACTCATTTGGTAGGTGTTAAAACATGCTTGGAAACCACAGGAGAGTAAATTTCAAAAATGCCATGTGTTCCAGAGGAGACTCAGGACTTGTACCATGGCTTTCTTGCACAGATCTCTGCATGGGAATATATGCCCCCGGGCTCCATTCATGAGTAAGGCTGATGTGTGGCTTTTAGACTGGGGTCTGGCATGCACAGAGGAGGGGTGGGGAGTGCTGATTCAGCTCCCTTTGCCCATCCCTTTTCTCCAAAAATCCGCAAGATGGTTTGACACAAACCACTTTCTGATCTATAGATGTGAGTCTAGAACTCACTTAAGTGGTTTTTAAGTTTGTGTTTTTTTGTTTTGTTTTGTTTTGTTTTTAGAAATTTACTATTGCTGCAGTAGATGGTTAATAAAGCAGCTTATGGACGAAGGAAGAACTGGAAAGTACCCACATAGGCAATTCCCAAAACTGCACCTACCCCAAGCATCTTCCTCAAATACCTAGTCCCCTTGAACACACAGATATGTTTTCTGTACACAGCCCTGGTTATTCTGCAAAACATATGCTCCGCTTTCCTTCCTTTTCAGGATTGTTTATATCCCCAAATATTTTTATCTGTTTTACTTGGTTTACTAATTCTATGGGTAATTGTTTATTTGCAAAATAAGTTCTCTGTCTAGTCAAATAGACTTCCAAATGTGGTCCCAAAGTTGGTGATCTATCAGTTACAGGAGATGAGTAGTTCAGACCACAAACCAGCTTCATTCTTCCTGAATGGGAGGGCATTGGTCTATGCCTGAAATATAGCAGCTAAGGAGTACTATTGAGCACTAACGTTCTCCACTTTCTGAAGTTCTGATGGCTGACTTCCTATTTTCTCTGTATTAGTCCTGATGAACAGTCTACAGATTAAAGATAGCCTTTCCCTCTATAAGGGGAATTCGGCATTTGTCCAGCCAAAAAAATAAATAAATAAACTCTCTAGGAAATAGGCTCAGAACATTGATGGTGCTGTTTATGTTTATGCAAGTGTCTTTGTGTAAGGCAGATAAAAATTAGAACTTTTCGGGCCTCCCCGGTGGCACAACGAGTTGAGTGCCTTGCTATAAAGCTGTCCACAGCCTCTGCAACGCCGGTTCGATTCCCAGCCGGACAGGGAGAAACCCACATGGCGTGGCAGACCTCTCCTGTCTCTCCTGCTGTCCCCCTCAGCAGTGTCTCTGGTCCGTCTGCCTGTTCTGCTCCCCACTCTGTCTCTGGTGAATCCTCCCACCCTCCTGCACCTCTCACCTATACCCCAGTTCTTGTATAAATAAATAAATCTTTAAAAAAAATTAGAACTTTTCACAAGAATTCCTGAGCTGAGGAAACATATTGGAGTACTTAGCTTTGCTCTTTCTGTGCCAGTCTTGTCAACCATAAATACTCTCTCCAACCATGAGACTCTCGTTGGACAGGGTGAAAATTAATGACCACTAATCTCATGAGATAGGCTATTACTGGTAGACTCAGTGTCACAATCATACTAAATTTTATTCTCATCCCCTGTGCCATCTTATTAATTACCTGAGTTTTGTATTTTCTTAAACATTGCTGTGTCATTTCAGCAGCACCATCTTGTATGATGGAGTGATGGAGAGTTTCTCTGGAGACAGTCTGTCTGTGTTCTGTGACCTTCGACAAAATATTTAACCTCTCTGTGCCTCAGTTTCCTCATGTGAAAAGGGCACTATGATAATAAATCACTTATAGGGTTGTTATGAGGATTAAAAAAGATAATATATAACAGATTACTATTATCTACCTAGGATTGCATGTAATAAACGCTCATTTAAATGTTGATTTCCTTATTATTTCTCCAGAAAGTATAGTGTATTTGGCTCTGGACTTTCAGAGAACAGTCTAGGACTTTCATCCTGCCATTCATTGCATTGGAAAGTTATCTATCAATTCAGGCGTCTGTTCTTCACATCAGCTCAGCATCACAGAAGCCATTAAGAACACACTCAACTAGACATTAGCTTATTCTATTTAAAGTCATTGTTCCTTGGTAATGGAGACACATGTTCTACAATGGTTTCAGTTCTCTCTTCAGTGACTGCTGTCACAGACTCTTAGACTAAAAGGGCTGTAAGCAAAAGAGATGCAGAAGCAGAATAAGTCTAGGGGCTGCTTGCAAGGTGAGATCACCAGTCAAATACCAGGAAGCTTCTGGCATTTGAACTGCTTCTCAATGCATGTGGCATTCATGCTATTGATTCCAAAAAACATATATAAGCAACTCCATGAAACATACTAAGAGTGATGAGACACCCAAGGCTCTGGTGACAACATCTCCAATCTCCCTTTTAATCTCAGCATTGAGGCAATGATCCAACCAGAAACCACCAGAGTAATGGCAGAGTTGCACAAAGTGTTGCTTGAAGACTGAATAAATAATATCTCATCTGAAAAGTGTGAGCATTTTTCAAAGGTAAATGTTTTACTGAATGCAGTGGTAACATCTTATAACTGAATTCTCCCCAGAAACAGATTCCAAAAGTACAAATTAAGATGAGTCTGAAAGTTTGGCGGCCCTAAAACAAGTCCTTTTATTCAAATTTTGGAAATCATTTTCCCCAGCCTAATTTGAAAAAAAATAGCAGTAACTAAAAGAGTAGCATATGAAAATAAAAAGTGTTGGAGTTCTTCAAAAGTTGAATAACATATTGTATATGAAACTATGCACTTTCATTAAAAATATAAGTAAATTGGACCTCCCCGGTGGCGCAGCGGTTGAGCGCTGGGTTGCGAAGCTGCCCATAGCCTCTGCAGCGCCGGTTCGATCCCCGGCCGCTGGGCGAGGGCCCCACATGGCGCGCAAACCTCTCCTGCTGCCCACTGCTCCCCTCAGCAGTGTACTTCGTCAGTCTGCCTGCTCTGCTCTCCCCTCTGACTCTGGTGAATTCTCTCACCCTCCCACGCTTCTGACTGAACCCAGTGCTTGTATAAATAAATAAAATAAATCTTTAAAAAAAAGTATCAAAAAAACCTTAAATATATAAGTAAATATTTGTGATCATAGCATTAAACCATTTGGGGTTGTCAAACTGAAGATCTGTTGCCTTTCAATAATCTTAATAAGTCATCTCCCTCTTTCTGAATTCTAATGTTAGAGCTAATGCAGGCAACAGCCATATTCTACTCTTTGCTTAGCTGTGTCTTTTCATTAGACAAGAAAGAAGAATGACTTCCCTGGAGCTATAGTATCAACCAGCCCCTTCTTTGTCCCCCAGAGAAACTATTAACATTTAACTTTCAAGTAATATTTTTAGGCTTGTGCATGTTATTACTCAATTCTCACCTTATATAAGTTTATGATCATAGAGTTTTTTAAGCAAATCTACACAACACTCTAAAAAACACTATTATTTTAGAAAAGTTTTAGGTTCACAGTGTAATTGAGAGGAAAGTACAGAGATGTCCCAATGCTCCTTCCCCCATACACATATGGTTACCCCATCATCAACATCACTCGGCAGAATGGTATATTTTTTAACAAGGATGAAATGACATTGACACATCATAATCACCAAAGTTCATAATTTACCTTAGGGTTCACTTTTAGTGTTATACATTCTGTGAGTCTGGACAAATGTATAATGACATTTATCCATTATAATATCAAACAGAGTGTCTTTACTGTCCTAAATTTTTTTACTACACTCTGTGCACTGTCTATTCATTCCTTCCTCCCTCCCCAATATACAAGCAATCTTTCTTTCAGAGGATATTAGCATGGAAGTGTCCACAATTTATCAGTGTTAATCATCCATAGGTGCCAATGGCATGTGACATTGTAGAACTAGCATAATTTATATTGTGGAGAAATTCAGTTCACTTGTTCTTTTGCCAAACAGTATTATTATTGATTCACTAATTCACTGTATTACTATTTCAAGAAAAATTAAATTGCATATGTCTGAATATGTGTTAGTATTATATGTTTGTTTTCATATTATTTTATTTTAGGAATACTGATTCCTTCTGTATTATTCCAATCCACATGGACAAAGTTGAAATCTATTCTCTGCATTGGCAAATGTTTCTATTTATGTTGGTCACATAAATCCTTGAATGTAGAGTAGAGAAGAGATTGTAATAGAAACCCTGGTAATGTGTGCTAATATTACTCAGGAGACAGGTTAGACTGAACAAAATCTTTAATTTTAACTAATCATAGAATTAACAGAATAACCCTCTCCTGCCTATGTCAGTGTAGATACATTATTCAATCTCTTTAATGCTCCTATTAAAAATCATGGCTGCTGTCCAAAAGAGACAATAACAAAAACAAAGAGAAACCCCACCGACTGGGAGAACATTTTTGCACCCAACACTAATGATAAAGGACTGATCACAAAAATCTGCAAAGAGCTGATGAGACTCAACAACAACAAAGAAAATAATCCAGTCAAAAAATGGGCAGAAGAGCTAAAAAGAAACTTCTCTGAAGAGGAAATGCAAATGGCCAACAGGCATATGAAAAAATGTTCAACATCACTTGTCATCAGGGAAATGCAAATCAAAACTACCATGAGATACCATCTTACACCAGTGAGAATGGCACATATTAAAAAAACTAGCAACAACAAATGTTGGCGAGGGTGTGGAAAAAAAGGAACTCTTCTGCACTGTTGGTGGGAGTGCAAACTGGTCCAACCACTGTGGAAAGCTGTGTGGAGATTTCTGGACCTACTAAACATAGAGCTTCCATATGATCCAGCAATTCCACTCCTAGGTATTTACCCAAAGGACACAGAAACATCAATTCCAAAGAACACCTGCACCCCTATGTTTATAGCAGCACTGTTTACAATAGCTAAGCTTTGGAAACAACCCAAATGCCCAAAAATAGATGACTGGATCAAGAAGATGTGGTACATATACACCATGGAATATTACTCAGCATTCAAAAAAGATAAACACATGCAATTTGCAGCAACATGGATGGCGCTGGAAGGGATCATGCTCAGCGAAATAAGCCAAAAAGAAAAAGAAAAATACCGGATGGTCTCACTCATAGCAGGAATCTAGAAAACTTAAATAAGGGACCAGGAAAATGAATATAAGAAAGTGAAAATCAAAATCAACAAAAAACTATGAACCAGAGACACTTTTAGGTGGGCGGGGGAGGGAGGGGAGGGATTGGGGTCAGAATGGGGGGGCTGCAATTGTATGGGGAATATAACAATAAAATTTATAAAAAAAAAAATAAAGTTTCAATCAAGAAAAAAAAATAAAAAAAAATAAAATCATGGCTGCTGTCCAGTGGGCTCCAAACCAATGTATCCATTTTCTTGGTATCAACATTTAGCTGGTAACACCTTGTAGAACAAACTGTTTAACGTTGGGTTTCACTTTCTCCATCAATAAAATTAACAACTTCATATAAACTGACAGTGGTGTGACAAATGATAGGAATGCTTCTGAATTAATAAAGCTCTAGTACTCAAAAGGAGTTCAGCTTACATTTGTTGACAGTACTCTGACAGAATGGTTTCAGGATTTGAGTTTGTATCGTCAGAAGCATCACTGCCCAAAATAGATACCACTCAGATCAACTCTCCCCTGACCTCCTAATAGAATAGGCCAAAATCTGTGTTACTATTACACATGAACTTCTATCATCTCTAAAAATGAGAGAATTTGAATGGTTTTTATCTTTGAAATGATTCAAGAATTGCCAGACTACAAGAATGAACCTGGACTTGCCTATTTTATGTGTTGTTCTCTAGGTTTCTTAGTCATATGCTTTAACTCCTGCATGCCCAAATATATAAGTTGTGTAATAAGCTATCCCAAAACTTAGGGGCTTACAAATCAAACATGTATTATTAATCATAATATTATGGGTCAGTTAGTGAGTCTTCCTGTCTGAGCCAGTTTAGCTGACCTCTGAGGTTCACTGAAGACTTGGCAGGAATGGTCTTGGATGGCCCTATTCACCTGTCTGGTAGTTGGCAGGATGGGGTGGCCAAGGTCCTCAGTGGACAGGACTCATCCGTCAGTAGGCTAGTCTGGGCTCCTTCACATGGGGTCTTAGTCTTCCAAAGATCAACAAGAGAGTGGAAACCTCTGCTTCTGTCAGATTTGCTCTTGTCCCCATTGGTACAAACAACTCACATGCCCAAGACTAGAGTCAGTGCAGCCAGTAACACCCAAACATGTGGATACAGAGAGACATGAAATGCTGGGGGCCTTTACTGCAACCAGTGACCAGACCAAGTTAGCATGAGATTCCTGTTTAATCACTGTGTCTCCTTTTTTAGTGTTTCACTGAAAAATCATTCCAACATAATTATGCATAATTTGTCACTAGATTCTGATCATTTCTTCTTTTCACACGGAGCTCTTAGTTTACAGGATTTTATGGGGGTTTCGTTTAAAATAAAGTTTTTCTGCATTTAGGAATATAATATTCAAAATATCAAATTAAAAACAGGGAGAAATAATGAAGAATATAGTAGCCTAGATCTAAGCAGACATGTTTTTCCATGAGTTTAATATAAGGGTAAGTGGGATGAGGAAAACCCACCCCATCAGTGAGAATCAATTTCCTTACCTAGAAAGTGGGGAATTTGGATTAAGCCTCCTCCTGACTGATATTCTGAAACTGTAAGATGCCCAAATTTTGTACAATAGTATAAAAATTGATGTTGTGCTTCAGTAAGCATATGGATATATCGCTCTATGAAGAAAACATTGACCTTGGAAAACTCAGGTCAATAAATTTTGATGTTTGCTTCAAAAGAAATCAATACACACTTTTTTATCTACACATAATATAATGCTTTTAAGAGCCAAAGCTAGCAATGGAAATGAGTTTACCTCTCATCCTAATAAATGCATTATACACAGTATAATATTATTATAGATCATCATTCATTATGGTTGGGTATTCTTTGATTTAGAACAAGTGTATTATACTCTTAATTCATCATTCAGTTAACTTTTCTTCTGAAGGAAAGATAAAAAACATTTCTCATTCTTTTCTGGCCATTAGTACATGAAATAGTATATTCATTACATAAGAACACTTGGAGCTTTTAAGCTATCAATGGAATCTTGTTTAGTCAGCTAAAGTGCATGTATTACCTTGTTGTATGGGTACAAAGTGATTCAAAGCAAGATATCTTTTAATCCTCTGAGGAAAACAGTTGTATATTTCTCTGGCCTGCTTTCCCTGTAAACGTTTCTTATTTCTTCTTGTTTTCCTTTGGATTTGGCTCTGATCATTAGATGAGACTTTTTTTTTAAACAAGGAACCCAGAAAGAAGTGACGGTTTTATGTGCACGCTTAGCAAAAGAATGACTTAACCACAATTTTCCTTCAAAATGAACCAGCTTCAGCATTCATTGAGCAGGTGGGATTCTTGGGCATCTTATTGTATAGCAAACACTCTTGATAAATTGCCCATGTTTGAGGTCAGCATATTCCTTGGAATCATTAGTTCACAGATTCAATCTAGAGATTAATAATTATGGGCCTCCCTGGTGGCGCAGCAGGTTGAGCACAGCACTGTGAAGCTGCCCAAGCCTCTGCAATGCGGGTTCGATTCCGGGCCGGCCAGGGAGAAACCCACATGACACGGCAAACCTCTCCTGACTCGCCCGCTGCTCCCCTTAGCAGTGTATTTTGGTCTGTCTGCCTGTTCTCCTCCCTGCTCTGTCTCTGGTGAATCCTCTCACTTTCCCATGCCTCTGGCCTGTACCCTAGTTATTGTATAAAAATAAATAAATCTTTTTAAAAAATAAAGAAAGAAAGATTAATAATTGTGCAAATTGACAGAAAGGACAAAAAGCAGAATTATGGAAATGGGGGATTTCAGTTGTCACATAAAAGAATTTGTGACCTTGAAGGCACTTTTAACTGGGTTTCTTTGTTTCTCTGCTTACTATTTCTTCCTTTTCCATAACACGACTACACAGGTCCTATGCTCTGATAGCTCAGCGCTCTCTTTTCAAAACAGGGTCCCTATAGTTCTGTGATAAAAACCCAGACCTGGACAGGATTTAAAACCTGACTTTGTCATCTACTTGCTATGGGACTTGGGCACGTCACTTTGTAAGCCTCAATTTTCTCATTCCTTAAATGATGCCAATACCCAGTTCACAAGATATTTGTGAGAATTAAAAATCATGTATTTCACAAATTGTACCTAGTAAAGTGCCTGGTACTCAATAAATATTATCAGTTTTTTTTTTTCTTTTCTTTACTTCCTCATTTCCCTATCCATGGAACCAAATTTAAAAATTTAAAAGGAAAAGAAAAAAAAACATAGGAAAAGAACATCACAGAGACCTTTCACATGCCCTCCTACCTACCCTACTTCCTCCTCTCTCATGGACCTGCTAAATGGGCTTACTCTGCACTCCAGCCCAAATTGCAAGCACTGGGTCTTCCCACAGGTTTGAGAAGAATTTTCAAACCTAGACACTAGGTTGGGTCTCCAGTTATGTACTTGCTATTCTTTGCTGCACTTGTCACACTTGCTATTCACTCATCCATTATAAATTGCTGACCTGCTATGGTGCTCAAGAACATGGCCTTTGGGGGCCTCCCTGGTGGTACAAGGGATTAAGTCTCAGCATTATGAAGCTATCAGCAGCCACTGCAGCATGAGTTCGATCCCCAGTCAGGGAGGTGATCCACCTGTTCTGCTCCCCACTCTGTCTCTGGTGAATCCTCTCAACCCCTCACCTCTGACCTACACCCCAGTTCTTATATGCATAAGTAATTTTTTTTTTAATTTAAAAAAAAAGAACATGGCCTTTGGTGTCAAAGTGCCAAAATTCAAATTCCACCTCTTCATTCACCACTCAGTGACCTTGGGCACATTCTTTGATATTTCCATGCCGCAGGTTCCTCATATATAACATGAAGATAAAAATATTACCTGTCGCAGTGAAGCCATATACAAAAAGAACATTTAAAATCCTGCCCTGCATATAGTAAGCTCCAAGTAGTAGTAGCAGTGATAATACTAACAGCAGAAGCAGCATTCATAGTACTCAGAGTTCCAGGAGTGGCCACACGCCAGGCTGGTCAGGAATGTGCAGTTTTTGTTCATCACTCTATCCTCAGCAGCAAAGGTTGTTCCTGGCTCAAAGTAGGCACTCAAAGAGGTTTGTTGACAGACTCATCACTCTTAGATCAATCTTGAGTCCTTCTTAAATGCAATATAAGTTACTATATTGGCCACCTATATTAGCATTTGTTAATAGCCTGGGTATAATCTGGTAGGAGTCTGTTATTAAGTCTATACTCTGAACTCAGGAAGACCTATGCTCAAGTCCTATTTCTATTGTTTACAGTGTGTGAATTTAGGAACTTGAGTTACTCTTTATAATCTTCTATTTCTTTGCCTTTAAATAGGAATTGTCATTAGGATTAAATAAGATAACACATGCACGTATTACACTCGGTAAGCTCACCCACGAGTCACTCTCCTGCTGACTGAGATGTCAATAGAGCCCACCCAGCTCTATAGTCTGTCTCTCACAAGGCACCAAGGGGGATTTTGTGAGAGCACATTACTGCTTTTTAGGAGTTATTTGTATGTTCACTTTAGAAAGCTTTCTAATCCAAGCACTTTGCTTATATAAAGGAAATTTCAGAGCTAAGTGAATGGCAGTGAAAGGGAAGAAGAATGAAGACACCTACCAAACCCTAGAAAGCACCAAAGTTTCTAGCTGAATTGAGTTCTTGTAAAATGGACTTTAATGTAGACTGAACTTCCAAAATTCAACTAGCCTAGTGTTGCCTATACGTGTGACTGAAAGACTTTCCAGCGTTGGCTCCAATGTCTGTTCACTGGGCAAAATTCATGATCATATCCTAATTCTCTCTTTCAGGTGAAGCCCCTTAATTTTAATTTTTTCAGAACACAAAAAAATTACACACTCTAGATACAAAGAACTTGTTGGATTTATTGCAAATAACAAATAAAACATAGCTATGAACATTCTAATTTAAGGTCACTAGTCCATACTAAGTGGACATAGATTATAAAGTCCTGGTGACTAATCTGATATACAGTTTACTGCCCTAGAGTGATATGGTTGAGATAATAAATAGGTTCTTTCATGGTATTTGAAGATGCTTTTTACATAAAACATGTTTTTCTCAAAGCTGGATTTATCTAAAATCTCTGACAGCTGGAAGCCAGATGTATTCACATTAAATTCTTTACATCACAGGAGTCCCAGTAGTAAAGTACATTTTAGGTATTAATGTACAACAAGTAGAAGAGACTCTCACTCCCATATCTAACCAAATGTTTCTCTTCATTTCTAAAGCTTAAAATGTGAGTGAGATGGGGTGTGTGTGTGTGTGTGTGTGTGTGTGTGTGCGCGTGAGACAATGATTGATATTTGTTTTGATTTGATCATTTTTCATATTTGTAAATAGGAAGTTAATTGCTATTTACAATGGCCCAGACTGATAATTCAAAGAGTGATCGTAACCATTAATACTCACTTTCCCTAGAAGCTTCAGTCTTCTCTTTCAGCAGTCACATTTCCTGAAAAATAAATAGTGTGAATGAAAAACTTTAGAAGTGATGAGCCCAGGTTTATTTTCTTACTAGAAAAAGTATAGTACCTGAAATTAAAGAATTTATTAAAGATGTAAGCTCTAAACTCCCATCCCAGACCTACTGAACCAGAACTTACATTTTTGAGAGTGAAGTATAGGTACATTAAGGTCACAGTACATTAAGATACATTAAGAAGCACTATCCTAGGAGTTCCCCCACACTGCCCTAGGAGTTCCCCTACACTGCCCAGGGGTCCCCCTGAGGGCTACCTCCAACCCTAGGTTCTTTGGAGTATCCCCGCCACCTTACTGTAAAAGTAAAATCAGAATGTAAGAAATAGCCAACAGTGTCAAGAACATCTTTCACCTTTCATTGCCCTGGACCCTATTTCTAGGAATTAAGTGATTAAAGGACTGGTAGAAGAGGAAGCCCTCAAGAGAGAAACAAATACTACCTGTATGAAATCTGAAAATCCAGATCCAGATTGGATAGTAATAGTTGGTAACATGTCTCACAACCTACATTGAGTGATAGATAGGAGGCACTGAGAAGTCAAGGATGTACCAAAAGCTACAATTCACGGGTAAAGAAAGGGGATTCTTTCAATGGCAGATCCATGAGGACCTTGCTGAATCTTTGGAAGGTCTTCCTTATATTATAGACTGTTTCCTGAGCTCATGACAGTCATAATAGCTTTCTACCTGTAGTAGCTTCCAGGACATTCCCAACTTCTTCTCGTGACTAAGTGTAGCCCTTCATCTATGCACAACTCAACCATCTGGCTATGGAATTTCCCTGGATTCATATCATAAATTTAGTTTAATTCAACACAATAAACAATTGTTGATTGCATGTATAATGCACCCTAAACATGACTCAAAATTTTTAATTAAAAAAAAAGATGTCTCCAAATAGCCAAAATAAGTAGAAGAACTTATTTCTACAGCTCATTATTCCTCCATGTAGAATCAGGATGCATCTAATTCTGAATCTATTTTTATTTATCTATTTTATTGTATTACAGCAAGTTTGGTTATCTGGTTCCCAAGTCCTCTGTTGAAGGAATGAATTGGAGTAGATAAAGAGGAATCCCAACACAGTAAATGCTGTTGCTACAGGAAAATGCACTGACCCATACAGAAGTGCAATAGATTATTTGTCGATAAAAAGAGAAAAATATGTGACACATAGCTCAGAACAGACAACCTCCTGAGCTATGTAGATACCAACATGTCCATATACCTCACCTGACCTGTATATTAGGTCAGCATGATGGATCCTTAAAATGGAGCTGAGTCTTCACAAAAAGTTAAAGCATGTTGAGAACACTATTTTAAAGGGGAAAAGTTACATATTTTAGAAATCTCTCCATGTGAAGAACTTCCAGTAGTAAAATCATGGCACTCAAAGGAGCAATCATACTTTTAGGGAATCTGCAAAGGCTCAAGCTATAAAATTCTATATCAATGAGACTTTATTAGTACATGTTTTTAAAGGAAAAAAATCACTTAATACAATGTCAGTAAATTGAAATAAGGTGCATTCTCTCTGATGTACCCTAATTTATGCTGTATGCTTTTTGCATTAGTGAGACTTGTGCAGCAGATATGTATTTATGAACATTGCATAGCATTGCCCATGACAGATCAGAGCTGTTGACATACCTTTGGATATTTTAGCCCCTCATTTCTAGGTTCTTAAGGTTTATATCAATAAATCTCTGAACAAAACTCAGATCCTTATTTGCCCACTCCTTAAGGAATATTAAAAAATAGGGCTATCTGAATAAAAGCATCGCAGAGATTATATATACCATCTATGCATAGTGTGGATGTTGATATAGTATAGTTAAACAGTTAATACAAACACATCTTCTATTATATCATCACACACATATACATGTATGAGAGAGAGAGAGAGAGAAAATGGACCAGGAAAGGGCCTCGTGGCACAAGGGGTTAAGCATCACCACTATGAAGCTATCGGCAGCCATTGAGGCACGAGTTCGATCCCCAGCCAAGGAGGTGACCCACATGGCACAGCAGACATCTCTTGTCTTGCCCACTGCATCTCTGGTGAGAATCCTCTCACCACCACCCCCACATCTCTGGCCTGCACCCCACCTCTTGTATGCATAAATAAATAAATTGTTTTTAAAAAATGGACCAGGAAAAAGTTCCTAAAAATACACTCTAAATGTCTAAACTTTCAATAATTTTCCTCTGGGAAATAGAATTACTTGCTTCTTTGTTTCTTAACATCTCAGAATTCTATGAAGCTGTTGGAAAGCACAATACCAGTATTTGCATTTGGAAGGAAAGAAAAAGGAAGAAAGGAAGGGATGGAAAATGAAGAGAAAGGAGTGCCTGGGAGAGGGAAGGAAGTTGGTTCATTGATCTCCTGAATGCTACTTAGCCTGAAACTTCCCTTCATCCTTCTCCATACCAGGATGTACTACCTTGATACATTGTTAAAATTTTCATTGCTGTAACATTGGGTTATAACATTACACAGATTTCAAGTATATATCATCATAAATCACCCTCTGTATGTTGACTTATATGTTCACCACTAAAAGACTGATTCCATCCTTCACACCCTATTATGGATATTCTTTGCATTGCCAGTGATTATTCTATATACACAGTCCCTGTGGTAGATGATAAAATCCAGCCTAAAACCACAAAGCCAAACTTGGGTAGAGCCATGGATTGCAGCCTCCACAATTGGGTCTCTCTCCCAGTAACAGAAGACTCTCTGTGACTTTCTTGTCCTGTTTCATGGGAAGTCAGATTGTCTTCCTTTTTAGAAACAGATCTATAAACCAAAACAAAATAAAAAACTTTGGGGGGTTCAGAAGCATAGTCTCTAAGTCACAGGTTGATGCATATTAGGACAGGCTGGAGAAAGAGAAGAATTTGGGTACAAGCAGCCCCTCAGAAACCTTCCCTGAAGCCCATTCAAATTTTACCAACATAAGCACGACATGAGAAGTCATCTAAGGAGGTAGTTCTGTTTTTCCCTCCTAAACTTGTCCTTTCTTTGTATGCTGCTTAAGACTAAACGGTATAAAACAGGATTGACATTATGTAATTACTTGCCTTTTACACTGTGCTAACTTAATTTGCTTTTCATTCTCAGGTATTTAAGAGACCATTATTTTCCCATCAGACTTTACTGTCTGCCAATTAAACTGTTAGATGGATGAGGTAGAGAGAGACTATTGTTCAGGAAGGCTTCAGGTAGACATGTTGAAAACAATAGCCTTTTTATCACTTCCCTTTTGTCAAAGACAGAATTATTTTGCCAATTTGCCTATTTATGTGATATCCTCTGTGCAAAATATGTTTTTTGTTGTTGTTCCAATTACTAATAAAAGTGGCTTAGCCATCATTTAAGTTCTAGCATTTACAACCAAGTACAAACAAGGTCTCCTCTTTGAGTAGGAATATAGGGATTGGGATTAGGCACTGGAGAGGTCATGCTACCCTCATCGGTGTACCTCTGTTACAAAGTATGTTGTGAGCTCAGTGGTCCCACAGAGCTGTGCTGTTCCTTTGCTTTGACAGGTAAATTTCCTAAGGAGCCATATCCCACTGCTATAGAGCCCACTTCAATCACATGATCTAATATGATTTGTGTCCAGGGAAAGATGGGGCTTGAGTTGGTTTGAGTAAAGTGTGATGACCAAAACAAAAAATCCAGTCACTTTTCTTCTTATACACTTTCAAGTAATAAACATCATACTTTAAACCCAGTTATTTTCTCCTTTTCTATGATATTATAGAAAATGCCTGTACTTTACAAATGCAAGGAAATCATAGTAATTGTTCAACAACTGTGGAAAGAGAAAGGGCCTGAACAAAGGCAGAGATATTTGTCAGCTCCAGAAAACATTTTTATTTTATTGTGGTAATGTGGGTTTACAACACAGTGTATGACTCAGAGGTATAGGATCCCACTGACATATCTTTATATGCATACATCTTCAAATGTGTCACCACAGCACACCCACCACCAAATCACCCATAGTCCTCCACTGCCACCATAGGCCATTGTGCCCCACCCACCTGTGTCCTCTGTCTTCTCCCGCCCCCTCCCGTAGCCTCAGCTCTACAGTCAGATTTCTCAGGTTTCTTACAGGCTGGGTTCTGACTGACGCTTTGTTTTGTTTCTCTTCCACATCTGATGAAACCAACCAGTATTTGTCTCTTTCCTCTGACTTCTTTCGTGATCCCCTCCAGTTCCACTCATGTCATCCAAAATGGCAAAAGTTTAGCCTTTTTATATTTAACATTTTTTCATAGCTAAGTAGTATTCCATTGCATATATACACTGCATTGTCTTAGCCCACTCATGTCACTGGGCACATAGATTGTTTCCTTGACTATTGTAAATAGGGCTGGAGTGAACAAGGATTGCAAATATCCCTTCTAATTAGTGTTTTTGCATTCTTCAAGCAGATACCAGAATAAAATAAGAAAAAGTCAAAGGAGTCCTTTTGGGTGTAGTGGGATCCTTGTCCTTCTTTTTTGTTTCCCCATTATGGGGGACAAAAGTTTTCACTTCTCCTTCATAATTGACCTTGTCTACCTTTGCCATTTCTTCAGTTTCCTTTCTCATGGTCTTCCACTTCTCTGAGCACTTCTTAGAATACCCTGAGAAGTGGATTAAAGCATCTGGTGCTTCTCTTGTGCACTTCTGGCAAGTTTGCACAAAAAATGCATATGATGACATCTTGCCACTCAGTTTCTTAGGCTCTCCTTTGCCCCACATCTAATTATTTTTCCTCAGCGAGGCACACAGTTGCCCAGTGCCCATCCGGCTCTCCCTTGCCCCAGTGCTGTCTCTATGGAGCTCAATGTACTGCACAGAAAGCACTTTTTTTTAGAAAAGAGAATTAACAAATAAAAAAAAGGTCACCATAAGCACTGTTAAAGAGCCTGTATCATTAAAAAATTAATCGACTGTCAGTTACAATATCTCAGGGACCAAAGGAAGAGAACAGCTTATGCAATTGTTAATTACAAACTGATTATTGTGTGTCGTGGCCTCCTTGTCAGAATTCATGGTTCTACTTCTGACCTGGAAAAGTTAGTCCGTGGGTCTGGAGCACACAGTGGGCTACAGGTTGCTTTGATTACCCTAATCCTGGGCTTAGGGCACACATGGTTCAGTGAATCCGTCTCCTCTGTTCCCAGAGAGCCACCGGAGCAGATAGCGCCTATCTGGTTCCACCTCACAGTTAACCCTGAATTCACTCCAGGTTTACATCTTCAATCCCGGCACAGTTCCTGAACCTGGGCCTGTTTGTAAGATGGGTTCACTAGCTAGCCCCTAGCCACATGCAGCTAACTAAATTTAAATCTAATTAAAATGTGAATGGAATTGAAAACTTCCTTATTTGCATAAGCCACATTTCAAGTGGTCTATAGCTGATAATGTAGTAATAGAATATTTCTGATAATGCAGCAGAATGTTTTCATTGTCACAAAAAGTTCTATTGCACAGTACTGAAGAATTAGAAACTTTTACTGACTTGGCATCCCCCACCCAAGGAAAGGCTTCCAGTCCTGTAGTGCATCAAACCTGAGTGTGCATCAGAACCCTCTGCAGGATTGGTTGTAACACACTCCTGGGCCCCAATTCCAGAGTTTCTTACTCAGTAGGTCAACAAGGGACTCTTCAGATTTGGGTTTCTAACAAGTTCCGAGACAATGCAGATGCTGCCAATCACAGTCACACTTTGAGAACTACTGCTCTATGGGAAGCAAGGATGATACCAGGAGGGAACTGGTACAAAGCACAGCCAACTAATAAATCAGAATACCCCAGTTTCAGTATCAATTCATTTAATCAATTTGGTCAATGCACATTTACTGAGTATGTGTAATATACCAAGCACCAGGTTAAGTATGAACTTACAAATATCAAGCCTGATTCTGTAGCTGAAAGGGACTGTCATGTAGATCTGAACAGTCCCAAGTAGTAGCTACTGGCCACATGTGGTTAGTGAGCACTGGACATATATACCTAAGGAACTGAATTTTAAAGGCTATTTAATTTTAATTAATTATAATTAAATTTTAAATATATAACCAGTGTAAAATACTTTTCCATTAATCACAACTATATTGTTTTGGCAGCACTATATTTCATGTGAACAACTGAAAATTTAACTTTTAAATTGAGATGTAAATGTAAAATATGCATTGTATTTCACATATTTAGCATAAAAACAGAAAGTAAAATATCTCATTAATAATTTTATGTTGATTGCATGTAGAAATGATATTTAGTATAGATTAAATAAAATCTAGTTAAAATTATTTTTACCTATTGTTACTTTTTTACTAAATTTTAAATTACATGTATGGTTTGTATCATATTTCTATTGAATGGTACTGATCTAGAACTTCACTTTCTTGGCCTATCAATTGCCCATCAATTGGCATCCAGGTGTTGGAGGGAAGGAGTAGTAGACCACTGATCTATTAAGTTCCTATTAGGCTCTAAAGCCTGTGAATCCTACAAGACAAACGGGCTAGGAGGTAATCTTTCTTTATTTCTTTCTGCTTTTCCCCTAACATTGGGCAAACCTAGCAGATACTTCCCTTTGAAAGTCATAATAGTTCACTCTTCATTGCAGTTCAGAGAAGATGATGATTGAATCCCCTTCAATCACAGATGAGTTAGTATTGGCCCACAGGCCAATAACAGAAATTTTCTTATGGGGCTACACTCGCTAAACACATACCTACATAAATATCCAAGAATCTACTTTTTTTTATTATTTATTGTAAAGCATCAGGCTCCCAACTCCAAACATCTTTTCTGCCTGACATAAAAATGATGTAATTTGAAATACCAGCAATTATTCTATGACCTCTCTGGTCAAAAGTGTGACGTTTACTTTTACTATGAACAAATGAATGTTTATTTTTTTAATTAAAGCAATATACCATGTTCATAGCATCATTACTCAGAATAGCCAAAAGGTGGAAGCAGGTCAGGCATCTATTTGCAGGCAAATGGATAAACAAAATGTGTTATATGCATGCAGGATTATTCTACCTTAAAAAGAAAGGAAGTTCTGACACACACTATCACATAGGTGGACCTTAAAGATGTTATGAAATGAAGTGAAATAAGTCAATCATAAAAGGACAAATGATATATAAGTTCACTTCTATAAAGGATCTAGAGTAGTCAAATTTATAGAGACAGAAAAGATGATTTCCAGAGACTAAGGAGAGGTGAAAGATGGGAAGTTAGTGTTCAGTGCACACAGAGTTTCATTTTGAGATGAAAGTTTTCTGGATGTGGATGGTGGTGCTGAACAATATGTAGGTACTTAATGCCACAGAACTGTGATAAATTGTAGGTTATATATATCATACCACAATTAAAGGAAAATTTAACAGAATCCATTATCTAATATATAAATGTTTCTAGCACTCTGTCTCCACGTTTTCGATCCTTTATCTGCCCCATATGTGACCTTCATCTGGATCCTAGTGGCTGCTTTGTAATCATAGCTGACCATGGAGCAAATATGAAACATTCCAGAAACCCAACTTACAGAACTGCAATGAACCAACTAGGGACAAGAATCAGTCCCCAGTTAAAAATTGTGGAGGAGTTGAAATATTATTTCACAAATTTTTTATTTCCTTCTTATTCTGCCTTCTCCTGGCTGATCTCCTATCATGTCCTTTGATAATCAACACTTTGTCACCGCTTCGTAAAGACTATTTTCCAATAATGGCACTCAAGAAAGCTCCAGAAAGATCTCTCTTCTCCATTAAAATGTTTGAATCCTGGGACTCCCTGGTGGCACAGAGGTTAAAGTTTCAGTGCTATCAAGCTATCACCAGCTACTGCTGCATGAGTTCGATTCCTGGCCAGGGAGCTAAACCGCATGGCACAGCAGACCTCTCCTGTCTCACCCACTGCTCCCCTCACAGTATATTTCAGTAGATCTGCCTGTTCTGCTTCTCAGTCTGTCTCTGGTGAATCCTCTCACCCTGTGCACCTCTGGCCTACACCCCAGTTCTAGTATACATAAATAAATTAAATCTTAAAAAAAAAAAGTTTTAAGTCCTGTGTCTCTGTCACATTCAGAATAGCAGTGACTTCCAAGAGGTGGTTTTATTCTTTAAAGTAATTTTCTAGAGACAGTAGTTCCTTAAACAAAGAAATAAAGGCTCAAAGGCAGAATATCAGACATTGGGCAGAACAGAAATTCAATATTTTCAAACTTGTGGTGGTGACCTTAGACTATTTATCTATAAATAAAAGTCATATTCAAGGTGAATTAAAATTCACCTCCTGTTTACCATTAAGGTGCTTTGACCATCTTGTTAAGATTAGTCAATATGTAGAAGCCCTCTCCAAGTTTCTTCTGAGGATAAGGTTCTGGGGATCAATAAAGAAATGCACAGCCTGTCTCCCACAGTCATCCTCTGAGCCATGGCTGATCCTAAACTTATTGTTTAGTGCAATATAAACTGCACCAGACTGAGGCACTCATGCTGGCTTTAGTATAGTTTTCTCTTTTAAAAAAAGATTTATTTATTTATGCATATAAGAACTGGGATATAGGCCAGAGGTGTTGGGGGGGGCTGAGAGGATTCATCAGAAACAGTGGGGAACAGAACAGGCAGACTAACTGAAATACACTGCTGAGGGGAGCAGCAGGTGAGTTAGGAGAGGTCTGTTGCACAATGTGGGAAGCTCCCTGACCAGGGATCGAACTTGTCCTGCAGTGGCTGCGGTAGCTTCATAGGTTGCATCTAAACCACTTGCGCCACCAATAGAGGCCCTTTAGTATGGTTTTTTACTGAGATAGATTCAGATATCGAGACAGTAAAAGATTTCAAAGGCAAATTTCAGAGCTAGAACTGTAAATACATTGAAATCTTTTATTGAAGATTCAATTGCAAATCTTATGAGTATAATAGCTTCTGCATTGACCATAATTCTATTATCCATCCAAAAAAGAACTAAGGCAATACAGATTTTACCAAAATTGTAAGAAAGTTTAAAACTACTATCTAGAGTTGAACAGATTTACACTTAAAATTTGGGTAATTTACATTGTACAGACACAAAACATAAAAAAAAATTCATGTTAACTCACAGAAGTCAATCTGGGATAAATATGTGATCATATAACACTGAGATATCAAGAAGTCATTCTTCACCTATTAGCAATTAAATTTTTTAAATAAGAATAATATTGTGGAAAAATTTTAATGGGATAGGCATTCTTACTAGATGCCAATATATAGACCCTTTGGATGCCAATATTTAGATCCTTTGGATGCCAGTATTTAGACCCTTTTTCTTAACTACTCCTCTTTAGCAATATAAGAGAAGTTAGCAAAATGTGTATACTATTATAGCAAAGCATCTTACAAACAAGTAAAATATTCACTTAAGAGGAAATTAAATGGGGCCTCCCCGGTGGCACAGAGGTTGAGCGCTGGGTTGTGAAGCTGCCTGCAGCCTCTGCAGCACCAGTTCGACCCCCAGCTGCTCCCCGGCCACTGGAGGAGGGTCCCACATGGCACGCTGCTCCCCTCAGCAGTGTACTTTGGTCCTTCTGCCTGCTCTGCTCCCTGCTCTGGCTCTAGTGAATTCTCTTACCCTCCCGCGCTTCTGACTGTACCCAGTGCTTGTATAAATAAAATAAATAAATCTTTATTTAAAAAAAGGAAATTAAATGAATTTAAAGCAAACCACATGAGCAAGTATTACGTATCTATTAAAGTCAATATTTCTTTGATAAATTTTAACTGTTTTTTATTTAAATTTTAATTTAATCTTGCATAAGAAATATTTGAAATATATATATAATTTTTATTTTTTTATTTTTTTTTAATAGAGGCATGCTTTATTTATTTGTTTGCTGGTTTGTTTGCTTGTTTTGTTTATACATGCACTGGGTACAGTCAGAAGTGCGGGAGGGAGGGTGAGAGAATTCACCAGAGCCAGAGCGGGGAGCAGAGCAGGCAGAAGGACCGAAGTACACTGCTGAGGGGAGCAGCGGGCGGCAGGAGAGGTCTGCGCGCCATGTGGGACCCTCCTCCGTTGGCCGGGGAGCAGCCGGGGATTGAACCGGCGCCGCAGAGGCCGCGCGCAGTTTCGCAACCCAGCGCTCAACCGCTGCGCCACCGGGGAGGCCCAAATATATATATAATTTTTAAGTGGTATAGTAGATATTCAATTAAATGTCTCACTCTGACCTTTTAATCATTACCTCCAGAAACAAACAGTATTACCAGTTACTTGTTTATCAGGTCAGAGATATTTTATGCATACATAAGTTCTAACACATGTGAATAAAATGTCTGTATTCCCTTAAGGACACACATATTAATTATATAGCTTTGAAAGAGATTATCACTTGACATTAAGTATCTTATTTCCTACTATAAAGCTTCCTATGAGATTTCCAAAATTTTCACTGTAGAAGGACTTAACGCAAATTGCTTAGAAACCCTGTTTCTCCACCTTTCCATAGAGACCTGATTAAATAAAAGAAATAAGGAGGCACTCTTCCTCCAAACTCCTAGTAATTTATTATACTATATTTGGGTGTGTGAACAGAAGTGAATGAATTTTTCTTTCTCTAAGCCTAGTCTCTAGCCACTGGGAGACCTACACCTTTAGAATAGGCAGTATATAGTATGGAGAGAGTTGTATGCACTTCTATTAGTTTAAGTTTTCTAGTGGAGAAGATGTGCAGAACAAGCAAAGAATCCCCCTAAATTTGTCATAGGCTACAGCAACAAGGAAGAACCATTTTTCACCTTGAAAGCAAAAACAGACCTTGAATAGAGCTTAGCTCATGATCAGCAAAACTGTGCACTGGCCACCCCAGCATCAACTACTTGTGCTCCCATTATGCTAAAGATAGGGGCCCACTTTATTGTCATGGTGCATCTAATGCCATCTGCCCTAATATCCTAATACCACTGCCCTCAGTAAGCTTAGTAGGAAACTTCACAAATGCTGGTGCACAGCCCTCACCTGCCTCCTCATGAGGCAGAATAAAATGCCTTCCTCGATGGCTTTTATGCCAAAACTTTCTGCTTTTGCCTCAATTTAAAATTATAAGATGTAAAATGTATTATATAAGCTACTTGCTGAACTTCTGATATATAAGAAAATTCTATAATTTTTCAGAGATGCCTGAAGGCATAAATCCTGTATTGGTGTTAAAAATATTTTTTTAAGGATGTGCGCATGATACCCTTTGGCATTATGGATAATATTAAATAAAAGCAGCACAGTGGAAGTTCTGGTGGCGACAAAAGAAGTTGTGGATTTGTGCTTGAGAAAGGGTTGATGCAACGTTTGGTTCTAAAGCACTAATGATGACAGAATACACGACACATGGACAAGCAGTGGCCTCTCTTTGCGGACAAACTTACTCACCGACTGTTATGTCCCTAAGCTATTTTTTCTGAACTGAGCCATGCACGTAGAGAGTTGGGGGGAATTAATGATCCTTGAATTATATATAGCACCTTTTCTTTCCAGAACTCCAGTGTTTAGTCGGTAATTCCTTTCCCTATAGGTATTTAATACCCTTCTTTCTGGTTTGCTGATAACTTCAAAATGTTAAATTGTTTCATTTATAAACGGTGAACATTTTCAAATTTAAAAATGTATGTCAAAATGTACATTTAAAATGCACCATATAAAGTAGTAGTATTTATGATAATTACTGTTGCTGTCAAAACTAATAAAAGAATGACAATGTTTATAGTGTTCTCCCAAAATAACAGACAACTTGTTAGCTAGATAACCAGTGAATATAAATGAGCACCAGCCCACGCAGTTAGTGTGCATTTGATAAGACTTATTGCTGAGTTAATTGGTAGGTGTAATTTTCTGTCTTGGAATTATAGGAAATAAGAACTAGCTTGGGAGATGAAGTTGTCCCTGGGTGTAGGAGTTCATGGTCTGTGGAACATCATTCCTTGACATATGATCTACCAAGTCATAAGAGTTTCAGGTAATCAATCCCAAAACATATGTGTGGCTCTTTGGGAGGATGCCAAACCCAAGGGATGAGAAAAATTTAGGTGGATAGCATACCCAGAGCTATGGCTCTTTTCTGGTACAATAGCAGCAAATCAGTTGCCAGGGGGGCAGTTTTTATGCTTAGTAATGACCACCATATGCTGAATACTTCTTTTGTGCCAAGCCTGGTCTAATTTTCTTACTATAGCATTTCATTTCATTTTTGCGAATCTATGAGGTAGAATTATTATGCCTGTTTCTTAAATGGGGAAACTTAGACGGAGAGAGGCTGGCCATCTTGACTAAGGATGCATCTCTTGAATGGATAGGACATGAACACAAGTCCAAAGTCCATGCCACAAACCTATGTTCCTCAAAGAGGCAGAGAAAGGGCTCTCCCCCAGGCCAGCCTCTCATTACATATTATAAGCCCTGTATTTGGTTCTCATGGGCAAATCACAAATCTGTGGAGTTTCATTTTCACAAACAATAAGGACCAATTCACTAATAATTTACTTAATGGATTACACAGTGTTCTAAAAATATTATATTCAGAAATTAAAATTAGCAAGTTACTACATAGTTTACAGATGGCTCAAATTCATTACTCTATAAAGAATTCAGACTAACTTATCATATTAAAAAGTTGTTATCTTTCATATGAAAAAACACATTTCATATGAGAAACACATGGATATTTGGAAACCCACGAGAAGGCAAGAATGGATGGGCTAGGCACACTCTGAGGCCTTTGTCTTGCTTCACTGTGCCACAATTTCAAAAGATGAGGAGCACTGTCCCACCCATCATGCTGAAGCGGAAAGGAAAGGAGCGTGTCGTGGTTCATTTGGGCTGCTGCAGCAGAGCATTAAAGACTGGGTGACATAAGCAACAGAAGTTTATTTCTCACAGTTCTGGAGGCTGAAAGTCTGAACTGAATATTTCAGCCTGGCCAGGTTCTGGCAAGGGCCCTCCTGTGGGTTGCAGACTCCCAGCTTCTATTGTCTCCTCATATGACAGAAAAAGACTGCACCTAGCTCTCTGGTTTCTTCTTATAAGGGCACTAATCCCATTCCTGAGCACCCCTTCATGACTTAATTACCCTCTAAACACCCACCTTATAATACCTGTGAATTTTGAGAGGACACAAATATTCAGTCCATTTCGAGGAGTTTATTCCTTTTGATGTGAACAGAACAGAGCATGCTGATATTATTTTCCTATAAATGGAATGGAATCTTAAGCAAAAATAAGTTATTTTGTTTTTCTCATAATTATATAGAAGATGTAATTATATAGGATAAGATGTAGTCTGATTCCCCATTGTTGCTTTCTGAACTAATGATCTAGAATCTCAAGTCAATACTAATGATTAGCTCTATCTTACAACCCACCCTGATTCATATTTTGGAGTAAATTTTATTTGATATTTGAATCCTTTCCTGTTTTAAGGTATTCTAATGATTCCATTTTTTTCATACCCTAAGCAATATAAATTCCTCAGCAAGGCTATTTAGTCTCTCTTCAGAAAATCAGAATAAGCACTTTTCTGAAACATACCTAAGGCGGCTGCTCCTCCAACACATCACCCATCAACTGCCTTTAGCAAACAAAAGATAATTTTTAGATTCCAAGCACTAACTATTCTTGGACCCATTAGCTGCAAGGGCATGGGTAAATTGGGTTACTCATTCCATGAGCATTTCTGTCAGAGTCGAAGATATGTATTGTTCCTTATTTAGTGAAATGTTCCTGAAGCATTTATCCCCAACTCATCTGAGAAATTCTTTAGCAGATGGGATACAGTTCTTAATTTTCAAGCGCAAGACAATAATTCAATGTTTATTCCTCCAGATCATGCAATGATTATTTGTTAGTAAGTGTGGTGATGTTAAATAGCAATTATTTCTACTTGATGATTTTATCTCAGCCCAGGGAAAAAAGGTCTAAATGGGTTAGGAAAAGAAGTCTTTTAAGTCTTTGATATGACATTTATCGCTGAAAATTCCCCAGGCTTTGTTGACCTCCAAAGCTTCAATATTTTGATAATGCTTTTCAAGCAGTTTGAAAATAACTTTAATTTACCACTTAATAGTGCTTAAGACAGCGACTTGAACACCTAATAAGTATTAAGGATAAAAAACAAAATATAAATAAAATGGTAGGGCAGATGCTACCACATTCACTAAAATTGTATCCACATTTAGTATTTTACCCTTTGATCTGACAAAATGGGGTAAACCTCCAACTTTTATACAGTAACCCTTGAAGTTTGGAAAGCTAAAAGGGAGAGATTTCATAAACACATATTTCTCTTTGCGCCTATTTTCTTCAGAGAGATCAGGGTTTAAATTTTTCATTCAGTCTTTAAACACTATTCACCAGAAGTATAGCAAAGGTACTAATGATAAAAGTAAAATAATTCACAATGAAGATGCCAACCTAGCATAATGTCCTGATTAAAGAGTAGAAAGAGAAAATAAGTGGCAATTCATTCCTTACGCAGACACACATATTTATGACACAGTAAAGTTTCGTGAGGACTAGGAGGACATTAGAACCAAAATTCGTGCTACTGTCAGTCAGTAACCTGTGAACTAGTGTCCCCTAGAGAAACATTCTGTGGAATTTCAACCTCAACAACAGTGACATGCTCTATTTTCCACTGTGTGGATTGTCTGTCCACCATGGCAATCACCAAATTGCCTCCAGGAAGGAAATAATCCTGCATCCATCTGCTCCTTAGAAACAGAAAGGGAAAGGCTTGCATAATATGCAGTTTGTTTTGTTTGCAGGGATCATGTAGCTCTTCTGAAACAATGGGACCTAGAAACACAGGCTTTTGGGACTTCTTCAAATAGAGGAGACAAGCAATACTTAATATTTTAACAATGAAAAGTATGCCTTTCTTGAAGTGCCCCTATGTAAGTCAATACAGTCAGGTGTGATTTGAAGGATGGGTTTAAATGCCAAAACAGATATGGAGCCATTATTATTAATTGCATGAACTATGCCATTGTTCTCAAACTTCAGCAGTCATCAGAATCAGCTGGAAGACTTCTTAAAATACACATTGCTAGGGCCTCCCCAGTGGTGCAGCGGTTGAGCGCTGGGTTGCGAAGCTGCCCACAGCCTCTTTAGCAGTGCTTGTTCGATCCCCAGCCACTGGATGTGGGTTCCACATGGCGTGCAGACCTCTCCTGCCGCCCACTGCACCCCTCAGCAGTGTATTTCGTCAGTCTGCCTGCTCTGCTCTCCGCTCTGACTCTGGTGAATTCTCTCACCCTCCCATACTTCTGACTGTATTCAGTGCTTGTATAAATAAATAAATCTTTTTTAAAAAATGCACATTGCTAAAGGAAGGAGGGGTCCCACTGGATGATGGTGGAGGATCATGGGTGCTTTGATGGTGGGCGTGCTGTGATAACATAAATAAGGAGAGGCATGAACCCAATACCCCCAAATCATATACAATGTTGCAAACCACTGTTATCTCAATTAAAAATATGACAATTTAAAAATTAAGAAGGAATACGGTACAGAGTGTTCAGTCCTAGAGTTTCTGGATCACACTTTAGTAGATCAAGGTGGGCTTGAGAATTTGCGTATCTAACAAGTGCGGGGGAGCTAGAGAGTGATACTGATACTGCTTGTCAGTGGACCACATATTGAGATCACTACTCTAAGGTTCTATTCCTTATGCCTGCTGTGCCTCAGTTTCTTCAGTTACTTGAGTGTACTAATGGCTATCTCCCAGAGTAATGTTAAGTAAATGAGACTGGGCCTTTAAAGCTCAACACAGTGCCTGGTATATACTAGTTTCTCAGTCCATACTAGCTGCTATGGATGTTTAATTCTATGGACTCAGGAGACTTGTGAAAATGAAAATGGGAATAACTTGATATAGTTGCCTTTGCTTTTCTGGAATTTCTGCTCTTAACTTTAAATCACATTAAACTCCTGTTTTCACTTGTGAGTTAGAAATGAAATGTTTTGTTCTGCAAGGATGCTAAGTCTGCATTTAGCTTGGCAACCTGTGATTTGATTATGTAGTTCCACATTCTTCACTTGTTTCTCACTCTGTTCAGTAAAATATTTGCGATTTTGTTTGGCTGTAAGAGGCCATAAGATGTCCCAGGATGAGTGAAGAGAAAGAACCGTGTATAGACCTACCTTGTAAGATGCTTCAGGGACAGATTTCTTCCCACTAATGCAAATTTGGACTGTACATGGAGATAATGCTACCATTCATAGACTTTGTACATTTTTAAGTAAATTTACTGTATCTAGTTAAGTTGTCTCTTGGTGAATATGTCCCTTAGAAGATACAAGAGGAGAAACTCATCTTTTGCTGATTTTGTAACAAAATTGAGTTGGTTTAGCACTAATGACTGCACCTGAATTCCTTCTGACAGACTTGCCTGGTTCCCATCTACATTAGGATATATTGTTGGTGCCTTTGTACAGAAAAAAAAAAAAAACAAAGAAAGAATAGAATTTAAGCAATAACCATAAATCTAGGGTTAAAAATCATTGATGTTTATAAAAGGAATAAGCTATATTTTTCCCTTGATGACCACAATGGAAAAAACCAAACTCTTGAGAGGTGGGAATTCTGAGCTAGAAAATTCTGAGCTAGCATCAGTGAAGCCCCTCTAAGAGTGTATAATAATATAGGTCTCAGGTGCAGCAGCTTATAGCCATGTGTCCTGGATTAAAACAATCAGAGCTCATCCTGTGATGTTGCATATTCAGCAACATGCAAAATTACAGCTGTCTCCCATGGCACCCTAACAGTAGTCCTCATTATATATAGGCTTATGAAGGAGTTTATCTGATGCTAACTTCCCAGTTAAGATACCTTGGGAAACATTCTAATAGTATAAGTTTCTTTGCATATTTTTGAGACTGATGTCTCCTCCACTCAGGAGAATGACTTTCAAGGTGGAAGGAGGTAGAATTTTAACATTACTTCATTCAGCAAATACATGTTCATTCAGCTAATGGCAAGAGTTATTAAGGCAAAAATGAGGTGCACCACTGAATGGGGTTAGCAGCTTGAGGTGTGCCACTTTAAATTTGGAAAAGTCTCCAGGTGAATGGGGAATTACAGATGTGTTTCTTTTCTAATGGTAATCTTTGAGATTCCCAGAAATTTATAAATAAATAAAATGTTTCACATTAAAAAGCAGGTAGAGAAATATGAATTATATTAGAAAAGTATTTTTACTATGGCTATACAGATTGGTATGTTTTACATAAACACATGTATCTAGATACATATATATCTATGCATATATATATATATATATATACACACAACATATGCATCATAGACACCCAACAGCAAGACCTTAGACCAATTTATAGATTAAAGCCATAGCACGAAAGAGATGAAGTGGTGTCACTGGCAGCCATCTTATGCACACCAAGTTAAATAATGTCAAACTAGCACCATAGGACTGACCTTTTCCCCTTTACTTTCTAAAATTTTTCCCTTCACTTTTTAAAATTCCTCAGTGTTTCATTGAGGAAACACTGGTTTACAACACTGTATATTATTTAGGAGTATAGGTTTACACCTCTTCAAGTGTATGTTAACATAAAAGCACCACTGTGTTGTGTTAATTGTGCTTACTAGATGGATAAGACCAATAGAACAACACAGACATGGTATTTTTATTTCAACAAGGCTTGTGGGCATACCACAGATATATAGACTTCAGGAAATTATATTGATTGATTGCAAAAGAATGAAAAGATAAAATAGTCTTGCAAAATGCTAAACCTCTCGTCACTGAACATAACCAAACAGCAAAATCTCTTACTCTCCCTACAGAATAGACATACATATGGGAAGTTCCCCAAGGAAAAATATTAAACTCAGTTACTGGAATATCATATGTACTCAACAAATAAATATTTACTGATGAACAAATGCTAAAATTCAAAAGGTGACTCAGTTTCAACCATTTCCTGACGTTCAGGTCTCATTTTTTTGATGAATAACATTATCCTATGATTCTATGGACGCTTCAGGTGATCATCATATAAAACATGGATATGCGTTTACACTGCAGATGTCAACTCTTCATTAGCTTAGATTTGCACTGTTTGATTTGATTTGATTTGCACAGTTTGTTTGATTTCAAAAATATTAAAGGAAAAACAATGGAGAAAATAAAGAGATCGGTGGTTGATAGGGAAAGTGGTGTGGCAGAGCAGGGCCTGGGGAGGTGAATAGACAAAGAACTGGATTCTTAGGTCAGTGAAAATATTTTGTATACTATAATTACAGATATGTGTCATTATTATATTTGCCCAAACCTATAGAATATACAATACCAAAACTGAATGCTATATAAACATTGGGCTTTGGGTGATTATGCATCAATGTAGATTCATCTTTGTTAAAAAAAAAAAAAACTATTGTACCATTCTGGCAGGTGTTGTTGATAAGGAGGGAAGCTGTGCATGCATATGAATAGGAGATATATGGAAAAACTCTATTTTTCTGCCAGTTTTGTTATAAACTTAAAACTATTCTAAAGCAATAAATCTAAAAAATTCAGAACTTTTTTTTCTTTTTAGGAATAAAAAGTTGTTCCTGAAAATCTACTTTATATGTTTTTATCAATATTACTCATAATGAAAGGAATCTATTTTACATGATACTGGGAAGTTATTACTGTTAATTTCCTTAAAGTTTAAAATCTGATACATGGAAATAAAGCTTAGGAACGTGTTAGAAAAGAAGCAACCAGGGCTCAAGATTTCCATCATTTGAATTTGGGGTCCTATTACTAAATCCATCCAATAAGAACATGGTTAGTTTCTGTTTTCCATTCTATTATCTATATAATTTTCCCTTGAATGGAAAATAGTAGGAGCACTATAAGGAAAATGTTTGGACATGTAAATGACTTTCATAAAATTGGTTTGAACCAAAGTTAAAATATTCACAAGCTCAGTTACCAGAATAATTGAGCTACTGATTGAGGCAATAATCACTACTCTACATTGCATCAAAATTATACTGCTAAAGTTTCTTAAATGGATTGTACAAGATAAGTATTCAACAGTATAAATGATGAATTTACAAAACCATCAACAGAGTAACCATTCCTTTAGCCTTCTGGCGAATATGTACTTTTGACTACATGATAAGTATATATTACATTTTTCTAAGTATCCTTCAGAAACCTTGTCTTATAAATGCAATTATGAAAAAACAAAATGTTATAACTAAAAAAACGCTTTTCACTGCCTACTCGTCAATTTAAGTGAAATGATGCCGTTTGAAGTCCATGTCCATGAAGACGAGGACTAAGCCGAACTTTCTTCTTACTCTACTCTCATCGACTCTGATTCTAAGGGAATTTAATGTTATTGAATTACCGTCTGCGAAATAAGGTATTAGCCTTTATGCTTTTACGAAATAATATGCCTAATATAACTTTATAAGAAATTTATAACAAATGAAATAGCAAGTATTTCCCTCTTTACAAATAAAGAAATTCTGAGAGGTTAACTTCCTTAAAAGTGTATAACTGAAAAGGTGGAAAACAGAGCTTTGTTCTTATTCTTACATGCCCTTGTTCTTCTGTTTCTTACATCATTTGCTGACCCTAATATATATATATATATTTAAATTCTGATTTTATTCAGAGAATAAATTGATAAATGGATGCACACTCCTATGAAAAGATTTTAAGAGAAGAGTTTTTCTAGTGGTTTGGAATTTTAAAAATTACTGATTAGCTAGAGCTAGAAATAGATACTGCACAGACACATTTAATGAATGTGTACTCTGTTCAGGTTGCTACAACAACATCCATATAGTGGGTACCTTACAAACAACAAAAATTTATTTCTCACATTTCTGGAGCCTGGAAGTCTGAAATCAGGGCGCCAGCATGGTGAGGTCCTAGTGGAAGCCCACTTCTGGGTTGCAGACTGCCAAATAAAAGAATGAGCTAGACTTCTAGCACTCTTTTTTATAAGGCACCAATCCTATTCATGAGACTCCACCCTTATGAACTAATCCCCTCCCTAGGGCCATTGTCTTAATAGCATATTTGGAGCTAAGGTCTCAATATATGAATCGGGGAACATGACCATTCAGCCCATAACATTTGTTATGCTCTAGATACTATTTTCAGTCTTTTATATGGGTTTTTCCTTTTACTATTCAAATGGCATAATAGAATTCTGTGAGGCGGGTACTGTTATTACTGCCATCTCACTGCCATGGAAACTGAGGCACAGAAGGGTGAAGGAACTTGCTCCAATCATACATCTGTTAAATAGTAAATCCTACATTTTTATTCAGTCACTAAAACTCTAGAACAAGTAGCATTATCAACTGTGGGCTAGTTTGTTCCCCCAGGAACATTGGACATTATCTAGAAACCTTTTAGGTTGTCACATACTAGCATCTCATGGTTAGAGGTGTAGGGTAAATGGTTTTTCAGGCTTTTCTGCCCTCCCACCATTAGGATTGCCCTGCCTGTTGGGGCACCTGAAGTTGTTACATTGTTGCAAACTATCTTATTTACTTCTCTTGGCCATGGGAGGAGTATTGAGGTAGTCAGTGAGTGAAGCAGAAGCAGGAGAGAAGCAGGAGAGAAAAGGGGCATAAGAAGCCCAGTGTGAAGACTTGCTTGGAGGCCTGCCTGCCTCTTGACCCCCTGGCACTCCTGCTTGTAATGTACCTGGTTGCTGCAATGCATGTAAAGCTCAATAAAAACCTGAGAAAGCCAGCTAGGGCTCCAGGACTCCTCCTTTACCCCATCTGCGTGGATCATAGATAACCTGCTCTTCGTGCCACTACAGAGGTCAAGGGTGTTTATAATACACAGAACAACTCCCCCTGAAAAAGAACTATCCAGCTCTAAGTATCAGTAACAACAAGGTTGAGAAACCCTGCCCTTGAACCTCCCTTTTAGCATTTCTCTGTACTTTTCTACCACTGAATTTGGACAAAATCATGGAAATAATGAATGTGACATCTGACATTACTGGTAATTAATTCTAACCGCATTTAATAGCATGCCTCTTTCTCATGGCAATATTGATAATGATATATTACAACAGTAAATTCATCATGGTATCTTCTGTAAAATAAAATTGACTAGGTCTGCACTAAGTGTCTTAGAAATCAGGTATTTTTAAAAAGGTCCCCAAGTATTTTCAGGTGCAGCAAAGTTTTAAGAAACTTGAAAGAAAAAGAGTGGCATTTTTTAAAGTATGGAACACTTTCTAATCCCACTAAAACAGCATCATAGCAGTGACCCACCATTGCTGAGTGCTTGTTTTATGCCTTACACTCTGCTGAATACTTTACAGAAATTATCTCATTTTAAATTTTTCCATACTTCTATCAGGTAGGTGCTTGTATGGGCATTTTATAAATGGTGACACTGAGACATCAGAAGATTGAATAACTTGTCTGGACAACAAAACCTCTTTGTGATAGAGCTGCAAATTAACTCTAGCTCCTCCTGATTGGGAAATCCATGCTGTAAACCAGTGACTCTGAAACACAGCATGCATCAGAACCACCTGGAGAGCTTGTGAAAATATAAATTGTTGGAATGCGCGCACACACACAGGGTGGGACCGGAGAATTTGCCTTTCTAACAAATCCCCAGTAGATCTGCTGGTCCTGGCAATGGCTCTTTGATAACCACAGTGCTGAAGAGGGACTGTTGCTTGTAAAATCAAGTTCTATCTTTTAGGGCATTTCTTTTGTTCATGGGGCTTCATCTCTCATTTCCCCCCTGAATCTTAGGAGATTTTTTAAAGAATTTTTCTGTCCCTTTAACTTAACATCTTGTGATACGAGGACAGTCTACCACGTTGGTGTGAAAAATATATGATAGCTGCTGCCTGTAGTCGAGTGGGGTCAAGGAAGAGCCGCCCAAGTGGAAGAGCAACTCACTTTTGACTCTAACAATAATTCTCCAAACCAAAGGAAAATTAATGTACCAACAAGATAGAGGAAAGGCCTAAACCAATGAGACAACAGTCCAAAGTGACATATAAATGCCAAAGTGGATAAAGGGAAAATAGTGTATTAAGGAAAAAGAGGAAATTAACAGAATTTTTTGGTTCCAACTCCCTTGTTCTATGCTTAGAACCAACTTTGATTAAAGAAAAAACAAAAAAGATTCAAAAAATGTTTTCTTAACCTTCCCTCTACTAAGTAGCAGCAAGCAAAAAAAAAAAAACCACACCCCAAATGGTGGGAGTAGGCGGTGAAACCTCTGGTGCCCCAGGCTGCCATCAGCAGACACACACTCACCCATTGATGGGCTCCGTGCATTGTATTGAATCTCTGCTAGACACTTGGAGACACAAGGTAAGGGTTTTATGCCTGAGGAACTCACAGTGGAGATGAATGTTAAGGTAACCAGCGTAATGAAGAGCACCGGGGCCAAATGAGTGGTAGAGACACAGGAAGCCCAGGGAATAATCACCACAGGGGGAGTGGCCAGAAAACTTTGCAAGAGCTAGGAGTTGAGCTGCGTCTTCAAGAATTGATCAGAAGTTGGTAGCTTCAGTAATGGAGAGAGGTCTTCAGGAAGGCCAAGGAAGAGAGAGGTGGCATGAAAAAGACAGAGATCTGAGGAAGTGGGGACAAAATTTGACACCGAATGGATGCCTTTGGCCCTGGATCACAATCTGAAGGCAGAGCTGACTTTGGTTGTAAAAAGTCAAGATAAGGAGAAGACCAGGCTTCCATGCCAACCCTGGAGGACTAAAAAGTTTTTAATTAAAAAAAAAATGATGTGATAAAACTGTAACTTTAGATAAATTCCAGTCATTTCTTCTTTCCTAACATAAGTCCCTTTGCAGGGTAGATACCCTCCCCCCATATGCTTGTGCTCCTATCTCCAAGCTGCTCTTCGTTTCCAGGGAGACAAGAGTGCTGGTGCATCAAGAGGATTTCTTTGTTTCCCATTTCCTGATTGGCCAGAGCAGGAATCAGATTTGTTTTTGCAATGCACATGAGGCCCTGGGAGGTCTACATTTCCTATCCTTAGATTTAGTCTCCAGCCCCCTATAATTGGTGTATATAAATTTTGTTCCATGCAAGTTAGAAATTAATAACCTTTAAGTAGTTCACAGGGGGTTAAGGGGCCTCCCTGGTTGGGAAACGCAGCAGACCTCTCCTGACCCATCCACTGCTCCCCTCAGCAGTGTATTTCAGTAGATCTGCCTATTTTCCTCCCCACTCTGTCTCTGGTGAGTCCTCTTACCCCCTCATGCCCCTGGCCTGTACCCCAGCTCTTGTATGCATAAATAAATAAACCTTAAAAAAATTAATAGTTCACAGGAAACGATTCTTTCCCCACATTTAAACTATAACACATGAAACATTCTATATCCTCCAAATCTGTTCCATTTCTGCCCCCAATGAGAATTTTTAAGTGACTTTCTTACTTATTACCCACATGTCTTCTAAAAATATTATTTCTAATATTTTAAATGGAAGAATTTTATTAAAATGGAGGAATTTAAACAGGATTAAATCCATAGGATTTGAATATATGTGAAAGTATGAACATTATCATGTTTGTTTCCCAGTCTCCGTTACAAAAACATTAATTATTAATTCATTAATTAATATTGGCTGAATGAACAAATGATAGCTAGAGTCAACAGCAAAAATGCATGTCTCAGAGAAAGACAGGCAGATTCATTTTCAAGTGTAGATACTGAATTTCTAATATGTAGCTGACACAGTTTTAAGGACGTTTGCATTTATTCTTCATACAACCCTAGTGGTAGGTGCTATGATCTTATTTCAGAGATATGTAACTTGAGGCACAGAAAAAATTAAGTAACTTATCCATGAATTCAAAGATGTTCTAATTCAAAATCCAAGATTCATTCCTCATTTTTCACAAATTTACCATAATCATAGCAAATACTTGAGTACTTTTAGTATATCTTCCCAGGCTCCTCCTTAGAAGATTCTATCCCAGTGGGGATCAGGAATCTGTGTATTTGATATACATCTCTGATTATTCTAAGAAACATTCCAATGGTCTTCAATCCTGGCTGCCATTAGAATCACTCTGGGAATGTTTAAAATCCCCAGATGCATTGGACCTACACCAAATCAATGGGAAGTCAGAGCTAAGTGCTGGAAATCGAGATTTTTAAATTTTCCAGATTCCTTCATTGGGCACCCAAAGCTGAGAGGCACTGGGTTCAGCTACACCATCCTGACAACAGTGCATATGGATTCACCTGGCCTCCTCAAAACACCTCTGCACCCTCTGCCTTTCTTCCCACTGAAAAGCAATTTTACCACCATGTAGACCAAGGAAAAGTAGAGATATTCAAGAGAGAAACAGAAGGGAAAGAGATCAAGAAAACAAAATGCGAGTTCCCGAAAGGGGTAGGGAGACATGAGGACTGGAGAAATAATTTACATATTCATCACTGAAAGATTTTGGAAATTTGAAGCAAATATTAAATAAAACTGACATTCCTTTTCTTTCCCCCTGTGGCATGCTATAACCTTAGCCTGGGCCTCAGTATGGAAATATGTAAATGCTATCATTATGCCTCCCAGGTAGAGAGATGTAAAGTACTCCAAGTGTAAATTTTTTAATTAAATTTATTCATTTTCTTACATCATTGTTCATATTTGGACAGTATTTGATTTCACCCATCAGGTGTAGTTCCCAAGTTCTCCCACCACCACATCACCCATGATCCATCACCATAGTTCCTTGTGCTCTTCCTCCCCTATTTTGAGCCTCTCCCTCTCCTGCTGTCGGCCTCAGATCTATGGTCAGCCTGCAAGTTTGGAGTTTTTCTTGAGATCCAGAGTGCCCAGAGACCTTTAAGGTGACATTTTCTGGAAGCACTTTACTCTTTCATGAAGAGCAAGCTCTTGTCTGTGGATATCAAAACAGGGGTCTGAGGATAGAAATGTCTGTGTGTCCTCAACATTCTTATTTTACAAGTGGGAGCACTGAGGCACACTGAGAGAATAGGCACCTTAGATCTCAGGGTAGAAGTCTGGTGACCCATCTCGTGTTAAGTCCCTGAATGTGTTCCCATTTGTTACTACTGCTACTGTATAAGGAATGAGTGTTTTGTCTGACTATAGATGTTTGTGTCTCTGCTAATTACACCATAGACAAAATGATCCAATATTTGGGAGAACAAGATCACAGTAATACCTCATCGTGTTCCTTCATCCCTGGACCTCAGTAAAAGGGTCCAAAATAATTGGAACAAACTAATTCTGAAGGAAATTTATGTTGTACTTTCATAATCACAGAGATGACTCCTGTTACATGGTACATACCTATCAGATCTGCTTCCAACAAGATGAAAACAAAGGAGAATT
The DNA here is from genome assembly GCF_964194135.1 of Talpa europaea. Taxonomy (NCBI): domain Eukaryota; kingdom Metazoa; phylum Chordata; class Mammalia; order Eulipotyphla; family Talpidae; genus Talpa; species Talpa europaea. The sequence goes on from NC_140074.1 coordinate 42,088,676, forward strand.
GAAGTGCAGAATTTTATGTATCTATACAAATCGTGGGGGGCGGGGAAAGGGAGAATGATGTTTTAAACTCCGGGTTGTGATTTAGCAAGTGCGGCATTCTTCAGTGAATAAGTAGTATCAAAAAGAAAAGCCAATATTCTCCCTCCCGCCTTCTTTGCCTGAGCAGCCCTTCACCCTTACTTAATGAAATGGAACAGTTGATGCCTTTAACTCCTCTTTTATTTAATCTCATTAATGCAGTCTGTTGGGATTCTAGTTGTGGGGTAACATAGGGCAGTCGTCAGTTCTCTAGTGAAAAGTGCAATATTTTTCAGTGAGGCTTTTAATTGCTACGCCAAAATGTGTGAGAACGAGCTCAAAACTAAAGCTGATGCCACTGGTGAGTCTAACATTTTCTTCTCTCTTTTGATGCTTAGCTGTGTAAACTATCCTCCAGGCAAGGAAGCAAGAATTTATAAACTCTCAGCAAAATTAATTGATGAGGAAGTGTGGGGACAATAAAATATTTTCTGACTTGAGAATGTATATCATAAATAAGTCTCTCAGACTGAATTTTACATGGGAGAAGATATTTCTGTTTAAAATATTGTCATATCCTGCAGCGAATTGTCAAATGCTTAAGTTTGGAGGTTGAGCTCAAGGAGTCATCTGCCACATTACACTAACATCAGGTTAACAGTGTGAGGATCCTTGTCACGATTTGGTAGCTTTGATTTTAGTCATTACCATAGTTACATTATATGATTACACTTCTCATTTCTAATTTCTTTTAATATTCGTTTTTTAAATATATGATACCAAACACTTCTTCATGTGTAACAAATCTATTTTCAAAAATAATTTCTCATTGATGAACAATCAGGTAAATTCTGTCTGGAGTTTTTTAATTAAATTTTTCACAAGTAAGATCTCTAAACACATTATCTTATAACATGCAGGTTTAGAGCATTTGTTTTAAGAATATTTCAGGACAAAATGATGCATGGTTTCCTGGCACTTTCCTTTGCTAGTATTAGATAGCAGTGAACAACAGTGGGAAATGTTAAAATGTAAATTGACATTGTGTTTTCAAATAATATATATCCTACAGTTATTCAAAAAAGTTACTAATCAAACTAAATGCATGTAATTATTATATAAACTTAAATTTTATATTTTTCCACAATGCTTAAGGCTTCCTGATGCTTGTATTTCTAGAAAGGAATAGATATTTTTGAAGTGCAATTATTTGTTGATTTCAAAATACAGAGCTTATTGGTGAAATAAGCCATTACCAGAGGATTGTAGTTCTGACATCAATGGAGTCTGTATGCAACCATTTATCATTACCACTGACAGATTTTCTCAGGATACTGTTGCTTTTGTTGTTTAGAAATTAATAACACTGGAAATCTACATATTTAATCCTCTTTGGGTCTGATTTACAATTAACAGAGTGCTCAGTGGTGAACAGAAATATTTCTTTCTTCCCTGAATATGTATTAAAAGAAACCATGAATTTGCCTTCTATTGTAAAATTACATAATACACAGTATTTGGTTTTAGGACATGAGCGCTCGCGCACACTCACACACACACACACACATTCAGCTTATTTTTAAAATGAACTAAAAGAACAAATGTCTCTTTACACTTTGCAAAGAGAACCAGATATTTTCCTTTTTCTCTTAAATTTTGGTGGAATTTAAAGGAATATCCTCAGTTAAAGCTATAGCTTTTAAAAAAACTATCACAGTAGAATACTTGAAACTACACTTGCAATTTCTGGTTTTCACCAGTCTTTTCTATTATTTCCCCCCAAATAAATATCTCTATGACTTTAGAAGTAAATCAGACCTCTAAAGAAATGACAAAACAACAACACTTTTCCTGCCATTTCAGAACAACTGGTAGCATCAAAATGCCTTTCACCCCCGCACCTCTGGCCTGTACCCCAGTTCTTATGCATAAATAAATCTTTGGAAAAAAAAAAGAAGCCCGGCTAAAAAGTAGGACAACGATAAAGATCGGCAGGCAGACGTTACTATGAACTATCAAGGATATATTTTCTGCTTGTAGGAAAAGTTCAGAAAGAGAAAACTTGTTAAAATGGGAATTTGAAAATCACAGGATCTATTCTTATTAGTTGGTCCTCCTTGTTGATACAACTCCTTCACCAACTTACATAAACACTGAATAAAGCTGTCAGGGATTATGTGCAGCATGCTGGATCTGATGAGCTCAGAAATAAGATAACTCGGGTCCTATAATATTTAGGATTATGCCGGTAATCTCTTTAGGGAAGTGTGCAGTATCAGCAGAACAAGCACTTCAGTCTTCCAGACTGCTGTGCACTAATAATTCTGTATTTGTTGGGTAACTAGCTGTTTGCCTACTTTGATACAGGACCTTTGTGACATTTAGCCTAAGGTGAAATTATAAGAGACAGCTTCTGGAATGACATCTTAAATGATCATTTTACCCCTAAAATAATTTCTGGTGTGTGCAGATTAGAATACTTTCTTTTAAATTCTGTATGCCTTCTTTTTTGAAAAGGCCCATCTTTGTAAGGATGAACTTAAACTCAAGCATGCCTTTCCCAACCTTTGAAATCATTCTTATTTCTAGAAATAAGAATTAAGATCATCCTTTCATCTGTGATTTCTTTTCACAATTCAATGCTAAAGCAATGGGAATGAATTGCAAGTTTTCTAGAACATAAATGATATAGTAATGTAATTCTTACTGAAAAAACTTACAATATATTTAGATATTATATTACTCTCTGTTAAAAATGAAATCAAAATACTTGCAGATAATCAAAAAAATAAGCTCCTAAACTTTTTCTTATAGAATAATATATGTTATTATATGCCCAGTGTGTTCTCGCATAAGTAAAAGCTCCCTAATATGTTGGAGTGCCTATTCATACACTATTTCCCCAATTTTTCTTTCTTATAGCAAAGGAATGATTTAGGGCTTCTCATAGTTATTGTTCTTTTTTTTTTTTCATTTTATTTTCTCTCTCCCTCATCTCTTTTCCTTCCTCCCCCTCCCCCCTCCCTCTCCCCCTCCCCCCCCCACACAAGCCAATGTCAAAATCTCAGCTATGTTCTGAGGTTTGTTTATTTACTGCATTAATTGCTAAAGGCATATTAAAAACCAAATGGGTTTGTCAACATGAATGTGACAGATAAAACTACTAATAATTTTTAGTCATCCAACCAAATTGTAGGATGCTGTGAACTAGTTTAAACAGCTACTTTTACACTAGAAGGAAACACATATTATTATTACATTATATTGCTGTCATTCTGATATGTGACTGTGGACCTCATGTGGAACAATAATCCACCCAAATATCTCTTATTTTGTAAGACTTCTCTTTTCTAGGGTAAGCATTGAAATTGGATTCTGATCACTATATTTTAGACTATATCCATTTTCTTACTGCTATCTGTAGTCTGCCTTGTGTCTTTTTAAATACACTTCATGATATTTAGCCTTTTTTTGCTACCAGCCAGAAAGACATATTTTTCTTATTTTGAAACTCTGCTAGTGCTGAGAAATTCCAGAATGGTCTCTATAGCTTCCATCAGTAAAGAAAATGAGAAATAGTATTATGTGCATTCCACCTTAAACTTAGTTATTTAGAGTGTTTTGTGTGTGTTTGTTTTAATAAGTTTGCCTGTTACAACCTTTGAATTGTCTGCCTTCAAATACATAATTTAATAGGTTTGTTTCTATAATTATCAAACCTGTTTCTGAATCATTGGTGTTTTCAAGCACTCTTGAAAAGAATGGAAAATAGGAATTACATCATAGAGCACCATGTACAGTAGGTTAACCCATGTGAAATCGCCAATATTAGCTAATTTTTTGCACAGAAAGGTTGCTGTTTCATATGGTTGAACCTGGCACAGTGGGTTACTATGGATAAAAGTGTGCTGGTTTGGTAATTCCACAGCAGTTTATTATTATTCACATTCATTTAACCACATTAACTAGGTTCTAAAATAAATTTGAATACAATCTGGATATTTACCCTCATAATTGTATTTTCCTTTCAGCCTTTAGTTACCAATTTCAGGTTTATCCTCTCCCTACATAGGCTACATAAAGTCCTGCTCAGTCTCTTTTTCCACAGTTTTATTGTTTTACAATGTACCTGCTCAATTTCTGATATCAGTGCAAAATCTACCTTGTCTGCCAAACTTTCCCAGCTTCTCCAGTTGAAATCAATGTCTTTCTTTCCCAGGTTCATATAGTATTCCTCTCAGTCATCCCAATATTCAGCTTGTTTAGACCTGTGTGGGGCTGTACAGTCACTGTATTCATTTTGAAGATAGAAACTTGGTTTTGTATACATTGGTGGCCAAATGTTTGCAGATGATCCTTATTAACTCCATCAAGAGAAGCACTTTTGTGTAACTCAGTTATTTTTAATAATTAATAGATATTGAGTGCAGTTTTAGAGTTACAGCATAATTAAGTAGAGTTCCATATATCAACCCACCTCCACACATAAATTTCCTCTATTATTAATATCTTGCATTGCTGTGATATATTTGCTAAAATGAATGAACCAATACCGATTGACTTTATTAACAGTAATTCTAGTTTACATTAAAATTCACTTGTGTTGTACCTTTCTGTGGGTTTTGACATAGAAAACATTTTCACTACCCTAAAAATTCTCTGAGTTTTACCCATTTAACCCTCTTCTCTTTCTCCCAAACCTCTAGTAACCACTGATTTTTTTTTTACTGTATCTATAGCTTTGCCTCTTCTAAAATATAGTTGGAATGATAAAGCAGATGAAGCCTGTTCAATTGACTTCTTTCACTTAGCAACATGCACTGATCCTCCATGTCTTCTCATGGATTGATAGCTCATTATTTGTCATCACTGAATACTACTCCATTGTCTGAATGTATCACAGCTACTTACCCACTCGCCTATGAAGAAAATTATGGTTAGGGCCTCTCTGGTGACAAAGGGTTAAGTCTCAGCACTACCAAGCTATCACACCCACTCACCGGCCAGGGAGCTAACCCACATATGGCACAGCAGACCTCTCCTGTCTCCCCTCAGCAGTGTATTTCAGTCAGTCCACCTGTTCTGCTCCCCACTTTGTCTGTGGTGAATCCTCTCACCACCATCCTCCGCCCCCCTGCACCTCTCGCCTACACTCCAGCTCTTGTATGCAAAAATAAATCTTTTAAAAAAAAAATCATGTTTATCTCCAGTTTGTGTAGTAACCTTTCAACTCATTTGGCAAATCTAGGAACATAATTGCTGGGTCCTGTTCTGCCTGCTCACTCTGAATCATCATGTGACCTGGTATGTGGAGTTCTTCCATGCTTCTCTCCTTTAATAAGATGTTGCCATGAACAGGAGGTGCCTGTTGAAGGTTTCAACTAAACAGAGACTAGACAAAGGGGCTCAGAAAAAGTTAACAAACTAAAGAGAAACAAGTTTTTACCCCTGGAAGCAAAATGATTGCTGTTTTCTTCTTTTTATAACTGGGAAAATTAATCCTATCAGTAGACTATTTTCTTTCTCCTTTTATGTGAAGTTCTCTGCACAGAGAATTAGGGTTCAGGGGCAGGCACCCTGAAAGTTAAACTGTAGGATGTCTTGCCTTTCTCTGTTCCAGAACTTCTCAAGCTTTACCGCACAGGTGAATCACAGATACATTGTTATAATGCAGATTCTGATTCTGTAGATCTAGGTAGGACTAAGTATCTGCATTTCCATCAAGCACCAAGGTAATGCCAACACCAACTACTTAGGAAGACCAAACTTTGAGCAGCAAGTCTCAGGATAGGATTATGATAGATGAGAAGAATGAGTATCCATCAGACTGCTGACCTCTGTGGTAGCTAATCTTCCTCCATGAGATGGGGCAGCTTTCCAAACCTTTCATTTTCAGAATTACCATGAATAGCTGAAATGAGTTCATTTCTGTTTCAAGCATTGTTTGATCTCCCTACCTCAGCCAAAAGAAGTAAACATTGTGCACTTTAATTTGTTAAATAGAAAAACTATTTTTAAAAATATTCTCTTAAGAGGTTTTTTTCTCACTATCTGGTGCATCCCCTAGTGGCCAAAACCCCAAGTGTGAGTCCAAAGGAGAGGGAGGACCCACAACCAAGTAGGGCTACACCTAAAGAAAATGTAGGTGCAGCTGCAATCATCAAAACTGCAAAGGAAACCGGTACACAAGGTGTTACTTACAGTAATGCAAGATGTTTCTGAGAATACACTGGCATCTCTTTGTTCTGACTTGTCAATTAATGACCTGAAGTTTTTATAACTCACCCTTCATTTGTTCTAAAGCCATTTGAACAAAAGGGAAATACCTAAAAGACAACAACAGAATTACTTTTCCACAGCCTGCAAAGCTTAAAATTTTCCTTATTGCCAGGGAAATTGAAAATTTCATCAATTCTCAGAGTAGTTAAAACTGTGATTACTTGACTCAAACTTGAATGATGTGCAGGGCAGGCTTATTAAAAAGCAAATTATGGTTCAGTTGGTCTTGGGTGAGTCTTGATAGGCTGCATTGCTGACATGCTCCCAGATGATATCAATACAACTGGTGTAGAGACCACGCTGTGAGTGGCTGTGCAAACGTCTAGTGCTTTCAACCTGAATGATGTCAAATCTTGCACACACAGTATCTCATAACTAAAACTTTGACAAGATGGGATGTATTTAATGAGAATGGATTCATAAAATATGAGTTTAAAACCACTGTGACTTACCAAGGTGATTTACTTTGTCTCCAAAGGGAATATTTAACTTATTATCAGTAATTGCTATTAATGACAAAATTAACTGCTGTCATTGTTCTTTGTTGGTCTTGTTCTCTATACTTTCAGTTCTCCAGGAATTTAGAGTAGGCCAGGAACAATTTGGAGGTAAATGCTCATATATAAAAGAAAAAAAAAACTTCCTTCATGATAATTCTACAATGTGTGTGCCTTTGAAAAAATTGTTTATGCCATTATCATATGACAGTAATTTTTTCATATTCTAGCTTCCAATGATATATAGTTTAGGGGGTTATAATAATATAGATATGATTGCTATCTTTTGGTCATTCAGAAGCTGTCAAATGGGTGGAACTAAGTCTCATACAGAACCACCACTTAAAAATTACAGAGTTTAAGGGTAGGAGATCCCAAATGCTGATAACCGTGATGGCATTATTAGAATACACTGAATTCCATGCACTATATTTGACAGTTAAGCAGGAAGCTGTGACTAACATGCTAAGTGCCCTGGTGAACACAAGCCTGAAATCTTTTCAGATCACTACCTAGTTTGATATAAGGACAAAGGCTCAGAATTTTACTTTTTCTCCCCAAGGGTAGCAATTTTCCACACTTCCATCCCACCCCAATCTTGGGGCTAATTTCTGATAAATCAAAGTTACAGTGGAACCAGATCTCAGGAATACTTGCTTCATCCTTTGGGTTTGTTATTATGTGACATCAGAAGATGTTCTGCCTAATAGAGGTAGATACTTATCAGTCTATCAGTGACAGAAGGAAAAGGTATGAACAGGGATTTTAACTTGAAGTCTTTTAACTTGAAGAATGACAAATGAGATGCAATTTGGGTAGATGAGATACAACTTGGGATACTAAGATCTTTGCAAAATGATTTTTAACCAAAATAATAATTATTTTTGGAAATTTCCACATGTGCAAATTGTGCTTCACTCAGACAGTAAGAACTTGTTCTGTACTACCTGCCATTAGTGTAAATGTATAATTGTAAGAAACAGAAACAGTCAGGTAAGTCCAGTGTCCAGGAATGGAAGCTGCTGTAGACTGGATAGATGCTTCTTATTTTCCTTAATGCCAAAAAAAAAAGAGCAGAAAACAAAACATACTACATACTACATTATTGGTCATTCCTTAGTATTTTCACATTCTGACCTTGTTCCAGGGTTTGATTCATTTGCAAGTGGTTAACATGCTATAGAGAATTTCTAATTAATAACTTCATTCATTTATTTATCAGTGGGAGCTAACAGAATCACCTTTTCTAAAAATTATATCCACCCCAATTTCAAGATTCTGATTTCTTCTCCTCACCCCAAATATGAAAATTCAGTATGGCTTTGAACCATGTGTCAAATTTCTTGGTTTTACTGAAAGAACAAACATTAGGATTATTGCTTTATAGCATTTCAAAATTATCTTTTGGACACCATAGAAAATATTAAAAAGAAGTATGACCTAATGCCTGTTCTCAATGGACTTAAAATACTCAGAGTATAAAAACGACCAGGTTTAAGTTGTTAGCTATGGAATTAGAAACTGAGAGCCACAAGAGCACACACAATAAAAATGTTTCCTCCAACCAGAAAGTACCTGAAAGGTCCATTATTATTACTATTCTTGATGATTACTTTTAAGAGTTAGAGGTATTTCAGTGGATCAAAGTGGCACATTTTCTAGTTAACTCATTAGCCTGAATTACCTTATGTAAACTAAGTACCTACTATCACCAGCAGGGGCTCTGAAGGGGCAAAAATAAAAATACATACATTTTGATAATCAGGAAGAACTGAATACATGGTGGCTTTGTGTGATGTTACAAGTGACTTTAAGCAAATCTCTTCAAAGAGAGACGAATTATGAATACTCTATAATTGTTGACTCTGCCTATCAAATCATGGTGCATTAAATTAATGGCATTTCATAAGTTGTTCTGATATTATTAAACCACAAATTATTTAAATCTTTCATGACACCCTTTGATAGTGTAAGAATATTATTTTTAAAAAACTATATAACACCATCTTTTGTAAACAAAAAAATTTTAATTAATAAATAAAACCCTTGGTTTCCATAAGGATTACCAATAGAAAAATATGTGAGAGGAAGATGTAAGAAATTGAAAAACTGATGATACCTAGTGGGGGTATATAAATATTACCTGATTAAAAATAAATTTATAAGTAAATAGAGTTATTTTCAAGAAAAAAAAAGTGCTATTTCTGTCTTCGCACATGAGTCAAGCAAATGTAAGAAAGCTGAATCCTTCTTCAATTTTTGAATATCACCTCTATTGTCATAGCTGGTGAGATCCAAGCCTGGGCCAAATCTTCCCAAGATGTTCAGTTTGAAACCCCAATAAATAGCAGGTCAGCAAATCTGTATTCACTGCAAGACAATCACACAGGAGGCTATGACTAGTATAATGACAAGAAATTGAGAAATGACAAACTTTGGTGCAATAATATAATCTGTTGTCTTAATTCATGTCTGAAATACTCTGGCTTGAAGATGTGCTTTATAAAATACATACTATCAAGTATAAAGTGAAGGTCACAAGCAATTTATTTTAAATGAGAGAAATGGAAAAGGGTACTTTAAATTATTAAAATTTATTTTCACCTATAAAAGACCTCAGATGATCTACTTTGCCATAATAGGTACAAAATGATTAGAGGTTTTCCAAACTAATAGCCACCTCCCACACAGTTATACATATATGCCATTTAAAGTGACTGCTTTCTCTTTAAAAAATACTGTTAAAATGTTTATGGTTCTTAAGGATTACATGTTGAGCTGGGATTATAAATATGTATAAATATGCAGATACTCTATTGAATCATTCCTTATCCCATTTATATTTCCGAAGTTGTATAAGATAACCTTTGTGGCTTTCAAAAACATCTTCTCACACCCCAGGAGGCAAATTACCTCTATTTTCATTTCCTTTAGAGTTAGATCATTTTATAATTAAGAACTTATTGAAGCAGATTCTCCCCACGTGTAAGTTACTCCCTGGGGAGTAATTTATGCAAAGAGTGCCGCTGACTTAATATCATATAAGCCTAACAACAGTACCATAGGTACCTGGGATTTTTTTGTCAATTTTGTAATCATTGTAGAGAATCTACTGTGTTAAGGGTTATTGCTTAAAACAACAACAATAACCATAATACAAACAATTTACAGTGCCACTCGGTTATTTTTAAATAAGATCTTATAAAGCAATAATAACGTAACCTATTTCTTGCCCAAAAGCATAAGAAATACCAGTTAACAATGATGGGATGATGATGATGAACACTGACATTTTGTTGATCTTTACTATTTACAAGACACTTCTGCATGTGATATCTCATTTAATCCTCACACATCTTTGTGCTGTGTTAGTTAGGCTTTTGAAGTGAGAAAACAAGACCAGAGATTTTTGTCTTGGCCATGGCCATAAGCATTAACAAATTTGGAGCAAAAATTCAGGACATCAGAATAGAATGACATCAAAGCTCATATTTTTCCCATCAAAATCTTAAAGAAAAATACTACTTCATATAATCTGAAAGCTAAAAGAACAGAAATAAGTAGAAATTCTTAGTACAATAAGAATTTTAGTTGCCTTTGACTTGTCTGATGTTTTTATCAGTATCTCTTCCACTGATGCCAATGGACCTATATAGGAATTCAAAACTGCATTCATATTTTACATTTTAGGAAGGCAGAGAAAGGGTTACTGAATTCAGTATCAGGAAAATTTCTGGTTGTCATCTCCCAAGTCAGCTCAAGGGTATCATTAACCACCTGGATCCTCAGTTTTCTCTTATGAAAAATAGGAGCATAACTGAATTTTTGCTAATGATTTGAAGTTACCGCAAAATATTAATTTGAAAAAATTTAATGCGCTACCCTGAAATTAAGTATTATTTTTTAAAAAATACAAATGAGCCAGAAAAAGAGAGCTATGTCTGCATTTATTTATTTTGTAGATTCTAGGGTGAGACACTGTAGAAAAGCATCCAAGTGGCAGATTGATGTACAGAGCATTTTGAAGCATATTTTGCATAATTATTTTAAATTGGGAGCTGGAATAGCAGATCTTCCTAATGTGTATAATTTTAAACAACTCTTAGAATACTATAAGAGACATAGGAATTACTACATTCTAAATAAAGTTTATCATATGGATCCATCTCCATCCATAACCTCAATATTGATGACTTAGAATCCTCTTTCCAAGAGGTTGTAGATAGAGGTACCTACAAGATACCACACCAAATTGCACACATGAAAAATGAAAACCCCATGCCCTACCATGTTCCACAAAGTAGTTGCTTCACCAACATCCTCATTCTTTGTCATACTGACTATTTAATTTCACTCTCAAGGCTAGGAAGTTAGAAGTCCCCTTTTTCATCAATGTCCACCTCTGTAGGTTTTCTGTCATTTATCTTCTCACTTCTGTCTTTGAACTGTCTTTCTATATGTTTCTTCCTCTCCATTCACCCTGCCACTGAAGTAATCCATGCTTTCATCTCCCAACACCCAGGTTAGGAACAGTCTTTCAGTTAGTCTTCCACCGGTCTCTGGCTGCCTTCCAAACTCAATTCTGTTATTACTTTTCATCATTTCTGCACTATGTTTGCTTCCTTGATAGGTTGTGGATGTTAGGCAAAAATTCCTCTGCCTACTCCCAGGAGCTTCATAATCTGATATCACTCCCTCTGTCCAACCATATGACCCAACTTTCCATTATAGCCAAATTGTTTAATGAGCACAGCCACAATAATTTAAGACTTTTTCATTTAATTATGCTTGATGAAATGTCCTTTGACTTACTGCCACCTATCAAAATCCTACACAATCCTCAAAATCAACCAAACAGTCTTCATCTCCAACGAAACTATTTGCTTCCACTGAAGTCAGAGTACCCACATATTTATCATTTTTTCTGATTTTTCCACTATTAATTTCGTTTTATTAGATCATTGGTGTCATTAGTATTTCTTGTCTACATTAACAACCTTTGTTATTTCAGTGGCCATATAGAGTGTGCTCCATAAATACTGGACACATTAATTATGGGCATTTTCACAAGTAAACAAATAGCCACATAATGCATAGGATACCATCATTCACCCCAGTTTTGCTTTATTCAGTTATTTAAAATATTATTGAAATAAAGGAATGTGAAGATTCTCAGAGGCTTAATTTTTGTTATGCAAAACAAGAAAACCAAGACACAGGTTCAGGGGATTCTTTGAGTTACACTGTGTCAACATTCAGTTTAAAAAACAGAAAACGGCTTCCCCAGTTGGCACAGGCAGTTGAGCACTGCACTGTGAAGCTGTCCACAGCCTCTGCAGTATGGGTTCAATCCCGGCCAGGGAGAATACCACATGGCACAGCAGACCTCTCCTGTCTTGCCCGCTGCTCCCCTCAGCAGTGTATTTCATCAGTCTGCCTGTTCTGTTCCCCACTCTGTCTTGGGTGAATCCTCTCACCCTTCCGCACATCTGGCCTTTACCCCAGTTCTTGTATAAAAATAAATAAATCTTTTAAAAAAGATGAAAAAATAAAATAAATAAAAAAGAGAAAACAGTGAAGGCAAGAGGTTAGTAAAGTTCTGGGTCCTGGTTATATTTTTATTTTGAGGAAAATAAAGCAAACAAAGGCACATGGGTGCCCTTTCACTTAGAAGAAGCTTAGGGAGGCCATTCAACTAGTAGTGGGTGACCTCACACTCCTACATGTCTTCAAACTCTAAAGTCAGGTCTGAGAGAAGCGGGGAGAGAGATGAGGAAGGGTGAAAGGCAGAAGACAACTTTGTAAGTTCAAAATTTCTGTTTTCCCTTTCAGCACAAATTGAAGTGATACCATGCAAAATTTGTGGCGATAAGTCTTCCGGGATCCACTACGGAGTCATCACGTGTGAAGGCTGCAAGGTATGGGGGTTCAACAAAGCACTGCCCACAACATGAGTTTGGCCAGGGTCCCTTGATGTACCTCACCATGTACACAGCGACACATTCAAAGAAAGCCTGTGAATTCTAGCTTGAGGGCTAGAATGGTTGGTTGACTTTCTATTGGTTGACTTTCTGTTCTTTTGTCTCTCATTTTTTTTATATATATATTATCTAGCTGGTCAACAGCTGCTTTAAAATGGATTCTTATTTTAAGAGTTGAATTATTCACATTTAAAATGTTCTAAAATATTGACTTGCTGTTTTAACAGTTTTGTCTCTAGTAAACTCCAAGGCATTTATTACTGTCTGAAAGAATTGAAGGTTAAAATAAAGATTATAAACTAATGGGCTTATGTTTCCTTAGTTACGTGAGAAAGAAGTTGGGGCAACAGTTGCAATATGCACATAGCCATTTTTTATTCTCACATTCCTAAAAAATAAATAAAAATTATAAGCATTAAATGCTAGATGCAAACCAGATTATGTACCCCAATCTTCTCATTTTTCAATGAGATCCTGGGGTATAAACAAGATTATGCAACTTGGCCAATGTCACTGACGCAGTGAACGAGAAAGCAAGGCCAATGCAGAGTTTTTTCCTTTTTTTCAGTGTTTCCCTCCAGGCCAGAGTCAACCAATCTTTTGAAAACAAATGAATGTTTATGGGTGTAATGCTTTAAAAATACAAAGCTGAGTGAAGAGCAGTTAAGATAGAATAAATCTGAATTAAGAAAAATTAAGTTTTTAAAATTAATCCTTAGACAAAGAAAGCATGAGAGACTAAATGTCAAGGGAGAAATACATAATTTCTATAATTTTAAGGGGCAGCATGTAACCAGAATAAATAAAATAGAGATACAGTCTGGGAGGGAGAAGTGATATGTTGGCAAAATAATTGAAAACAATTGTTTTTGATCAAAGTTGCAGGCAAAGTGAATCATTAATTTAAGGTCAATCATTAATTTAAACTAAAGGAATTGGAGCACAATCATAATTTCTAAGTCTTCAGAGGCTTCCAAATTAAAATGAAACCAAACATACTGAAATGCAAGTGGTGCTGTGTGAAAAGTTGAACAGTGTCTCAACAATATTCTCAAAAAACAAACAAACAAACAAAAAGATTCCTGGAATTGAAACTGGAGGGATGAAAAGAAAAAGAAATAAATTAAAATGAGGGAGGGATGCAGAGGGGGGAGAATAACTTTAAAAGGTAACCCATCAGTGACCTGCTGTAAAGGTGACTAAGAAACAACCCATGTTTGGACATCATGAGTTGCCCTGCATTGTTAAACACCTAAATGTAATTTTTCCAACTCATTGAAAGATGCAATAAGGTAAAATTATAAATCAGCAAATGTTTATCCTCCTAGAATAAGTTATTGCTTCTCAGAGAAAGAGTATTTTTTTTCATAAACACTTAATAATTTAGGAACCAGAATCTTCTCCAGTGAAAGCATTTCTGCCACTATGTTGGTGTATTGTGTAATTTTAAGAGCTTTGGTCTAGTCTGCATAGTATTAACAAAAAATATGTTTTTTAGATCAATGTCAAAGTGAAGCTGTTTTGTGTTTCACTGTATAAATTATATATAAGAAATGTCTGATTTCAAAATATGAGAATTTGTTCATGTTAACAAGCAAAACATTTTAAACAATAAGTTCCAAAAGATTCAACTACTGAACAAACATATTCCAAAAGGTCAATAATCAGAAACAAGTGTTTAGGATCCTGCCATCTTTTCTTTTTTTAAGGAGGAAGCCAAAATCAAAGAAATTATGTGGTTATTCTGAATCATTCTTTGAAGTTTTAGTTAAAATGATTTTGTACACCACTTGTTTTTTTAACTTCATGGAAAGACCCACATTTGCAAATATGCTACATCTTTCTCCAAATAGAAAACTCAAGAAATTCTATTCCACATAAGATGTCAATGTCAGCTCATTTAGTACCAACCTCTGAATTTTCATAATACTGTTTCCAAATCAACAAAAACAATCCATTTTTAAATGACATCAGTTTAGTGTGTGCACTTATTCAGATTCCTATTCACTCAATAAAATTTGAAACAATCTCTTTTCTGTGCCAAAAACCTCATTTGTAATAATGAGCGACAGAAAAGCAAGAAATGCCTCACAATTCATGTCAAATTAGCCTTAAATTAAGATTGTAGCTATGATTTCAGAAAAATCTTTATCAACTCTTTTGCCAAATGGCAGTGGCATATCCAAAGAGAAAAAGCACCCAATTCTTTCTTCAAATGTAAATTCCACATGACCTTTAATCCAGACAGAAGGGTTGAGGTCATGCTTTCTGATAGTTTTCATGGTATTTGAAGTACATCATTTCAATCTCTGAGGACTTGGGCAGGATCTCTATTTTTAGGAACTCCATAAATTCATTCAAACTAGACAATCTGATATTTCATTCTGCCACACTTGTCCACCAAATAAATAATGCACATGAATATGTGAGCACAAAAATAGTTCTTGTTGGATAACTTGGGTCTTACAACCATAAATCCCTGTGGCACTGTCTCTCTGGGAAGATACTTGGACACACATCCATTCCCTAGGCCCTTCACAAGGTTAGGTTCTCTCTACAGATCCCTGCCTACTCATATAGAAGCATGAGACAAAAGGGAAGGCAATCGTCTCAATCCTGTATTTGTATAAACTTTCGGGGCTTTTTTTTTTTTTGCATTGATGTTTATTTTTAACATAGCTTGTTAAAATATTATTTATCTTTATTATCAAGTCTTTTAGTAACCTCCTCAATTATGAGATCAAGGAGATTGTCTCACTTTCTCACCCGAGTACTGGCCCTATTCTTTGCTTTTGATGATTATCAAAGAATCTCAGAAGATATTTGATAGAAGTCAAGTGGCCACTTCCAGGTCTCACAGCAAGATGGACATTGGACTTTCCATCTCAGAACTTTTCCAGGCTTTTTTCTTTGAAAAGATGATAGCTTTTCCTAAAATTTTCCTTGGTAAATTTCTTATAGAACATCACTTTGCTCGCAGCACTTTGTACTTCAGCTGTACCACAATTCAAGAGCAAAGAGTAAAGAAACAGACTAAATGGGTGAATGAATGGGTGAATGATATTTTTACATCTCTGGAAAAAAGGTTTATTTTCCCTCATAGATTTTCTGTAAGTTAACTAAGGCTATATCCAAATGATTAGAATAATAATTATAAACTCAGCAGTGGATTTATTTGGAAGGGTAATGTGTGGTCCAAGGCAGTTTATTTTGTACCAGAAGGTGCCCAACTTACATGCATTAATGACCTCCTCTATCAGGATAGTCTGAGGCCAAGCATTAGTTCCAGTTTTTACTTATTGCTTACTTTATGATTCACAGTTTACATTTCATATTTCCTTTATTCAAAGATACGGTTAGTTATAAGGTACATCATTGGTTTAAAAAAAACATCTTTCAGATGCATTCTGACTAAATTCAAAAATTTCAAATGTTGTAAGGTACATCATAGAGAATAGGAAGCACACGCTGCGCCTATACTTCTCAGTACTGCTATTGCTACCAGTACCTCAATCTTTTCACCCCCACAGCACCGGGATAAGCTTATGTTGGTATCCCCATCGGGTTTTATCATATTTAGCTGAGCAGTGATGCTCCTTTGCCAGTCCTTCCCCACTGCTCCTTGAGGACGGAAACTCAATTCTGGTTTATTTTACCAAGAATAGTGTCTTTTGTCAACATTGAATGAATGAATGATTCATTCATAATGTGCAGATAGTACATATTTTTTCCAGTAAACAATCTGTAAACTATTTAAGAAGAGGTAGCCATAGAATTTCCAAAAATTAACTCAGTATTCACAGAAGAAAATGTATCAATTGTATAAATGATGGTCTCTGTTTCCCTTCTTTTAAACTTACCTACTCCATTCTCTTTTTCCCTCCAGGGGTTCTTTAGAAGGAGCCAGCAGAACAATGCCTCTTACTCCTGCCCGAGGCAGAGAAACTGTTTAATTGACAGAACCAACAGAAACCGTTGCCAACACTGCCGACTGCAGAAGTGTCTTGCCCTAGGAATGTCGAGAGATGGTAAGGCATTGCCTTCCTATTTCTTACTTTACACGGCTTTCAAATGGATGACTTGCTAGAGCCTTTTTAAGTCACCTGAATATTTCTAGGCAAGCGAATTAAGGATAAAAAAGATGAGGCACAGCGAATTGTTAGTGCAATATGAGGAAAAGGAGGGAGGGCGGCACAGAGAGAGAGAAGGGAAAGAAGGAAGGAAATACTTCTAGTTTTAAAGAAACATAGATAATTGGCATGCACTGTCTCTTGGTATAAAGGGATTTTATGAGTTATTAAATTAAATGTGGGGCCTTTTCGTCATCTGAATAAATTCAGTTCTGCTTGCATTGTCCAAATAGTTATAGCTTGAATATTTGTTTATCGTTTCTTTAATTCCTAATCCACCTAAACTTGTCTTGCCCAAAAGTAGACCTATGAGACAAAATCCCCCCCAAATTTTAAAAGAATATGTCCTGAACCCTTCAGTGCTTAGGTAGCTTGTAAATGTTAACTCCTAAAATTTTTCTATGACTAACTGATTTTTTTGTTTATTTGGTTTTCTAGACTCATGAATGACATAAATTTACTCCTGGGATAAATTTATAGCTGTACTTCCATTTAACTAAAAGGAAGAAAGTAGAAGCTGGGAATTAAGTGATTTTCAGGATTTTTTTAGTGAAGGTCTATGGGGATCTGAGTTGATGATTTTGTACCTCCTTTCTACCATAAGGAGGGAGCATGTTAATTGACAGTATCTGAAAAAGTCCCATTCATAATTGGACAGAATGAAAAAGTCATCAGGTTTTTGTCTTTGTTACTTCTTCCTTCAATAAAAATGTATCTCCCGGAAGGGCAAATGTTGTGGGTAAACGGAATCATGCATGAGAGATGGGCATATAGTACAAAGCAGATTCACCATCATCAGCCCACAAAGGAGATAGTATGAATCACATGACATAAAAGATATGTGGGCCCCTTTTTGGGGAGAGGATCCATTTAATGGATCTCTATCTGTTAGATCTCTATCAGATCTACCACCAGCATGAGCATGTAGATGTCTATGATGTAAAAGGAATACATTGTCTACAGACACTGGGGATTAAAGATAAAGATCCAACTTAATTTTAACAGAGACAATCCTGGGGCTGCCAGAGTCATCTTCCAAATGTCTATCTCTTATGTCAAACTAAGGGTAAGTAGTAATGCTCAGGGGTGAAAGGGAATGATGAAAAGAAGGGATTCAAGCAGAAGGAAAAAATCTTCCTTACTATGTTTTATAGAGCAAGTTTTATCTGAGTCTTAATTATGAAGGCTACATTATACAAAAACTATACTAATACTGGGGAAACTTTTTAAAATTATATTTTTGAGGTAATGTTGACTTGCAACACTGTATATGTTTAACGGTGTACACCATACAGAAGTATGTCATCATACCATGCCCAGCCCCAAAGCCCCAATAACCTGCTACCACAGTTCACTGGGACTCCTTCCCCTTTTGATCCTCCCCTCCCTAGCAATCAGATTTTCAGGTAATCTCATTCCAGCAATCAGATTTCAAGGGTTTATTTTGTTTTAATTTTTTTGTTGTTCCTTTGTTTTTCATATGCCACATGTGAGTAAAATTAACCAGTATTTGTCTTTCTCTTTCTGACTAATTTTGCTTGGCATAATCCCTTCTGGTTCCAACTACGTTGTCACAAATGCCAAGATTTCATATCTTTTTAGAGTTGGATAGTATTCCATTATGTATATATGCCACATCTTCTTAATCAATCCCTTTGTCATTGGGCACTTGGGTTTGCTTCCATAGCTTCTCTGTTGTAAATGATGCTACAATGAACGTAGGAATACATATATTCCTTCATTTAGTGTCTTTGCATTCTTCAGATAGATATCTAGGAAAGAGACTGCTGGATCACATGGTAGATCTGTTCTTAATGTTTTGAGAAACCTCCATACTGTTTTCCACAGAGGTTGAATTAATCTGCATTGCCACCAACAGTGTATGAGTGTTCCTTTTTCACCACACCCTCACCAACATGTGTTGAAACTGAACAAATTTTGTCTCCATTGATTAATAATGCCTAGTGTGCAGTCTTGAAGGAGTGAAAACCCTGAAGTAATGGTTGGTTAGCTACTTCTGGTAAGGATTCAAGAATGAGAGGTAATGTTTTCCCTCCCACTAATGCATTATATGTATCTCCTACTGATTAAGCGATTATTGTCAAAGTGCTCTAGCAGTAGTAATAGTAGCCACAGTAAATTGCCTTCACAGTCAACTTCTTTCTGCTCACATTCTGCCCACCTTACTTCAGACTTAAAGTGGCATCTTCATTTTGATATTTGCATTGACTCTCTGTCAGTTATGCCTGATTCCAAGAACATGTACTTCACCATACTTGGTCACTGAAAAAAAAGCATAGCTACTAGGAGATAGTAGTTTATTAGCCATCACCACTTATTAGTAGACAACAAATTCAGCAATAATGAATTTGTTCAAATTTATCTTAGGAATAGAAGAAAATTTCAAACCTATTGGGACTACATAGACATATGTTTTTGTGTATAAAAAGGTGAAGGTATGCCTGTGCTCGTGTGTGTGTGTGTTTGAACTGATAAAATATATGTTCTCAGCATCTATTGATATTATCATATGGTTTTTATATTTCTTTTTGTTGATATGTTGGATAACGTTGATTGATTTTCGGATGTTAAACCATCCTTGTGTCCCTGGAATGAATCCTGCTTGGTCGTGGTGAATTATCTTATGGATACATTGTTGGATTCTGATGGCTAAAATTTTATTGAGGATTTTTGCATCAGTGTTCATTAGGGAGATTGGCCTGTAGTTTTCCTTTTTTGTGTTGTCCTTGTTCGGTTTTGGTATTAATGTAATGTTGGCTTCATAGAACGTGTTTGGTATTGTCCCTTCCTTCTCAATTTTTTGGAAGAGTTTGTGAAGGATAGGCACTAATTCGTCTCTGAATATTTGGTAGAATTCATTTGTAAATCCATCAGGTCCTGGGCTTTTGTTTTTGGGGAGGTTTTTGATTACCATTTCAATTTCGCTCATTGTAATTGGTCTGTTTAGGTGTTCTATTTCTTCTTTATCTAGCTTTGGGTGATTGTAGAGTTGTAGGAATTTGTCCATCTCCTCTAGATTGTTAAACTTGTTTCCATATAACTGTTCATAGTAGTTACTGATTATTCTTTTGATTTCTGCTGTGTCCGTTGTGATTTCTCCTCTTTCATTGATGATCCTGTTTATTTGTGCTTTCTCCCTTTTTTCCTTTGTGAGCCTGGCTAGGGGTTTGTCTATTTTATTGATTTTTTTCAAAGAACCAGCTCTTGGTTTCATTGATCTTTTAGATTGTTTTTTTAGTTTCAATTTCATTTATTTCTGCTTTGGTTTTTATTATTTCTTTTCTTCTACTGGTTTTGGGGTTTTTTTGTTGTTCTTTTTCTAGATCTTTGAGCTTCGAGATTAGGTTGTTTCTTTGAGTTCTTTCTTGTTTCTTGATGTGAGCTTCTATTGCTATATATTTTCCTCTTATTACTGCTTTTGCTGCATCCCATACATTTAGGATATTGGTGTCCTCCTTGTCGTTCAATTCAAAAATTTTTTTAATTTCTTCTTTGATCTCCTCATTAGTCCAGTGGTCTTCCAGTAGTGTGGTTTTTAATCTCCATGAGGTAGGAAAGTTCCTTGCCTTCTTTTTATGGTTTATTTCTAGTTTGATGCCTTCATGGTCAGAAAAGATGGTTGATATGATTTCAATCTTGGTGTATCTGTTGATGTTTGTCTTGTGCCCCAGTATGTGATCGATCCTGGAGAATGATCCGTGTGCGCTTGAGAAAAATGTGTACTCCATTTTTTTGGGGTTTAGTGTTCTATAGATGTCTGTTAAGCCCAATTGCTCTAGGTCTTTATTTAGAGCTTTGGTTTCTTTACTTATTTTTTGTCTTGTTGATCTATCCATTGTTGATAGTGGTGTGTTGAAGTCTCCCACTACGTATGTGTTTTCTCTGATGTCTGTTTTCAGAGAGGACAACAGTTGTCTGATATATTTTGGTGCTCCTTCGTTTGGTGAGTATATGTTAATGAGTGTTATTTCTTCTTGAAGTATTGTCCCCTTGATCATAATGTAGTGACCATTGGGGTCTCTTTTTATCTTTTTGAGTTTGAAATCTGTTTTATCTGATATAAGTATAGCTGTTCCTGCTTTCTTTTTTGGTCCATTTGCTTGTAGGATTGTTTTCCATCCTTTAACTTTGAGCCTATTTTTATCTTTTGTAGCTAAATGTGTTTCCTGGAGACAGCAAAAGGTTGGGTTTTGTTTCTTAATCCAGGCTGCAACTCTGTGTCTTTTTATTGAAGAGTTTAGTCCATTTACATTTAGAGTTAATATTGATATGTTAACATCTGTATTTGCCATTGTGTTTGTCTTTCCTTTGATTTTATTTATTTATTCTTTTAATAACTTTTTTTTTTTTGGCCTTCTTTCATTGTTATTCGTCCCTCTGAGGTTCTGGCTTTAGGACTCCTTGTAGTATTTTTTGGAGTGGGGGTTTAGTTGCAGTGAAATGGATGGTCTCACTCATAGCAGGAATCTAGAAAACTTAAATAAGGGACCAGGAAAATGTATAACTATAAGAAAGTGAAAATCAAAATCAACAAAAAACTATGAACCAGAGACACTTTTAGGGGGGCGGGGGTGGGAGGGGAGGGATTGGGGTCAGAATGGGGGGGCTGCAATTGTATGGGGAATATAACAATAAAATTTATTATCTAAAAAAATAAATAAATAAAATAAAATATATGTTCTCACTGAACTTTCTCCATTATCCTATTTATTTTTCCTTTAAGCAAACCCTTAATAAATGTTCAATGCAGGAATCTTCAGCATAAATTATTTCCAAGTGTTACTATAGATAAACAAGTTTAAAAGAACAGCAAAGTATTTACTATCATTAGGAAAATATGGGATCCCAAAGAAAATATGAGAGCCACCTTGCTATAATTAAGTATAGGTTCTCCTACATGGCAAGTCTTTGTGGATAAAAATGGAAATTGCCTTTACAAGGATAGGTTTCATACTTTGGCTGCTGTTATGTAGAAATTCATTGTCCAATGTGGCATCTGCTTGTCATGATTTAAATTTAAATTAATTAGAATTTTTTAAATATAAAAATTCATTTCTTCAGAAACACTGTATTTCCCATACTCAAGAGCCACAAATGACTGTGGCTACCATGCTGACAGCATGGGGAATATCCCATCATCACAGGAAGTTCTATTGAGAAGTGAGGGGGATGAGAGAGAATATTTATAAAGCAATAAACAGTGTTGGGTAGGTTGAATCAGACTTTTTCTACTAAACTTAGAGAACTATAAAAAAGAAAGGCACATCCCTGAAATTTAACAGTTAAATTAAGACCAGTTTCCTTGGTAAGAAGCAAGATGTAAAAATAATTTCCAAATTGACTCTGGAAAGTCATAGATAATATTTCTACAATTGGGTTCTTTTGAAACCAGAAACACATGTCTAGTCGTCATGTGATAATAAATAAAAATCTTTGAAGAAACAATGACTTTGTTTTATAGTTACTCCAAAAACTTCCATTCCATGTGGAATCCTACAATCCAAATAAATATGAAAAGATTTCCAGTACTTTTGTGTGGAATCAAAATGAGGGTTAAGAGCATGAACAAATACCATCATCACTGAATATTTATAAAGCACTTGCAATGTATACGGAATTTGCTAGTGTCTTCAAGAGCTAGCAGTTTAATAAGAGGCTGCCTCTATACTCAAGTGAACCTCATTAACAGAATAATTTAAGTTTAAGAGGGGCAAACACTTAAAATATGTGCCATTCTGATTAATAGATGGTAGCTAGAAGAATGCCAGTACTTGAAAATATAATAGTACTATATATCCTTTGTTAACAATAGATTCAATAAACATATTTACAAATAGTGGCAAAGAATTATATTTCAGGTTTATTTTTGCCATGCATTGTAATTTTTCCAATATGTCATCATTTTTACCATAGGAAGGGGCATACACTGACTAATCAGTGTTTCTAAAATGAAGGAAAAGTTCATTCTGAAATTGTACATAGTAATTGTCAGCAAAGTCCTTGATTTGAGATGATGCTGGTGGTTCCAAAATGTATTGGAACTTTAAGTTGTTGCTCTGAAAATACTTCAGTTGCTCAATGACTGAGAAGTCAATTTCTTGGAAAAAAAACCTAACTATTCCTCACTGAGGATTCAGATGTTTACCAAGGCAGAGGATTTAATAGAACATTTCTGGAGATTATTAAATTTGATTATGATATTGGTAGTTTACAGTAGAATTTTGAACCTAAAATTGTTGAATGTAAGATTTTTGACTAGACTCTTTCATTCTTCTACCATCAGCTGTTGCCAGTCTGTGCCTCTGCTGATTATGGATGGCCTTGTCAGTCATGACTGAGTAGCTTGGCTTTGCTTCACTTTCTTTTCCTCAAGCAAGCTACTTTAGGTTTTTCATGGTGAGACACTCAAGCTTACAAGCACTTTTGATGCCTCTGTTTGTGTCACATATGTCAATATCCCATTGGCAAGTCACAAGACTCTCTATCAGGGGTAGGGCAGGATACTTAAAAGATGATAGGACATTGCAGATTTACATGGGAAAGAACATGGGACTATGTGAGAGGAATCAGAACCATGAATGGGACCAATCCACAGAATGTATATTTCAGCTAAATATAGAGCACACAGAAGTCTAAAGCAAGAACTAAATGCAAAAGGGTCTCAAAAACACTGTATTTCTTTCTCCATGTTAGAAGAATTTCTCATTCTTGAATATTTTTTTCTCCTTATGGATTTTAAACAAATACAAAACTAGTCTATTCAAGTAAATCAGAAAACATACTCTGGCCAAAATAAAATTCTTAATCTGCAGCAATAGATACAAATTTTGTATCCCCCACTATAGCTCTTTAAAGAGATGTTTTGAGCCTGCATGAGCACAAAGGATAGGGAGTCAGCAAATAAAGAAGAAATGTCACATTTTTGGGGGGAAAAGAAAGTTCTTTCTGAATCAAAATTGTCCATGGTTAATTTTTTTTGTTAAAAAAATTTCCCTATAGAATTATATATAGTAAATTATTTGGGAAAATATAAAGGTACCAAGAAAGTTTACCCTAAAAGTTACTATAGAACTCTGTCCACAGATGAATTGAAATACCATTGCAATTAGTAAACCAGTAAATTTGTCTGAGAAACAGAATCTAATAAGAACAGTGTCTCTATAAACAAAGCTAAACACAATGATCTAAATGACTCAAGTCCCTATAAAAATGACAATTGAGGTGGAAAGGGGAATTTGGTCTGAATTAACCAGATTAACTGTCTTCATTCAGAAAAATTACTGGATAATTACCACTTTGTTTTCCTACTTAGGCAGCATCAGAAAGCCCTAATATAAGTTTTTTTTAAGACTTATTTATTTATGCATACAAGAACTGGGGTACAGGCCAGAGGTGCGGGGGGGGGTGAGAGGATTCACCAGAGACAGAGTGAGGAACAGAACAGGCAGATTGACCGAAACACACTGTTGAGGGGAGCAGCAGGTGAGACAGGAGAGGTCTGTCTCGCCCACCATGTGGGAATCTCTCTGGCCGGCCAGGAATCGAACCCACACTGCAGAGGCTGCAGACAGCTTCACAGCCCTACTCTCAACCTGCTGCGCCACCGGGAGGCCCCTATGCTAGAGTTCTTTAGCACTTCACCATCTGGTTATTCTCACCAACCTTAGAGATTGAATCTGGTAACTGGACCTAATTCTACCCTCCACCCTCTTCTCTACATTCTCTGAGTGCCCAACACCAACAGGAGATGGAAATACTGTCACAGAAGAAAATAGAAACTCAGAGGGAACCTCCATGTTTGTCATAGATCTTACCATTAACAAGAGCTGAACAACCTAGTGCTTCATGATTCAGACAAGATGGCCACTTGAATCAGGATGTTCACAAAGATGGAAGTTGACAGCTTGTGAGGAAAAATATCAATATCCATACAGTTTAGGAAGTTAAGTTCTATAAGAAACAATACATTCAGATCAAAGCATCTTCATATTACTCTGAAATCTCACAGTGCCTCTTCCCCCTTTTTCTCTCAGAACAGCTAAAGGTTTTGCTAGAAGAGATAGGGAGTGTGCAGCTTGCAATAATAAAAGGAAGGAGGGGCAGTTACTGTTGGCTCACTTATTGGGCATTGGATGCATAAAATTTCTATTTTCCAAAGATGCTTACACTTAATCCCAAAAGTAAACTGAAGGCAAATGATTTGGCTCACTTAAAACTGTGTTTACCACCCTCCCCAACAATCCTTGGGGGTGTAAGGAGCTCATAAAGAGTTTCAGGGCCTCCCTGGTGGCGCAGGCAGTTGAGTGCAGTGCTGAGAAGCTGTCCGCAGCCTCTGCAGTGCCAGTTCAATCCCAGCCAGCCTTGGAGCAACCCACATGGTGAGCAGACCTCTCCTGCTGAGCCCGCTGCTCCCCTCAGCAGTGTGTTTCAGTCGGTCTGCCTTTTCTGTTCCCCGCGCTCTCTCTCTGGTGAATCCTCTCACCCTCCTATGCCTCTGGCCTGTACCCTGGTTCTTGTATAAATAATATAAATCTTAAAAAAGAGTTTCAGTTGACATTTTAATAGCTTTTTTTGTTTTTTGTGGGTTTTTTTTCCCCCCACAAAAAAAATTACTTTTAACTTCATGGCATCAAAAATCACCTAAGTATTTACATTTCTTCCTAATTTAGATTTAGTCCTCAATTTGCACATAAACCAGTACAGATGCCCCTGAATATAACCGTTCCCCAGACATGGAATGTGTGAGAATGGATTCTTGGACTAAGGTGCTAAGAGTCTGTTTACTTGAAGTTGAAGGCACAACCATCATGACCCCTTGGACTTCAGCCATTTTACAAGAATGATAACCACAGGTGCTGTTTTCTGCTTTTCTCTCCAACCCAGCTGTGAAGTTCGGGAGGATGTCCAAGAAACAAAGGGACAGCCTTTACGCCGAGGTGCAGAAGCACCAGCAACGGCTGCAGGAGCAGCGGCAGCAGCAGAATGGAGAGGCAGAAGCCCTTGCCAGGGTGTACAGCAGCAGCATCAGTAACGGCCTCAGCAACCTGAACAATGAGGCCAGCGGCACTTATGCCAATGGACATGTCATTGACCTGCCCAAGTCTGAGGGTTATTACAATGTGGATTCCAGCCAGCCGTCCCCTGATCAGTCAGGACTTGACATGACTGGAATCAAACAGATAAAGCAAGAACCTATCTATGACCTCACATCTGTCCCCAACTTGTTTACCTATAGTTCTTTCAACAACGGGCAGTTAGCACCAGGGATAACAATGACCGAAATCGGTAAGTAGACATCCACTCCTGGTTCATCTTTGGAAATTCTGATTTGAGATTGCCTTGGTCCTTTTTAGTATCATCATTTTCTTAGGTTTAAGTTGAATTACTTGCATTCATGGTTTCTAGTGAGAAAACTAAAAAATTTAAAAATATATTCTAATAGTTGTCATTGTTTCCTACCCCATAAAAGTTTATTTCAAGGAAAGGAAGAATGAAGAAATTGAAAATAGAAAGATGCTATCTGTAAAGAACAGATGCTGTCTGGAAAATTTAGGTTCATCTCTGAAGGAAAAATGTTATTGGTATAAACAGGAAAATTTGAGCAAGTATTTAAATTTGAGCAAGTATTTAAAGTGAAATACGTAGGGAGAGAGAAGCCGTCTGCAACACGGTTCCAGCTCTTCCTCTTAAGATAACTGGGAACAAGCCCTATGTAACTGGTATCTCAGTTTCCTTCGTTGTTAAGGCAGAAAGGTAAATCTGAATTCAAGAATTCTACATAGAAATAGTCTTAATTATTGGCAATAGAGTGTAGTCTGGAATGTTGTAGAAACTAAGAGCAAACTCTGACCCTTCTCCCACTGCAGTGTCTTCACATCCTAAGTTGTGGTATTCCAGAAGGTGTATCCACGGTGTGCTCTCTTTTTGACCTGTCGCGACTTTGTTTTACCCTGTTAAGCTCAGCAGTCTATTAAATGTTTAACCACTTGATCTCATTAACTGCACAAAAATATTGATAGAGGAATTCCCTTCCCGTGTAAGGGAATTGCTAGTGAACAGCAGCCTAGAAGAACTGAACAGTTTTTCTGTTACCCAGCTTCATGGCAGCATTATCATCATTTCATGAGAATGCTAATGAGAAAGAAACAATCCAGTTGACATTAAGTGAAAGGGCATTTGAAGGATCTGCTTTTGTTATACATCACTTCACTTCAAATTGCAGTTTCCAAAAACCTATTAAGGAGGGTAAGTGAGGACTTACAATCCTGAGGTCTGGAACTTTCAAGCCTTCCTCATGTCCCTCCTAGTTAGGTTGCTGAGAAGACTGCTCAACAACTGACTTCCTGGGTTCAAATCCTGGCTGTGTCTTATTATTTGAGCTGGAACAAGTTTCTCTTCCCAGTTCATTTATCTTTAAAAAGGGAAAAGTATTAGCTCCTAACACTTGGCTGTTGTAAAAATTAAATGAGTTAATACTGGTAAAACAGAGCAATATTTGGCACTCAGCAAGTCTCAGAAACTCTTAGCTGTTATTATTTGTATACCATGTGCTTAGTCACCTTCTCTGTCTAAACTGTGAGTAGGAGCCAAAAGCCTACGAGTGTTTTAAATAAAGTTGATGTGAACATATAATTAAATACATGCCATATGTATCTTGGCTACTTCTACCATCTGGTTGAGGAAGAAGGGATGTTACACAGTTCTAAAACCTGAAATGTTATTTCCTCTCTTTAGCAATTCAGCATGTGGCAGTGAGTAAAGACGCTGTTGACAAAGCAGCACCTGTAATGACATTCACAACTGACAAAGAAAAGTAAACATGATTTAACAAAAACATTCATCATTACTGCCATGCTCTTAACCTTGGTTTCTGACTATGTCACAGGTTCTTCACATACATTTAATTTTGACAAGCACGTTATAAAAGTAACAATATTACTCCCATTTTACAGATGTGGAAACAGAGGCTTCAAGCTGTGTCATGACTTTCTCAGCACCATCAGTTACTAAAGGAGAGAGCCAGGCTCCAACCAGGCAGTCTGACTCCACAGTCCTTTTGTTTATCTATTACCCGTCACCTGCTAAGCATTTAAGAATCACAAACTGTATTGTCAACCAACAGGGACAGTTTTTTTTTTTTTTAAGTGGAGTCACTCAATCTTTCCAAGAGGGCATGTTAAAAAGAAAGGGAAAAATGGGGACCACTGTTTGCTTTTATTCTACACAACATCTAAGTGCCTGTGGCTGCTATTAATTTCAAACACATGTGTAAAATCTAATGAAACAAATACTCAAAATTGTTGGGCAATCTTGTGCCCCATGCCCAAAAAGGAAAGTCTGGTAAGAATTCAGAAGTCAGTTTCTTTGAGATTCAGAAACAATAGGAAGTATTATGGAAAAAAAGAACTATAGCTAAGACTCAGGTCTAGGGAACCCTACGCAAGTCCCTTTTCCTCTCTGGTCTATTTGTCTATGAACTGAAGTGCTTGGACCCAATAATCTCAAAATTCATCCAGGTTTTCACATAGACATTGATACTTAAAATGAACTAGCATGTCTTTTTCTTAGTTTTTTCAAGGTACTATTAGTTATTAGAGATCACTAAATATGTTCTAAATTTTGGAGGTCTTCCATCAGACTTAGAAAGTTAATATTAGATTATCCAGCAAATTTAGCAGACTTCTAAGCCTTAACATGGACCTGGTTCACATTTTATTAAAACAGCAATGCCATCTAGTGGACACAAACTCCTTCTATGAGTGTGGAATGCAGGTACTTATGATAAGCCACAATAATGTGATACACATGTTGTTTCCTGCACCACCCAAAACATTGCCATTCATACACTAAAACACTAAGTCCATGATAGTAACATTGGGCAGATAGACATAGTGTTTAAGAACTCTGGTTCTGGAGTTGGACAGTCTGATTTCAAAACCTGATTGTGCCTTCCTTACCCCCTAGTCAATTTACCAAGTCTTTGTCTCAGTCATAAACCTAGGACAATAGCGCCTATTAGTGTGTGG
Source organism: Talpa europaea (assembly GCF_964194135.1). NCBI lineage: Eukaryota > Metazoa > Chordata > Mammalia > Eulipotyphla > Talpidae > Talpa > Talpa europaea. Next base: position 42,117,628 of record NC_140074.1, read on the forward strand.
ATTAAATGAGTTAATATTCATTAGTTCTTAGGACAGTATCTGTCATGCAGTGCCTCATCATTAGTAGTAGTAGTAGTAGTAATATAATTAATATAATGCTATTGATCTCATAATAACATTGCTGGTTATTACAACTAGGAAGTAGTATAATTACCTACTTCATGCCAGGAAGCATCTTATATTTATTTCTCATAACAATCCTGTTATGCCTGTTATATAACTATTTGTATGACCATTTTACAGATGAAAACATTGGGGCTCAGAAAATGAAACATGCATCTGAATCCAGGCAGGTCTGAGCAATTTCTATCCATTCTTTTAACCATTATACTGTATTTTCTATTTCCTCCCATCAAACAAAGGGAGCCCCTCACACGCTAGTTGGCATTCTCACAGCAAAGCATACTGGGTGTTTGCTGCCTACCTGTCATCCTTCTGGGAGCTACAAGCGAGTTTATGGAGTGTGCATGCTGACATTTTGACTTGACTTGATTAATGAGCATTTATACTAATCTGGCTGATGGCAAACTGCCACAGAAAAGAACCCCATGCAGACAAAATAGAAAAATCTGACTTTATCACATTTTGACTCGGAGAGTTTGCAGCTATACCACACTAAAGAATTTTATAACATTACTCTTAGCTACTAAAAGTCCTGATCAGCTTCCTCTGGCTTCTGAGAGAACAATTAAATATATACAACCAGGTCACTGTTCTGAGATTGAGTCATCTTAAAAGCAGATGTTTTAAAAACAGGTTTTTTGATTAATCCACATAGAATACAGTTTTATAGTTCTGAAACTTTTAATTAAAACACATGCTTAAGAGCCATACAACAGCTATATCAATAATAGCATGCAGGTCTCAGAAAACTGGTTGTATGAACGCAGAAAACTGGTTGTGTCAGAATCGGGAATATTCCTGCTAGAAACAAACTTGTCATTCTAAGTCTGCACCAAAAAAGCCACAAACTTCCTAGAGTGGGACCCTGGAAATAATACTTGGTGTGTGGAGAAAAATATAGAAAATCCCTCCATATAGTAGCCAATTTAAGCCTCACTCCAGTGCCTTCAGGTGGGAAGTGAAAAATCATCCCATCGAGCAGATGAAGAAATCAGAAGTCAGAAACAGGCAGATATCTTCTTAGACCACAGAGTTAGTTGTGTGGCTAAGTGTGAATTCTCATGGAGATCATTCTGTATCCTAGACCCCCAGGCATTCGTTCAAAAGCATATTTTTGAAATGTGCCAGGCACTCGAGACAAGCAGACTATGGTTCTAGTTCTTACCGTCTAGGAGCCAGACATGAAAACAAATTGCAGTTCAGTCTATCATAGATATTAAGTCCTGGGCATAAAGTTACCACAACTCTGCTGAGGGGAGGGGGAAAAAGGTGGGGCTCCCTCTGAGGCATATCTCTTATCAGGAATGCTTCTTTCTCTAGTTTTGGGAATAGAAAACAAAATGTGGGTAAACAAAAAGAAAAATAGAAAACATTTCAGCAATTCTATCTCTGGGTTTCTCAAGCCCTTTCTTGGGCGGTGGGGAGGTCATGAAATTAGAGAAGAAAAAAAGCAAGCTACAGATGAATACTTATGCAGCATTAAACTGGGCTTAGCTAGACTTTTACTTCAAGCAGGCTTGGTGGATGTGTTATATTTTGGGGAATAAAATTTTTCAGTGGATAGTGGCAGGGAGGAGAGACTGATAAGCAGAGAAGGAAAATGGAAGCTCTATGCTTACTCCTCGCTATAGCCCTTAGGAGTTAGGGGATTCTACAGGACTAATACTCTTTATGAAAACTCATTTAAGCACCAAGATGACTGACAGTGTATCCATGAGGTACCAGACAATAAAACATTTCAAACCATGAAACTACATGCTTTGTAAAAGGGGAGATAGGGAACCATCAAGGCCATTTAGGGGGTAAATGGCCTTTTACATAGATCACCTGAGCTTGCTGTTCTAGTAAGTCATTTTCTGTCCAGATAAAGACAATCTTATGTGAATTTATAATCTTTAACATAGATTTAATTTCATGTTCCTTTTGTGTTATATTTATGGGTCCTGGGATTTTAACCAAAAAATAGCAATAAACTTTTTTTTAATTCACTGATCACAGAAATTAAATATTCATAGTTAGAGGAGATTATAAGAAGTGATTGAGCCAAGATAATCTAGTTCTTGTAATGTGCCCTTTTGTTCCACTAAGACAACATAGAAACATAGAAATTCTTAGTGCTGTATTACTTGGGAAATTTTTACAAAAGTTGGTGAAATTTCAATTGTTACTTATTGAGAACCCCAAGCAGGCTGTGGACTTAGGTTATGCCTTTAATGACAAATGCTTCTGTCTAGGCATATAACTACATGCATATTTAGATAAATATGCATTTATCTGTCCATACATATCCAACTACTCATTCAGAAAAGATGCTGAGAATAGGATTTAACTCTAAGTTATGTTTCTCCTTTGTCCTCTGATAGCACCAGTATTAAACACAGATAGGTGTTCAATTTAGGAACAACTGCTAGTAAGTCCTTAAAAAAGAATAAAATAGACTAAATTAGCGAGAAAAAGGCACTCAAGCTGTATGGTGAAAGGAAACTTTCATGTCTTTAGTTCTTCCTCTCCTGTCTTGAGGGACAATATCTTGTGAACTTCCATTGTCATCTAACCCACCTCACCATAACCACAGGGAAAGTACATTGAAATTAAGAGTCCTACTTGCACACACACTAGCCATGTGAACTTGCTCAAAAATTAGCTCAACTTTCTGAAGTTCAATCTCTTCAGTTCAAAAAAATAAGGTGATTAGGGCCTCCCCTGGTGGCGCAGCGGTTTAGTGCTAGGTTGCGAAGCTGCCTGCAGCCTCTGCAGCACCAGTTCGATCCCCGGCCACCAGCGAGGGTCCCACATGGCGCGCAGACCTCTCCTGCCGCCCGCTGCTCCCCTCAGCACTGTACTTTGGTCCTTCTGCCTGTTCTGCTCCCTGCTCTGGCTCTGGTGAATTCTCTCACCCTCCCGTGCTTCTGACTGTACCCAGTGCTTGTATAAATAAATAAATAAATAAATCTTAAAAAAAAAAAAAAAAACTCTTTAAAAAAAATAAATAACGTGATTAGACTAAATGACTTTGGAGGATGATGGCTTTCCCACCAGGGAGCTTCAGCTATGTGCACAGATACACTTTTGTTACAAACACTTCTGAAGGAGAAGCTTAGTGTAGTAGAAAGGAGGAGACTTACAGGCAACTAAAGAAACCTGAGAGACGCTGAAGCACTAGTCTATGACAGCAGCCATCCACACCACTCTCCCAAGGAGCAGAAACAGGAGCACATGTGGGACTTCCCACGAGGTGGAATGACCCTGTCCCTTTAGTAGTGAATAGTCACTACTAAATCATGACTGTACACCAGCCCCTTCTCTCCATCCATCCTCCTGGGGAAAAAAAAAATGAATGTCAAGGACAACCAGAGATGATTCAAGAGGAAAGTGGTGACCAAGCCCAAACCACCTCCAGTTCATATACTTTAAAACTAGGGTTAGCTGCTGTACACATAAGGCCTCGGGGCAACTCCTCCTGCCCTAACTGGCCCATTCCAACCTGATCACCTCCAAGCCCCCCTGAGTTAATAGGAGGATTGTACAATGAAGGTATATTCTTGACTTAATTCCAGGTCTACCCAAGTAACCCTTGGTCACTGAGAGGAATTCACTTGACTCCTGAAATTTTAATGCCATCTTATTCCTTGTGGCTCACATAATATCTCTTGAGGCTGCTAGTTCCAGATGCCTGATTTCTGTCTCAAAAAGGAATTCCGTGAGTGTGAGGAGATCAAGCTAATCAGCCTATTGGTCACATTCCTGGGACCTCTACTATGGTCACAACTAGAATATTAACCAGTCTATGCTATCAATTAATCTAGAACATCCTGGGACTAATGAAACTATAGTTCTTCCCAGGGATCATTCAGATCTTTATCTTTCCAGATATACTTTAACAACCTCACAAAGGTGGTCTAAAATCACCTGGTAAAATGTAGTAGGTGTTCTGTGTCATGCACAGTACAGTGATTCCTACAACTGTAGTAAATGACGTAATACACAGAAAAGCACTTTGTGACCTGCAATACTCTAAACAAATACAAAGAGCAATACACACAAATATGCACAGTTCAAGTACTTATAAACATACATATCTATTGTCATACATGCATGCATATTAGTCACAATGTGCTAGCATTCATGGGATTAGGTAAAACTTCTAAATCACCTTTTCAATTTTGAATAGAAATTGCACAAAATTGAACTTCCTCAGCGGGTTTTCCCTGAATAGACTAGTTTGAGATTAATTTTATCTCAGAATTTAGTATTTCATGGGATTCTAAAATCCACTCACCAAGAAAAAAGAAAAATGCTATTGAGGAGCAAGTAGAAAGCCAATTCCATTTTACACATGCAATTTCAAAAGCAGTAGTAGATATGATATATTCTACAGTAAGGAAGAGGAAATAAGTTTTCATGAGGCTTTAGCTTTGACTTGTCAAAGGAGGGAATGTTTATGCTTATAAGAAAGCCTCTGAAATAGCCCCCTCTGTTGAATGCATTTGAAACCATAGCAAGCTCTGACACTGGCTATCAGCTGGAGTTCTAAATCACTTTTCCCATAGATGGGATGGTTATGTACAGCTTCAGCCACATTTTCTAGCACCTATTTTGGGGGGTAAAAATGTCGTTACAGTTAAAATGTCACATGGGCCATGCAACACAGAAGCACCAATTTATGGCTGAGTTGATGGAGGTTAATACACCTTAGTGTCCTGAGCAAAGTATACAAACATGTTACCCGGTTCTCTACCCACCAGCACCCATGCTGGTGCAGTTCTGTGATGTTTAAGAAGTAGAAAAACTTGTTGGAATTCCTAACTGGTAAGACTTTCTATTGTTTATTTTATTTTATGTTTATTTTAGCATGTAAGCTTTCCTTTGGAAATATACCCTCAATACTAAGGAGGAAGAATTTACTATTTCAATTACAGCGCTATTTGTGAGGCCTATTTTGGAACTGCTATTTGGTTTCAGACAGGTTTGTTCTGGGATAATTTGGTACTAGACTATTTAGAAAGTACTTATTTTAATACATTAGTTAATTGAATGTGTTATGTAAGCAATCAAGTTACTTTTAAAAATTTAGAGTAAATGTTTGGAAATGTAAACATTGCCTCCAAGATTTCCTCTGAATTAGTTCTTCCTAAAGGTCAATACATTGACTAAACTTTCAGAAGGTGGGGAGAATGGGGCGGGATTGCTTCTCTTTAAATTAACAGTCAGTCCATATGTCAACAAAATCCATATGGTAAAAGTCAATCCTAGTGATGGCCCTGAGCAATTTTCATAATTAGTTTTGCATCATCTCTGACCTTATAGTTGCCCTTCGAGCCAATGTGTGGAAGTACATTTTTTTATTTTATTTATTTATCTATCATATTTTGTTTTTTTAATATTTTAATGAAGTACCATTGCTTTACATCCTTGTTAATATTTTGACAGTCTAGGTTTTCTCCCTCAGATCAGTCTCCTCCAGTCACTGTAGCTCTCAAAGCGTCCGTAATCCTACACCACAGTCCACTGAGCTCTACCACCTACCCCTCCCTCTGCCCTTCCAGATGCCTCAGATCTCTGTAGAAGAGAGGAGGAGAAGATTATAATGGGCAATGGATTACATTATTTTTTATTTGTTTTACGTAAAACTCTGCAAATGTGTTCAAGACTGAGAGCTACACTGTCATTCTCTGTAATTCTTTAGGACTTCTCCCTCCTGAGTTAAAACAAAGAGAAATTCCCATGTAGCCCTCAGACTCAAGTTGCCATGCTTCACACAGTCCTTAGAAAATGTCCCTACTGCCAAATCCTTCTGTAGTGTCAAGCCCAAGGACACTAAGACTTTAAGCTGTACAGTGACCTCCCAAAGGGCACAAAAATAAAAGACTCACAGGGTCTAAGTTGACTTCCTCTATTTAACAGTATAGCTCCCTCAGAAATCAACCAATTCTAGGACATTGAAATAAGTTGATCTTTTCTGATTGTTCTGTGAAGGAGTTCTTTTACTGAGAAACTTAACTTTGAAACGCAATGTTTTCATAATGATTCTTTCCCAATTTTGTTAGCTATATTGAAGAAAGGGAATTGTAATTTGCCCAAAATGAGACATGCACTATTGCAATAAAACAAGACATTTGTGATCCAAAACAGCTTTCCATTGTTAAATTATTAAGAAGACACCCTGTTAGTTACTTTGTTTTTGCCGCTCCTAATGTTTTTTCCTTTGTGTAGCCTCTGTTGAAATGCCAATGTTATATAGATTCTTTCAGTTTTTCTTTCTGCTCTACTTCCTGTTTCTTCTATTAAAATGGTTATCTGAGCTTCCTGAAATTGGAGAAATTATTAATCATCTTATTAATCTGTTCTTTGTCTCTTCCCAAATATTAATATTTGTATTAATCTGATGCTTTTCATGGTTTTTCTCTCTATCCATATTTCATTGAATTCTCATCACATTTTGGTAAGTTTTATAGTTAATAACAAAATCTTACATTTTATTAATCTACTTTTCTGAATTAACCTAAGAACATTTTGTTTCAGGTCTACATGAAGTAAAAGTGAGTTCTGTATTCTCTGATATAACTTCTGACAATAGGATTTGTAGGAAAAGGAAACTGGATGCTACCTTAGTCATTAGTAAGAGAGGAGTGAGTGGTTGGACCATAAAGCTGAGCTAATAAGTAACTGATAAGTCATTAATGCCCCCAAGTACTTCTTTAAAAGAATTTGAAGAACTTCAATGCTAAAAATACTTTCCTTTTAAGACTATTAGATGACTGTTTCCAGCTTAAATGTTATTAATGTTTTTTGCTGAGAGCACAATTCTATTTATGCTAAAAATAATGATCTCTAAATAGTGATTAAAAAAAACCAGAAAGGTTTTGGAATTGGCATTGTCTTCTCTGACATTATCATCTGTTACACCCTAGCCAGTGGTGTAACACCCTTGTTCTATTTAATGGCAGAAAATTTATAAAACTAGAGGTCTATTGTCAAAAAGACAAAATGTACACTTGGTTCAACGTTTCACCTTTCAACCAGTTATTCTAATACATTATAGTTATTGCCTCAGAGCATGGATTCTGAGGAATCTTGATATTCTGAAAACCTAATGCAGGCACTTAAATTTTGCCTTGAGCAAGTCCATAGAGATATCCTGGCATTAATTCAAAGTGAATCTGAATCCCCTAAGAATTCCACTTTCACACTAGTAGTATAAACTAAACAGAGAATTCAGCAGTTCTCTAGATCCTTAAGGCAAGTGATAAATTAAAAATTCATTAATCATTTCAATTGAGGCTGAGAGACAGTATCTTCGGAAGAATGCTGCTAAGTTAAAAAAAATCCCTTGTGGAGAAGAAGAATAAGGGGTACAGTTCACCAAGAAACCATACTTTCTCATGAAAAAAAAAAGAGGGGGAGGAAAAGGAATTAGGAAGCAACACTCTGTAGTGCTATATATAGCTTTGAGTCTCAGCTTTCTGGCCTTGGTACAGTTGGGCCATGGGTACTATTGGTAATAACACTGAAAGCAGCAGTTTTTAAAGATATACTCAACCTTCCCGGCTCCCAGGATGTGGGATTCTAATGAAACTACCCGTGCAATCCGTGTCTGAGACTCTGTAGCCTTTGGAGAGCGCCATTTGCTGAAATGTCTAGTGAGAGCTAAAATAAGCCCCTTTGGTGGAAAAAACCCGCTGAGTGGTTGAAATCAGAGCTGCAGAAGGTCACCTGCTATTTTAGTAGCTGCAAGCTGGTCCTCATTTTAAAACATTACTGTTATAAACAAGAAACTGTCACCTCACTTCTCATTGTACATATTTCTCCTGGAAATAAGTAGCTGTAGTCCTTTTTCTACATAGAATTTGGTAATTTGGGTGAGTTGCTTCCAAACTTTGCTTTGGAATGTGGATCAATAATACATAGGAAGTAATACAAATTACTTCTTTAAGTATTACTCAAAATAATGTTTTTACATTGTCTAATAGGATTGACCTTTAAAATTCCATTTATCTGTGTGAACTTTATCCCATACATCTCAGCCATCTGCAGATGCCTTGAAGAAGGACTTCCTTTCCACTTTTTTGATTTATTCAATAACATAAAGAAGATTGAAGAGATGGGGGCGGGGGTAAGAGAGCAGATGTCCTTCAGAATGTGAGAACGAAGAGATCCAACTAATTTCTGGAATTACTTATATATAGTCTATTTGGAAATGGAGGGAGGAGGTTAGTTCTCGTCCCAGGGTTCTTGAATTTTTGCACACATTATGGAGAATTATCATCAATTTTATTTCAGTTTTCCCTTCAAAAATTTAGTTTTCCTCTGTTTATGCTCACATCAAAAGTGGAGTCAAGATAGCCCTTAAGGCTTCTAAGAAATTATGACAGTTTTAACAATGTTTTTTCTATTTTCTCATCAAAAATGTTACAGAAGTATATTTACCTATATCAATTATTTTTTAAGCCTCCTTATTGAGGTATAATTGAGATTAAAAAACAGTACCTAGTTAATGTATGCAATTAAATGAGTGTGGAGATAATTATACATCCTTGAAGCCCATTATTTTTTTCATTTGAATCACAAAATATCATTTCTTTCTCATAAAGAAAATTACATAATACATTAAGTTACAAATCTATTAATTGATTATAAGTCTTGGGCTCCAGTGAAAGTAATTCAGGGTCAAAGTCTAAAAACAGATCTTTTTTTAATTTTATTTATTTATTCATACAAGAACTGGGGTACAGGCCAGAGGTGCTGAGGTGAGAGGATACAATAGAGACAGAGTGGAGAGCAGAACAGGCAGATCTACTGAAATGCACTGCTGAGAGGAACAGTGGGCAAGCCAGGAGAGATCTGCTGTGCCATATGGGTCACCTCCCTGACCAAGGATTGAACTCGTGCTGCGGTGGCTGCTTATAGCTTCATAGTGCTGAGAGTTACCCCTTGCACCACCAGGGGGGTACTAAAAATAGATAGATTTTATGAAAGAAAAAGTTACATACATATATTGAAGTATATATATATATATATATATGTGGAAGTAGAAAGGAGAGAAGAGAAAAATGAGGGTAAGCTATTTTTCATGAAATTTAAAATAGAAAATAAGGCTCATGGACATCAAAACAGTCTGTAATTACACCCCCAATTTTCTTGTCATCATCAATGCACACCTTTTCATGACTGAAAAGGAATGCTGGCTGGACTGAACATACACTTTTTCTCACTCCCCAATATCATTTTATTAACTATCAAAGCAGTCCATATACTGTCAGTGAGTTGAAAAAATCAGTCTCACTGAAAATACAGAGAATCTTAACTATTTAAAATCATTTTGATATCAACTTAAGAAAATTCTAGCCTCTTCCCTGCTCTCAGGAAGAGCAGAGTGTAGAGTCTATGGGCATTGCTTCTGGGGTGGTAGAATTTCCCAATAGTCAGTCATCTGGGTCCTATCTATTCCCATTGAACCCATTATCCCAGAAGGGTGTGTGCTGATTACTTCAACATGTGCTATCTGCAGCACAAGCCAGCTAAAGAATCTGACAAAAACTGGGCTTTGAGAAGCAACTGCAATCTAAGTCAGGTAAACGGATGAAGGATGTGTGATTGCCCAAAAAGATTCCATATACTTTGCTCTTTTACCGCAGTCTCTTTGTCTGGACTTTCTCATGTGGTTGGTCCCTGGAGAGGACCACGTTTGCTGTTACCTTTTCTATTTTTCCAGACAAGGACTCTTGAAAGTTCCTTTGGCTTTCAGCAGGAACCTGCATACTGTACTCTTTGTCTTTCCCTTTGTCCCTTCTTTTTAAATCCTTCTCCCCTTTTCACAACTGCAGACTCTCAGTCCAAGCAAACCACCCCCCACTGATGTTCATGCATCTTTCTGATCAACAAAATGAGCCCTCAGACCAAGTCTAGCTTTACGCTGTGGTTTACCCACATGAGTCTTGAGAGGGTCAGGTTGGTTTTTGCACTTGGCTCACCTTTGTACTGCACACTTGTAGAGAAGTAGACTACTTCTGCAACTTCTGTGCTGGGTCTTAGCCTTCATTGATACTTACACCTCTTATGTCAAAAAGCATTTTGTCTTTTATTTCTCAAAGAAGGATATGGGAAATAATTTTACATGTCTAAAGTGTGACTTCAAAACAATTGTGAAAGCTTAAGCTTTAAGGTCATCAAAGGACTAATTAAGCTTTCTAAAATCCTCTGTGAAATAAAGCAGAGGGAGGAAGGAAGGAAGAAAGAAAGGAATGGAGGGAGGGAGGGAGGGAGGAGAGAGGGAGAGAAGGGAAGGGAGGGAGGGAGGAAAGGAAGGAAAATTGGATGGATGGTTGGATGCATGGATGGATGGATGGATGGACATTTTCAAAATTATATTTACTAAGTCAATATTAGTTGAGCACCTACTATATTAAATGTTCTCTTCTCTCTCTCTTTCCCTCCCTCCCCCATATCTATTGGTCCTGTGCATCCTCTTTCATAATTGTCTTGAATTCAGCCCTTCTACCCCATTACTGTCATTCTTCCCTAATCCAGACCCTTCTCATATCTTGACTGAAGTTTACAATAGCCTGATTAATTTCCTGCATTGGCTAATGCAATCTCATTTTCTTTGCCATGGCCTTTCTAAAACAAGAAACTGATCATGTCACTCTCCCGCATCACAGCTTCTAATAGTTCTCTCTTACCTACAGATAAAATCCAAGTTCCTTGTTCTGGCTTACTCGCTGTTTGGTAGTCAATCACAATTTCCATCCCTGGTCTCATTTCTCCCTGACTCCTCCATGCACTCTGTGTTGCAAGCACACAGACAGCTTGCCAGAAAAGGCAGATTTGATTTCAAAATGTCACATGCTAGCTCTATAAAATTGGTCTAGAGTTGCTCACTCTTTCTGAACCTCACATATTTGCTCAGTAAAAAAGAAGTTGGTTATAAATGATCAGGGTTATAAAGATGTTCAGTTAATATCAGGAGCCATCTAAATCAGCTAGTTTTCTATCTGTGCTATTGTAGTGTTATTCTCTCCACCTGAGAATACATCTTTTTCTTCTCCATGTGACAAACTCTGGTTTAGATCCAGATTAACAGGAATCTTTTCTATGGCCATTTTGCTGCTTCCCCCAACTGAGTAAAAAACACTTTCTTCTTTGAGCTCCCACAGTAACTTAGGGATTGTGTTATATGCTGATATGATTTGATATGACATGACATGATGTGACATGGGATTGTAATATCCTTTGAAAAAGAAAATGCCTCTTTTTCATCAGTACCTCAACCTGGTATTTAATAGTTTCTCAAAAAATACATATTTATTAAATTAATATAAGGAAGTCGGCTGGCTCTCAGTCCAGTTCTTGAAGAGCTCATAGTCTTCAAGGACATGAAACAAACAATTCCACACAAATAATCACAGTGCAAATCTGACTCGACAAGGAGCTCTGTTGAAGGTAGAATCGAAGTGAATGGCAGCCAGCTCTTCTGCTGAGAAACAGGGAAGCAAGGAAACCTTCACCAGGAATGCACATCTGAGCTGAGTCCTAAAGCATACGTGTGAATTGAACTCCCAGTTTTGCTTACCCCACTCATGTCTTTATTGTGCTCATTGCTCATACCCTTAAGAACCCTAAACTTTGGTGGCACAAGGTCAGAGACTTCTTAAACTTTGTCCAGCCATTCCAGGAACTATCATGAATTAATAGTTTTCCATAATGCAACTTTGATGGCAATTTAGTCTTGCTTACAAACCTGTTGCCTATAAATTACTGGAAAACCAGCAAATCTTTGAAAATGAAAACAAACTATACCAAGAAAATAAAGATTTGAAAGTATAGAGCTATAAAAATCTTATGTTCATTATATATCTACTGAGGAATGGATATTTTTAGATTCTAAATAATTAGACTGCCCAAGTGAAATTGAAAAATGATGAACCATGACATACTAATCTATTTTAACATGATATATAGGTAATTCTTGCCCTTTTTTAAACATTGGGAGATAGGCAATAAAATTTTGAATACAGGATTTTTTAAAGAAAGAATTTTGTAATATGATCAGCAATGAAAGTCTGGAAATGTTCAGTGCATAGTGCTGAATCCCATAGAGCATAACTATAATCATAAGTTAGTATTTTGTACTATCTTCTACATCTATCACTTTTCTGATTGAAAAACTTGAACAAATATTGCAATACTTCCCTTATTCCAAAAGTAAATATCTCCATTTTCTGTCTTCATTGGAGTCATCACATGGCTTCCCTGATGACAAACCAACAATGTGCTAACAATGATAATCGTAGCTGCCATTTTTTCAAGTTATTACAATGTACCAAAAAAAGATTGTATGGAATGTTCATTACAAACTTAAACTCTTATTTTTTTACTCCCTACATCACTAAAACTCTATTTCACACCAGAAGCTTAGCAAGGTTAAAAAGTAAAGTTACCTAAATACTGTTGTGAGAGTTACCAACATACTGCTGAAGAAACAAAATGTGGCTATTTAGAAAAAAGCAAAAATGGTATTGGAAATGTCACAACCTGAAACAGGAAAAATTCCATTTCTATGAGTCAAGAACAGATTTTCAGCAGAAAATTTGGTCATCTTCATTCTCTTCACATCCCACACACAGAATTCCTGTGTACTTTAGTTTCCCAAGATGTCACCTTCTTCGTGTGTTCAAATAGCAGATGGGATTATGAGGGGACCTGCTACCAGCTCTATCCAATTTCAGGGGACTCATAGCAGGTTGTTAAGAAGAGAGCTTATGTCTGATTCTGTCTCTCAACTTTCATACTATCCACCCCCAAACTGATAAGTACTTTCCAGTACTTGACATAGTACCAAATACAACCATTTGGTTCCAAAAGCCGATTGGTTTATTTATTGCTTTTATATGAATTTTATGATTTTTTTCTCTTTTATTAAAAAAATCATATGAAAGATTAGAAAGGATAATATAATGGCCTCAGTAGCCAAACTTCAATAATATCAACTCAGGAGTCAATATTTTTCATTTATACCACCCTCCTAATATTAATTGTGTTAAATATCTTCGTGATTCCAGAGTCAAATCTATAGGAAGAATATCATTGATCAGAGAAGATTAGCTTCTATCCACATCCCTCTATTCTCTCTTTCCTCTATAAAGACCATTTTTAACTTACTGTTTAAAAAATACTTTTTTAAATAAGCAAATGCATTTATATGTTAATGCCCCCTTTCTGAGAGAAACAACGCAGGTCTGCTGATTTTCAAAATAAAGTGTTTGGAGGGTAAATGTCAAAACTGTTAGTGGACTTTTAGACCAAAAAAGTAAAACATGACACCTTACCTATTTTTTAAATAACTATTTGAACACTTTACAACTTGCAGTGTCCCTGGTTTGTTTTCAAAAAGAGTTGGAAAAGGCAGTAAATTTTCATTAAAAGACTGAAAATTGCAAAAAGGCAATAATGCATTTGCCTGGGGATTTTTAAATAGATAGTAGTATTAAAGATACCCTAATACAACTGGAGAATCTCCAGAATACATTCCTATAGTAAACACACTAAGAGTAGATATTTTTGAGCATGCTGGGATTTCTTTCACAACCCTTGACTTGATATTCTTTCTCATAGATCGAATTGCACAGAACATCATTAAATCCCATTTGGAGACATGTCAATACACCATGGAGGAGCTACACCAGCTGGCATGGCAGACCCACACCTATGAAGAAATTAAAGCATATCAAAGCAAGGTATTCTGGGAAGCTATGGAAAAGTTTCCTGTGGTTTCACTATCTCTGGCATTCTCAACCTTGGCACCACTGACATTTTGGGATAGACAATACTTTTCTGTGGAGATTGTCTTGTGTATCACATGGTATTTAGCAGCCTCCCTGATCTCTACTCACTAGATTCCAGTAACAACTCCCTTACACACTGTTAGCTGATCAAATTGCCAAATGTTCTCTGAGAGGCAAAACCACCCCATTTGAACCTCACTATTCTCTCTGAGTGACCAGGGAGACTGCCAAAATCAGATGATTTGGGGACATCTCATGGCTTCCTGGGGCCAGGCAAAGAGCAGTAGCATTTGGGAAATCACAGCAATAATAATAGTGACTGATTTTTACTGCAAAGAGAGGCACTCAATACGCTTTTTCTTGCCTTACATGTTTAAAAAAGACCAAAGATAGGTCAATCTGCCTGTTTTGTTTCCCACTCTGTCTCTGGTGAATCCTCTCACCCCCACACCTCTGGCCTGTAACCCCACAATTCTTGTATGCATAAAATAAATAAATCTTTGGAAAAAAAAAAAGACCAAAGATAAATGACACCTTACTCGCATTGTTATTATGATTTTACTATCACTACTTTATTTCTTTGTATCCATCACAAGTTTTAAGAGAAGGAATTCATTGTTGTTATTACTGCTAATATTCTGTATTCACATTATTTTATTTTGGGATTGAGATCTTCAATTGCAGATCTACCAGTAATGGCATTTTAATAAAATCTATGTGTATCTATATCTAATATAACATTACAATACACTGATTTTTCTCCTCTGGAACAATTAAATCTTACCAATTTTACACAAAAAGGAAACAGCATAGGAATTTTTATGGTCGATAAAAAGCATAATTAGCACATATTTATGCTTCTTATTCTATAAAGTAAATAAACAGTGTAGGATCAAAACGCATTTCTGGAACTCTATAGAACTTAAGAGATTGATTTATTTTGATAACTTTTGCTTTGAAATTCTTTGTATGCCAAAATTAAGCCCTGTGATTTCTGGGAAAAGACCACAATGTGAAAATGTGGTATGTTTAGTATCTGTCAGGTACACATAAAAATAACCTCGGGGAAACCTGTGAATAAAATCACTATTCTTCAGTGCAAGGGTTTATTTTTCTAAAATGAACTAAGCTTACATTTTTTTAGGTTGAGCAGAAAGAAGAAAAGTAAAAAAAGTGTAAAGGAACTATAAATATCTTCAGATACAAACTGCAATGTTCCCATTATTATAACCTCAATACTATGATAATTGTAGTGTAGCAAGTTTCAAATAGATCAAAACATTATCTTAGAAAATATTGTCTCTTTAAAGGGAATGGTGTAAATTCCCATCAAGGGTCCCAAGTGAAAGGTAAGCACCAGTAGGGCAAGCTTTCATATGTCATTGACTCTCCAAGTTGTTCTTTGCTCCACTCACATCTGTGTTTTCTCTCCTGAAGTCCAGGGAAGCTCTGTGGCAGCAATGCGCCATCCAGATCACTCACGCCATCCAATATGTGGTGGAGTTTGCAAAGCGGATAACAGGCTTCATGGAGCTCTGTCAAAATGATCAAATTCTACTTCTGAAGTCAGGTAAGCAAAGAGGAGGCTCATGGGGGGCCTATTTTAGACAAGGATGTGGCCAATCCTTAGCACTGTGTTGATTCTAGAAAATCCTCCTTCCAATCTATGGCTCATTTTCACCACCCACACTGTCAACCACCTCCCAAAAGGAAACTCTGTTATAAAAAATTCCCTGATACTTCAGTTCCCCTTTGAAGTCAAATACAATTTTGGTTATTGAAAGTGGAGCTATTAATTGCAGAGGTTGAGATACCCAGCTTGACAGGCAGAACAAGTAATTAGCGTGTCAAGGTAGCTGGATTGCTGAGCTGGCTCTAAAATGTACTACTTGCCTTCTGTGGAGGGAGAAAATCCAGGGTAGTTGCATTCTGCCTCCGTGGTCATTTCCAATCTTTTTAATGAGGCTAGCCTGCAGCCAGTACACATGGGGAAAACTCCCCGTCGTTCTAATCTTTCCAACCCCTCCTCTCACAGTCTCTCTGACACAGGTACAATCACTTAGAAAGTAGCTCCAGAAACTCTGCACATGATTAATTCTGCAGATGTTATTACCCAAACAGGGAAAATATTGTCTCCCTGGTCCTGATTGAAAATAGAAAATAAAAACGACCGTGGTTTTTAATCTTCATATCCTGGGATATAGTAACAATAATAAGATAATTTTATACACATAACATACATATGTAGGTCTTTGTTTACCTATGACATCCCATTTAATTTGGGGGGTCAGTGTTTGTTATTTCCATTTTATGAAACAAGAGGTGAAAATTCAGAGAAGTATTAAGTTCAATATCATGAAGCCAATAAATGGACCAAATAGAATATTTATTCTAAGCTGCTTTAACAAGTGATATAAGTTGATGCAAATTTTGACTCAAACATTAACCTGATGTATCACCTATTGCTGGGTAAAAATGACCCTAAAACTTAGCTCAGACAACAAAATTCTTTTATTTGCTTCCAAAACTATAATTTGAAGAGGGGTCAGCAAGAAATGGCTTGTCCCTGCACCAGGCAGTGTTCACCAAGGCAACTTAACTGCAGGGGAATTTCCTTTCAAACTGACTAACTCATGTGGCAGGCAATTTGTGCTGATTAATAGTCTAGAGTGCAGCCAGGGCTCTGTGCTAGAGATCTCAGGTCCTATCCATATGAGTCTCTCCATGGTCTTCTTGGACTTTCTCACAACATGGTTGTTGGTTTGAAAAGCTAGCTTCCAAGAAGACAAGGCAGAAGTGTATAGTATTTTTCTGACTTAGTTTCACAAGTCACACAGTATTAGTTCCACCACACTCTATTAGTCACGACAGACATGAAGGTCCACTTGGGTTCAGGGGTAGGAGACATGGGTTCCATAGCTTAATGGAGGAATAGTAAGGTTCTAGAATAGGATGTGAAATGAAAGATATCTTTGTGCCTCTCTTTGAAAAATAGAACCTGCCACACTTGATGTGTGACCTTGATCTAACCTCTAAAGATAGCAGTTTCCTCATTTGTAAAATATAAAGGAGAACTAAAAAAAAAAAAAAATAGATTCCAAGATCAGAATTGCAACTACAGTGTCAGAGGAGCTTCTGGCTATTCTGAATCATAGGTGTCATCTCTGGCCCATGGAATCTGAATCTCCTAGAGGGGAACCTGGTTTATTGTATTTGTAACTGAGTCCCAGAAAGAAAAAAAAAAAACTGTCTATGAATCATTTGAGTACCACTAGATCACACAAGTTTTTACATTTCTACCTGTCATAAAAATGTTAACCCTTATATGAAACTCTAATAGTAAAAAAAAAAAATAAAAACACTGTTCACTCATACATAAACTCTTGAAGCCTCATCTATATGAAGGGGCTAAAATTCACCTGAAAGAGTATTGCAAGGAGCAAATTAAAAAAAAAAGAAGAAGAAAGAAAGGGGCCAAGGAAAGTGCCTTCCTCATTGTAAATACTTAACTGGTATTTGTCATTTTTGTGAGAAAAATATAGTTTCAATTACCATTTGCAAGTTATCTCCTATGTGTTAGTCCTTGTGCTTGGTGACGTGTGAGGGAAGGCAAAGAAAAATTAGTAGAACAAAGGAAATAAAACAGACCTAAATATAAAATCACCCATGTGAGGCCCTGTAGTGCCAGGATGACCACAGAGCTGGTTCATCTATGATCTGAGCAGACTAGTAAAATTGCCCTGGAGCCCTCAGTGGCTTTCTCAGGCTTTTACTGAGCTTTTACATGTAGTGCAGCAACCAGTTACATGGCAGGCAGGGGTGCCGGGGGGCTAGAAGGCCAGAAGGCCTCCAAGCCCAGGCAAGTCTTCACTGTGGCCTTCTCTGGCTTTCTTCTCTCTCCTCTCTCCTGCCTCTTTCTTCTGCTTCTGCTTCTCTTGGGGAATATCTCAATACTGCTGCCATGGCCCACAGAAGTAAACCACACAGCTTACAACAATGTAATGACTGCAGGTGCCACATCAGGCAGGGCAATCATAATGGTGGGAGGGCAGAAAAGCCTGAAAACCATTTACCCTACAGGCCCTCAAGCAAATTTGTCACTTCTGAATCTGATTGTCACCTTCCAACACTCAGTGGCAGAAAAGCCCATTTCTCTAAATGTGGAGAAACTGCACAGCAGTTTCTGTCAATAAGTATTCAGAGGGGGAAACAAAGGTAGTAAATTCATTTATTCAATAAATATTTGATAAGTACCTACAATGTGCCAGGGACAATTCTAGGTCTTGGAGACATGGTACCTATGACTGCAGACAAGGGTCCTGCCTTCATCAGGCTGGCAGTGAACTCAGAGAAATGCTACATCCACCAAAGTTAAAGAAGCTCCTTCATGTTAGGACTTCTCCAAGCTTCTTTCTGTGAATATTGATTTATAATTCCATATAGAGAGATGATATTCAACATTTTGCCAAAACTTATTTGACGAAGAAGCCCTCGTTTCAAAGAACATCAAGTGTAATACGAGTCCCCAAGATACACACTGAAGGAGTCCTATTTAAAGCCATCAAATACAGGACCTCCTAGGTGGCACAAGGGGTTAAGTCTCAGCACTACAAAGAAATCCGCAGCCACCGCAGCACAAGTTCGATCCCCAGCCAGGGAGCTGACCCACATGGTGCAGCAGACCTCTCCTGTCTTGCCCTCTGCTCCCCTCAGCAGTGTATTTCAGTAAATCTGCCTGTTCTGTTCCCCACTCTGTTTCTGGTGAATCCTCTCAAACCCTGCACCTCTGATGTATACCCCAGTTCTTGTATGCATAAATAAATAAATCTTTAAAATATATATATATATAAAACCATCAATGCTGAAATATACATGGCTATGTTCAAAGCAGAAGCAGAGAGCAGGTTCTTCCAGCAGCAAATTTCCTGCAAAAGTTAATAGACTAGATTGAACCTGCTTCCCGGACTGTCATCAAATGTAGATTTAAGAGTTGAAGCTGATTTTAATATTAGTAATAAAATAGAAAGAACTGTATGCTTTTTTAAAATGTTGTTGCTCCTCTCCATTTTAATCACCTTTATAGTATATTTTATCTTTAATTCTTCATATAAGCATCAAGAGAACTTTATTTTTATTTTTTATTAGGGAAGGAATCTTGAGTTTTTGTATGTATGTGTCTATGTTTCTGTGTGTTCTGAAGTTTTTGGAAGTCTTTCAACTCTTTATTGCTGCACATATATGTATGCTTTATATATATATAAATATATAATTATTTATATATATATATTTTTTAAATTTTTTCCCTCATAGGTTGCTTGGAAGTGGTTTTAGTGAGAATGTGCCGTGCCTTCAACCCATTAAACAACACTGTTCTGTTTGAAGGAAAATATGGAGGAATGCAAATGTTCAAAGCCTTAGGTAAGTTTTCCTTTGTTTTCAATGCAATTTTATTAGCTACCATTAGTTTTTCCACTCAGATTGTAAGTAGTAAATGAAAAATGATTCTTTAATGTGAGTCTCATTATTCCAAAAGGATTCCACCAGGTGATCCTCCAGTGTTTCACCTAATTCTCCGAATCTTACAATTGGACATCATCCTAATATGGCAGAAGGAGCGAAACTTGAGCCCTATTGAGGCCAACCATGCCTCATTCAGAAACGAAGACGGATATTTTCTAGTTCATTTCTTGTAGGAGCAGCTTTTCTTTTACCTTCTAGTTTATTGCTTCACAAAGTATATTATATAGATCACTAGTGGTCCTCAGAGGTTACTTAAGTTTCTTATATAAATTTATAATCATTAGTTAGGACACTGAAAAAAGGAGCCCCTTTACTTGTTTGTCATCCAGAGAAGGGCTTGCTTTTTGTTGGTTCATGAAATTTTGGAAACACAGGTCAAATGGGTGGCAACTTGTCAGGAATGATCCCCAGGCCATTCCTGTGGGAGGACAGGGATAGAGTCCATCCCTGTTTGGAATTGTGTATCACTCACATTCAGTTGTCAGTGCTTGGCGTGGTTAAGAAGGACATTAGCAAAGATGGGCTGAGGCCAGGAAAGGTTTTAAGGATTGATAGTGCCATCTGTTCCATGTCTTGCCTGTGGACATCAAAGAAGGCCGCTGCCCTTTCACCTTCTGTGCTGTTAGTTGATACAGCAGCCAACAGCAAGCCCATCAGGGCTGCAAGGTTATCCTTCTGCAGTTGATATACATCCATGTCATCTCCAAGGCTAGATTTTCAAGAAAGGAGGAAAACCCTTGGCAAGCAACTTGGGTATATTTCCAGCTTCATAAAATAAACATTTATCAGGATCAGTGTAGAGATGAAACACTATTTTGCCAAAATTTACAATGCCTAAGCAAATTGACCTGCTAGTCATTCATTAGAAGATAAAAATAAATGAATACTAGCTCCTCAATCAAATTTTCATGCAGTTTCCAAATTGAAAAATACTTGTCTGTGTTATATAAAGAACAGTTAATACCTCAGTTTGAGGCCACTGTGTATCTTCCATTGCCAGGTTAAAGTGTGATTAATACAGACAGCCCTCAGTCCTAATCCATAATGTTTTAGGTTTCCTGTGAATGCTAACCTTATACTAAAGTTTTCCCAAATTACTTAAATTTTTCAGTTGGAACTAGGTTCAAATTTAAAAATTAGATTCAGGTTATGTATTCACAGATGTCACAATGGGTACACATAATTTCTATCTGCCCTCATTGATAATGTTAACATTCATTACTTGGTCAAGATGTAGCCCAATTTCTTCAGTCTATAATTACCACTATATCACCTACTAGAAATATCGTGCACATGCATGCACCCACAGGCATAGTATACAAATCCTTGAATGACTTCTTTTTTAAGTGCTAACATACAAATGCAGTTGTAATAACTTTGTTAAAGTAACATTGCTTAATAGCACCATATGATTTAGAGGTACAGTTTCGCACCTCTTTGGATATATATTAACCCCCTACACCCACCACCAAGGCACCCATAGTCCTGCACTGCATTCTTTGTGCCCCTCCCCCCTTTGCTGCTTTGTTATGGGATTTTTTTACTATTGCTGCATTCTGTTTAAGTATTTTTATTTAATTCACTTTTTTTTTAAATAGGTTCTGATGACCTGGTGAATGAAGCATTTGACTTTGCAAAGAATTTGTGTTCCTTGCAACTGACTGAAGAGGAGATTGCTTTGTTCTCCTCTGCTGTTCTGATATCTCCAGGTAGGGAGATCTGAAGTCTTTGCCTTTCTTTCCAAAGCTGTTTTACTATTTCTAACATGGACTACACCTGCCTAAGTCAAGCTGCTCAGGAGAAACTTTAAAGAATCATATTTTCTCTAGTAAACTTTTGATAATTTTGGGCAATTTATAGTAAATAGAGGGCCTCCCCGGTGGCGCAGCGGTTGAGCACTGGGTTGCGAAGCTAACCGCAGCCTCTGCGGCGCCGGTTCGACCCCCGGCTGCTCCCCGGCCACCGGAGGAGGGTCCCACATGGCGCGCAGACCTCTCCTGCCGCCCGCTGCTCCCCTCAGCAGTGTACTTCGGTCACTCTGCCTGCTCTGCTCCCCGCTCTGGCTCTGGTGGATTCTCTCACCCTCCCGCGCTTCTGACTGTACCCAGTGCTGGTATAAATAAATAAACAAATAAATCTTTAAAAAAAAAAAATAAAGTAAATAGAGACTAGATCTCTTTTGTTTGCCCTAACATATTTTTCAGTGAGATAGGAAAAATTAATCTCACCTCTAGTGGTATGCCTTGACATGCCTTCCTAGCTGTATGCACCAATAATACCAATCTCTTCATTTTTATCAGGCTTTATTTAATTATTGTTATGTCTCATAAAGACTTTTTCATTGGCTTCTGTTCTTTATTTAGCCAATTTATCTGAAAAAAATGGAAATTCATTATCACTTAGAATGTTATTACTAAAAGTTTCTTTTGTGGTTCTGTCTGAATCAAGTTAATTCTCTGGGCTTTTTTTTTGGTTTTTTGTTTTTTTAATTCAAGAAACTTTCCCAAACCTGAAAACACACAAGTAAATACAAGAAGTGACAGGAAATATTTATTTCTGGTAGCAACCACATGCCAAATAATTTTCCTCCTAACATTTTCTCATCTCAATGGATTATTCCCATTGAGTATACTTAGGTAAAAGACTAGTTCTAAGCCTGTGGTCTGTGATGAGGGAGGTGGTTTCACTCTGATTCCTACTTACTCAAAGGATTGCTGCAAAAGTCATTGTCCTTGTGAGGTATGTTTGTGTTAAGTTAGTAAATACCTAGCAGCAAATATTTAAAACAGTACACATCAAATGTAAACAATCCATAAAGATAACTGTCTCACAAGGAAGACTAACCTCTTACTTATGAGTTAAAAATCACCTGAAAAGTTTAACCTTTTCTAGAGAGAACATGCACCATCAAATTCTGTTGGATATGACATTTGGCTTATTCTCTAGAGTGGGGAACCTTCCAGCCCTGGGAGCAGACCCACCTTCAGGCACACATTCAGCAACTCTAAATACTTCACTTGCCACCATGGCCTGGGGTTATATTCAAAAAGAGAGGGAAGAGCTATTTGTGAGCCTATGTGGGTTCCCTCTCACACCAGACCCCACTCTTCCCCTCAGTTCTTACCATAATGGCCACTTGTTTATTCAGTTCCAAAGAATTTAGGGAAGGGAAAGGGAGGGAAACTTAATTTATTCTGATTGACAATTGCCACTGAAGACTTTTGTGCTCAGTTACGTAAGGGGTTGCTTAACTGTTGGCTAAACTTGCCCTTGTCCTGTCTAGGATTACAGAATTGAGTTTCTCACCTGACCTGAACTGTGTTCAGAGGGATCATGGCCAAGTTCTTTTCCATGAGTATTTGTCAGTCTTTGGGGACTCTAGGTGTCTCTTCATAGAACCTAAGGCATTAGTGTTGGGCTGAATTTTGTCACTGTGGTGTATAAAGCTTCAAGGGAAGAAGGAAGAGAGGAAAGGGAAGGAGAGGAAAGAAAAAAGAAAGGAAAAGAGAAAGAGGGAGAGGAAAGGCAGTATTATTCTATGTACCACTTGAAAAATTAAATATAGAAAGAGTACTTAGGAATAAATTTTTGAAATTCATTCCTGCTTATACTATATAAATTATAACATAGTGTATAAAAGGAAAGGAGGGTCCTGAATACAAAAAAAAAACTCTATACAAGAAATTTTCTTGAATTTTATAATTCATTTTATTCACAAGTAATGAACCTTTATATTGAAAGAAAATCTCAGTATATATCCAAAAGGTTGAGATGCAAATTATCACAGACAATAAAAAATGAGTTTATTTGCACCATATGCCTTTACCCCATCTTGATTTCCAGTATCAATGTATTAATACTGGAAAAGAGCATTGCTGTCTTTACCTCACCAATAAAATATTTAGGTTTTACATAAATAATCACATATCTTCAGGAGAAAGTCAGAGCTAAGTAATTTGAAATGGGTCTGAAACTCAGCCATGTGTAGGTGACACTAAACAAAGTTTACATTCCCTCTCCGCTAACCTAATTCTTTTCCTTTGTCAGATCGAGCCTGGCTGATAGAACCAAGAAAGGTCCAAAAGCTTCAGGAAAAAATTTATTTTGCACTTCAACACGTGATTCAGAAGAATCACCTTGATGATGAGACCTTGGCAAAGGTAGGTCCTCAGATCACAGACCCACTATCACCAAAAAGAGAGTATAGTGAGCAAAAGAGAGCTACTCATAAAGCAAAGGACAGTTCTCAACAGCAACAATTCCTGCAAGTTACATAATTTATGCAAAGGTGCATAAATTTTGCATCGCCCATTTTACTTTTTTATTTTAACTTACAGATTTTTTTTAATTGAGGTCACAATGACTTATAACATGTATATGATTCAGGACATTAGGTCCACACATCACCACACTACATCCACCACGAGAGTCCCTTTCCCCTCTGTTCCTAACCCCACCTTTCCCCTTTAGTAGCTGAATGCTGAAGTCGTATTTCTAGGCTTTGTTTTGGTTTAGTACAGGTTGCTTTGTTTTGTGAAATCATCCAGCATCTGTCTTTCTCCTCTGACTTATTTCACTTAGCATAATCCCCTCCAGCTCCATCCATGTTGTCACTAATGGAAGAGTTCATTTCTTATAGTTGAATAATATTCCATTGTGTGTATGTGCCACATCTTTTTCATCCATTCATCTGTCATTGAGCACTCAAGTTGTTTCCAAAATCTGGAGGTTATGTTTTGAAAGGGAGCTTAGTAAGTTATAATGGATCGAGAGGAGAATGACTTTCTAAGAGAAGGCTGGTTTTGGCAGATCCCCAGGAATAGGAAAACAAATCAAAGGAACTGAGGGTTTTTCCTCTGAGAACAATAATTTATAGTAAGGAAAGAACTCTTCAAAATGTATATGTGAAGGAGAGGAGACTTTATGCTACTTTCAAGAGTCCAGTCTGGGCAAAATTTAAAAGCAGTTCATTTTTTTTTAAAAAAAATAAGGAGCTGTAATGAAAATAGTTAGGGGGTTAGACCACTGTGTGAAGTAGCAAGTTCCCTGTCATAAGTTGTGTTATAATAGACAATTTTTGGTTTCCTTGAGTATGTTATAAATGGCAGTTCTACCTGGAGTAGATTAGACTGAAAACTTGGAAATTTTGCTCAATTCTAATATCGTCATGTAAGACTTGCCCTAAAGTTCTTTCAAAATGGGAAAGCATGTCAGAGGCAAATTTTATGCAACACCCCAGTCAATTTATTGATCCAGCTTAACTGACAATAGTGATTTTTAAGAAGAATATGGAGAAACAGTTGTTGACCAAAGTAAAATGATCATAAAAGAAGTAATTTTCTAATGATGGATATGCAGCGTTATTTTAAAATTTAAACTATCTTTGATTTCTTAAGAACTAGAATTTTTAGAGGGTAATAAACTAGGAAATGGAGCTTATTCTTGTTAAAGATGATAGAAATCCTACTCTTTATATTTTTATCATTAAAACCCTCCCACTTTGCTCTTGAAGTTCTTTTCTTTAAAAAAGTGGGAAAACTATTTGAAGATACTATCAGATTTTTTCTTTGCACATGCACAGTACTGCTATAAAAAACCTCCATGAGTTAAATATTCTGCTTCATTATGGTAACATTTTTGTTAAAATTAAGGCATCAAGGGAAGAACATCTCCACACTGTAGAGTGACAGTTCCCTTTGATGTAACTTTCCACTTACTATTTAGGCAAGGACAAATCACCTGCCCTTGCGCCTCAACTTTCTCATTTTGTCTCAAAGGTAAAACTTCTACATGTTCTCAGCATGTAGAACAGAAAAACAGTAGCGTGAATATATACATTTTTCTCTAGCACTGCTCTTTAACATAAATACATAAATACACCTCTCTAATTAACAAGGGTATATCCTACATTTGATATCTCCCAAAGACTTTGATCCCCTTTTTTACCACTCTAAAAGTAAGTTCTTGATAAAATCCAGAGTTAAACATCCTTTGCTTAGGAATAACGTCTACTTCTCAAAAAAAAAAAAACAAAACAAAACCTGATGTCATCACCTATAAAATAAGGATTATAATTTCCTGTTCCTATACAAGTGTGTTTTTCAGTTCAAATGAGATATATACACTGCATAAATTTAAGACATCAAGAAATGATTATTATTCCCCAGGAGAGTAAAGTTCTCCTGCTTACGTCATTTTCTACCTCCTGGGCTAGCTAAGTTATGTGAGGTAGAAAGATTTCAGAGAAATTGAAGAATGAAAGATCTTTAATAACAAGGAAAAAAAGTAGTGTTAACTCTAGGTCAGCTCAACTCTCCTTCCTCAATCTGTAGTGAGAAAAACACACTGTTCAGCTCTTTCCTTCTGAAAAGAATGTTGCAACACTGAAGACAAAGGAAAGCATAGGAAAAGGATTATTTCTTGTATAAAATTAATTGGAGGCAGATGACAATGCATTGCTCCCACAGTTCATGTGTGGATATTGGGTTTTTGTGTGGCCCCTTCCTTGTAATAGTCATCACTTTAATAGGATGTTATTTGAACTAATGTGGAGGACCATAAAACAAAATAAGAACTGGATTCTTATTTATCCCAGCTCTGAACTATGTGACTTTGGATAAAGTCACTCCATTTGTCAAAATGTCATATTTCTTCGCTGTCGAGTTCTGGGAGATAGGGAAAGGGGCTAAGTCTCCAGATTACTTTAACTCTTTAAGGACAATGACATCATAAACATTTAAGGATACCCTCTCATTAAACCCACACTCCCCAAAAAGAGTAAGTGAGCCTCAGAAAAACTATTCTACCCTACCACAGATGCTTCTCATCATTTCAGAATGCTCCTTCTGCTTTTATAATCATGGAGCTCTTCTGCCTCCACAATATCTCCAAACAGTAATGACCCTTTTTGGTAATTATAGACAATTTATGGAATCTGGCACACTATCTTCAGAAAAATGTACATATACCCAGTTGTGATAGTCAAATCCAGAGGCTCAGGTTAAACTTCCAAGAAATGGGGCAGATCTGCCCTCTGGTAATGTACAAAGAATATTTTTACTGTTAATCAGTTTGGCCCCTAACAGATCTCAGGTGAGAGGTGTAGGACTCCGTCATTGAATTTCATCCTGAAAGAACAGTCTCCACCACATTTTCTACATGCCCATATGCTGAAGTTAAAGTATCCATTAGCTAGAAGGTTTCAATACCTATATATTAATCTGTTTATTTGCTTGTGGGAAAAAAAGAAACCTTAGTAAAGAATCTAGTTTCTTATTTTAGATTATATATGTAGCATATTTATTAAAAAAACCATTAGAACCACTTGCTAGCTGAGTGACACTTGATCAGTGACTTAACCTCTGCATGAGTCAGTTTCCTCATTTATAAAATGTGACTAAAGATAGTAGCCATGCCATATAGTTATTTTCAAGACTAAATGAAGTAAATATAAGCAAACTACATGATCCACAATAGGTAGTGTGACAGTACTGTTGTTGTAATTCTAGTGGATAGAAAAAATTTCATTTCATTAGGGAAGTTTTACTCCAAAAGATAGCATATATGGGCAAAAAACTTGTGGATGAAAATGATTTCAAAAGACAAAAGTTGGGGGTTGGGAAGTGGAATATGGCTTCCTAAGTGATGGGGGCAATGACATGGAGGTAAGAAGGTACAAGGAATAGTGTGATCTGAATAATATATTTGACTGGATCCTGGATTTGAGAAGCTAGGAAAGGAGAAAACACTGGTCACTTTCACTAAAGCTCACAGAAAAAGTATACATATGTGTGTGTGTGTGTTTCATATATATTTTTAAGCCCCATCTGACTGGGGAGGCAGCCCATCTGTTCTCTGGGCTTCATTTTTCTTGGCTGGAAAATGAGTAGGTGGACTGAATGGTCGTTAAGTTTCCTTCAGTATAATATTCTTTGACTTGAAGAGTGAAAAAAGAGGTTCCTCCTGGCATCTTCTTTTGTCCTTCACTGCTCAGTCCAGGGTGATAACTTTAATGTATCTTTGGATGTTCTACCATTACAGTAAGTGAAGAAACAAACATATTTCACCAAGTCTTGAGATAAAGCAATGAATGTTTGAACTGCCAAAACTGGTGGTGAATATCTTCTCTGGCCTGTGGGTTTCCTTTATTATAATTCCCTGGCCATTCTTGTTGCCCTGGCCAGAGGGACAGAGGATGAAGGACAAAAACAGGCCATTCCAGCCAAGGCCAGGTTGTGGCAACACACTCATGGTCAAAGTCATGGTTTTTATCTTCCTTGGAGAAGTGACATTTATCTTTTCTTTTTATTGTTTTTTTTTTAAAGATTTATTTGTTTATACAAGAACCGGGGTACAGGCCAGATTCACGGGCGGGTGAGAGGATTCACCAGAGACAGAGCAGGGAACAGAACAGGCAGACTGACGAAATACACTGCTGAGGGGGGCAGCGACAGGCAAGGTCTACCACACCATGTGGGACCCTCGCCGGCCGGCCGGGATCAAACCAGCACTGCAGAGGCTGCGGAAAGCTTCACAGCGTGGTGCTCAACCACCTGCGCCACTAGGGGAGGCCTGCATTTAGCTTTTCTGCCCATTTTTTGATCTGGTTGTTTTCTGTCGAGTTGTGTGAGTCTTTTATAGGTCTTTAATATGGGCCTTGTGTCAGATGTATGGTATGCAAATATTTTCTCCCATTCTGTAGGGTGTTTGTCATTTTAGTTATGGTTTCTTTAGCTGTGCAATGCACTATTTTACTGAAACATCAAGGCCACAACTTTCATACTGCAAAAGAAACACTCACATGGAAACGGACCGGTAGGAAGTGTTTCTAAGAGTCATTATTTTTCTTCACAAATATTTATTGTAGCTAAAACATTCCAGGTATGCAAACATATATCACAAGTTCACCTGATATGGAGACAAAAACCTTAGACCTCAATGACTGCAATGAAAAGCAATGCATGATGAGAATCACATGACTGATCCAAAGAATGTGATAATGGAGAGTGATTGAGCATTCAGTATGTGACAGGGACAGTACTCAGAGATTCTTAAAATGATATGTAACTCTCATCTTACTTTAAAAGGAGAAGGCTGTTACTTCAAGTAATTATACATCTCGCCAAGGTTAACCAGCTTGTAAGGGGGAAAGGGGCAGAATTTTAATCCAATTAAGCTGTTCCAGAGCCAAAACTGTTCCTTTCTGAGCAACTTCTAAATGTTTGAGTTCAGAAAGAAGTTCCTTGTTTCCATCCTTCCCAGGGAGAATTGTGATAGGTCAAATAGGGAAATGTAAATGCCAGGAGGTTCACTAACTCCTTAATTGCTAAGTTTTTTCTAGCATAATAGTAACAAAACCTGATATTCAGCAGAGAGGGAATTTTTCTCCCCATTTTAAAAGTACCAAATCACTAAATAAAAACGTAAAAGTTTGGAAAGCTTGCACAGTCTTATTTTACATGTTGATAATTAAAATTTTACCCAAAGAAGACATTCCTGGTTACCCTCACATTAATAGAGCTATTACCATAAAGACATAGAAAAAATACCGTGTTGCACATATATAGTATCTATAGAGCAAACACTGATTGAGAGATCAACAAAAGCCACAAAGGATCATTTATACTGATTTACCTTACTTTCTCTGTGAGTTCAAAATATACTGGACCATGACTAATAATGAAATGTTTATTTTTCAAGTCTGCTTATTCCTTTTGCAAGACACTAGGCATTTCATTAGAATTCCTAGGAGGCGGGACTAAGGATTTGGGTTCAATGTAATCCTGAACAGCACAGTTAGCACATCAGCACTTGGGAGCCCCACCAGATGGGGCAGCCTTGTGATCTGAGCTTCCCCATTCTTCAGTTAAGAAAGAACCTTTCAAATTTCTATACTTTAAAAAAAAATACATGTTGAAAGTTCATAAATCATAAATAACTCAATGATCTATCACAAAATTAACATATCTGTCCATGTAACCAGTATCCAGGTGAAACCAGGCACTCCAGAGGCCCTGCTCAGTTTATCTTACATGGTATATACATTAAAATAATGTTAGAAAAGGGAAAAGATAAGATAAAATAATGTTAGAAAAGTTCAATAGACCACCAAAGTTTTTGAACTCCAAATCCATACTAAAAAAACAGCTTTCTCCTGGGATAGTTTTTTACCTCACTTGCATTTATTATGAGTATGTTTGATGTGCCATAAAAAGGCAAGAATGGCAAATAACATGGACCTTCAGTGGTTTCCCTGAGGAATTCCTATTAGAACCCAAATTGTTTCAATCAACTTTAGCTAATTTGTGTTTGCTGACACACACTATAGTTCCAAGCCAGAATTCAGGTGTTGTCCATTGGACAACCAATAGTCTATAAATAAGAAGGGGGATTTTGAGGTTACTCTTCACATATC
Source organism: Talpa europaea (assembly GCF_964194135.1). Classification (NCBI taxonomy): domain Eukaryota; kingdom Metazoa; phylum Chordata; class Mammalia; order Eulipotyphla; family Talpidae; genus Talpa; species Talpa europaea. The sequence continues at coordinate 42,147,466 of NC_140074.1, forward strand.
TAGTTGCAAGTCAATATATTAGAATTCACTTAAGCAAAAAGGAAAATAGTAAAATGAAATAGAGATAGCTCACAGAACCTAAGGTCAAAATTTCAGTCCCCATTGCAGGAGGTACTAGAACAAGCATTCAGAATTCTCTGTCTCAGATGATTTGCTCTTTTTGGATATCCACTTCATTTTTGTCCCTCTCTGAATACCTGTTTTCTCTTTTTTCTTGGGCTGCATGGTGAAATATATCTAGCTTTTAGATTGTTAGCTTCTTCATGGTTTCTGTTGTATTTGGAAAGTAAATTGCTCTCTGTACATTTTCCAACTCCAACCCCAGCTGAACCACGTGTTCACTTCCACTTTAGTTAGCTAGAGTAAAAAGAAGATTCAATCCAACCAGATGCCAAGAATAGAATATAAATGGGGCAGGGAGGGCTTATGACCTGGACTCATATCTCAGTTTTGATATTATAATTCTAATCCAAATGTCTAGATTTAGCTAAACAAAGCCCCCCCCCAAGAAAAAGTGAATGGGCAAGTGGCATAGATGTATTTGGCCTCACTTGATATTTCTGAAGTTTCTTTCACTTTGATCAAACCATTGTTGAATTCCTCCTTCAGGTTGGAGGGCTTCTTGAGCACCTGGAAGCCCTGATGAACAAGATTACTAGTTTTACCCTCTGAATGATCCTTTTTCCCAACAGGAAGTGTATGTTACAAAATTGTGATTCCTCATAAAATCATCCTCAGAAAAGCAAAAATAGTATTATCATCTCTCCTCAAGCAGTTGATTTTTATTCTTATAGACCCCTGTAGGTATAAGTTAAAGCTTCCTTCTTTTAGGAAATGCTAGTCGTAAGAAAGAGATGACTGTGAAAATGCCTTTTTACAGACCCTCTGTCTATGTCTGTTATGGGGATTATTTAAACATGAAGAAATGTCATGATGATTTGAAATCAGCTACCCCCTCCATCTCCAAGTGCTTCTGGATCACCTCCCCAGCTGTTTGAAAAGTTGTAGAACCATTAACTGCTGCTGAGGCTGCTCTAAGCTCCCTTTGAAATGGGGGTCCCCCAGCAGCAGTGCATAATATTAATGAGCAATAAGTGACTGCCTGCTGCTTCCTCAACCAGGCCCTCCTGGGCTCTGACAAGTGCTACTGCCGCCTCCACAGAGCCTACTGGTCCATTGTGCCTCCAGAGTGATGGATGCCCCAGTCAGCACTTCTATTTCTACAGCAGATTAGATGGCTTTAAATCAGCCTCTTCCAAGAGCACAGAGGGTCGGGAAGCATTTTACCTTTCTTAGTGCTCTTAGCTCAATGTCTCCCAATGCTTTTAAACAAATAGCATTTCTCATCATTCAACCCATTTTACAGATGAGCAACAGGAATAGGATCCAAAACCTACAAGAGGGAAAAACTAGGTCCTGAACCAAATGTTTTGTAAACCCCATTTTTGGGCAGGAAAGACATGAGTCAACATTCACTTCGCAAAACCAAACACATTATTAAATATGTCCAGTGCAGATAAACAACTGTAGAAGGTTTTGGTCATGCTTTCATACATTCTGTTTCCCATGCCACCCTTTCTCTAAAGGAACAGAGAATACTTTAAGAATTGTAGTACCTAGGATTCTACTTTATTGAATGAGCAACTGACTTTAATTGCTACCAGAAAATGAAAATCAATATGATATTGCTTTTTCATTTCTGTATCAATAAATGACTGGTTTTGCCATGTATTAATACATGCTATACAGACTTAATTTTTGATGATTGGTTAAGGACTAAGCTGGGTTCTTGCCTTCCATGTAATTTGGATGAACAAGGGTGGCCTTGAATATTTTTCCCTTTGAAGGAAGAATTATGTGGAATGGAAGCATACCAGCTAATTCTTATATGGCTACTCTGTGCCAGGTACTGCTATAGACAGTTTGTAGTAAACCACTTAACCCTCATATTAGCCCTCGGAGGCAGGGATGGTTAAAATTGCCATCTGTCAGGTAAGGAAGTTGAGAGGTTAAGTGACTTGCCTAAGATCATACAGTCATAAGTACAAGGTTGAAGATGCAAACCCAGGCAGTCAGACTTCCAAGTCCATATTTTTTTAAGGTGAGGCTAATCCTCCCTGTATGTTATTTGTGTTATATGGCACACAGGAATTTCATTACTTGTTCCTCACCCAACTAATAAAAGTAGCAAATGAAAAACTTTCCCTCTCTGGCCATGACAACTTCCTTGTCAGCCTCCTGAAAAGGAGCTAACTTTATATTCAACTCCCAGAACTCCTTCAAAAACAATAAAGAATTTATTTTTCAGTTTTGAAAACCAATTGCAAATTTAGATTTGAATCTAAATTCAAAGTCTGTTTCTCAAAGTCAAAACATGAAGTCTGAACTCACCTGAATTTACTGAAACAGAGTCCCAAGGAGTAAACCCCAACAGCCCAGTGGTTCTTGTGTGCAGTAAAGGTTAACAGTTATTAGAGAGCTCATGCTACAGTTTCAGGAGTTCTGCACATCATCAACTCAATTGCACATGATTGTAGAAACATTTCAAAGTCTCTCTGCATTCAATAGCTATTTCAGGGAGAATTATAATGGACAAGGAGTGTTGTGAAATTTTTGGAGTCTCCTATGTCAACCAGTTGGCTAAGGAGCTTATATAATTTCCCAAAGGACTCTAGTTAAGTGGACACTTGTATACTCTTCACATATGAAAGCAGAGAAGAGTTTTCCAAGCTGGACCCAAAGTCATTCTTTCAGAATGGAATACTCATCTTTCTTTTCTTGCTTCAAAACCCTTCCAAAGCCATTACTGTAGACTGTGAGACTCTGCATAATCGGGCAATGCCCACCCCTCCAGCTTTATCCTTGAACACACTAACTGCTCCTGCCACAGTGAATTTCTGATATACCAAGCACCATACCCAATGCATTAATGCTGGGGTAATCACAGAGACCCGCCCAGTTCCTCATTAGCTCTCACTCATCCTTCAGAGCTCCACTGAAAGTTCTTTCTCAGGGAAGACCTGTCAGAAGCAGCCAGAATATTTCTAGTGCAAGCAAGCACAGGGCAGGTTCACTGCCGCAGACGGAAAGGAGTGTCCTGGAGCCCTCGGTGGATTTTACGGGTTTTTTCACGCTCTCTCAGGGAACCATTTACACAGTCACACCAGGCAGGGAGGCTGGCACCAAGAAGCAGACCCGAGCCAGGCAGGGGGGCTGGGAGGCAGGCAGGAAACCAAACCTCCCAGCCCCCAGGAATCATTGTACTCTTTCTCTGACCTTTCTCTGGCGTTCTCTCTCGTGGTCTCTTCTCAGAGTGACGCTGCTCTTTTAGCCATCACCTCCTCTACACAGGTGTGAGCATTCACACATGCGCATGCCCTGTGGTCTCTGGGCCCAGGTGTCCATAAGCATAGGCACGGCACGCGTGCCCTGTGCCCACGCCCAGCAGCCCAGGCATCCACACTGGAATGAGATGGTGAAAAACGCCTGAAAACTTCATGTACTCTACAATGCCCTAATATTTCTTGCACTGTTCTTTCTTAGTACCCACCACAGTTTTCCCGTCTGCTTTGCACTGTGTGGTAACTATTTACATCTGTCTTCCCACATAGATAAGCAAGAGCCACGTTGTTTGTGTGCATTTGATGTCTTCACAGAGTGCCTGCTACAAGTTTAAGTATTGATAACTTATAGTGTTGGCTAGAAAGTCTTGATTCTCGGTCTAAAATTTCACACGGATTCTATGAATAAAAATTCCACATTTTTCATTTCTAGTACTATCATTTAATGGCAATGAAAATGGGTAGGTTGAAAAGTCTGAACCTCAGACTTCTTTATGTGTTCTCCATCCCTTTAATGAATATGTCAACAGCTCTAATTCTGATGCTATTTTTAAATCTCTCGTAGTGTGGTTATATAGTCATTAGTTGCTAAAAGGGAAGTTAATGAAAGAGTGGAAATTTCTGATTTTGAAAAGCCACAAAGTAACTAATTATCTATTTCCTCTTACTTCAAAGGCTGAAATGAATTCTTACTCTTTAATAGAATAGGAAGTACAGTGAATGAACTTCATTGGTGATTAGTCAGGTTTTATTTAATATTACCACTTTAAGTGTATCTTTGCTTAGCTATATGAACCATCAAGCCTATTTTCGTTAAGTGTTCTCTGTATGAGAATATAATTTATTTCCGTAGTAATTTGATCACAATGACTTTTGTTTTTAAGCTAATTTTGATAGTTAGATGACATATTCTAAGTGTTTCTAAATTATGTTAAAAACCACAGTTGTTCATTTCTGAACACCTATATAGCATTAGTTATTTGTGGATATTTTAAGTTATTATAAAACATATCAAAATCGACAATCACAAGTAGATATTTTCCCAAGAGTGTTCAAAAGCCCTCCTTAAGGAAGCTGAGGGCCAGTGACCTCCCAACTCTCTCTTGATTCATTGTTTCATTGTATGATTTACAGTGGGCCAGGGCGCTCACAGCAAAGCAATGCAGATAATTACAGATTACATCTCATACAGTAGGTTGTGCCTTCCTATTACTGTCACCTGCCAAAACTAAACGTCTAATAGTCACATCAAAAAATCTGTGGGGAATAATGGATAATAATAACATTAGCTCACAATTGTGTTCACTCCTACAGTGCTCATTAAGAGTACTTGCAACTTGCACCGGGAGAAGCTGCAGCTATTTAGGTAATCACATCCAGGCATAGTGAATACACTCTTTCCTCTGCTCATTAACACTTTTAAAAGAATTACCTCTTCTCCATGTAACAATCCTATGAATAGGTACTATTAGTAAGCCCATTTTACAAATGAGAAAACTGAGACATACAGTATGGCACAGCCTCTGAGCTCTTGTGGAACCAGGATTCACACTCAGCCAGCCAGCCTCAGAGCACCCTACTCCTAAAGACTGAGCCAAACCTCCTCCTGTTGGTATTTCATTTAAAAACAATGAACCTGGCCTCTTGGACCTGCTCTCTTTCTTCCTCTTTTTTCCCTTTAGAGGATGGAGGGCGGGGAGGTGTTTTATTTTGTTTTGCTCTGAACGGCTATTCTTCTCTCTTAAGGAGAAACTGACAGTGAGCCTTCTTTCTTTCTGAACATCTTATTCCAAAGCCATTTCTCTTCATCTGTGGCCAGGAAGAACATTGCTTCAGAGGACAGCGCACTAATGAGATTCCCCTTTGTCTCCTTCCCTGTCTCTCCATTCTGCAGTTAATAGCCAAGATACCAACCATCACGGCAGTTTGCAACTTGCACGGGGAGAAGCTGCAGGTATTTAAGCAATCACATCCAGACATAGTGAATACACTCTTTCCTCCATTATACAAGGAGCTCTTTAATCCTGACTGTTCCACCGTCTGCAAGTGAAGGCGACAAGAGAACTGTCTCTTAATCATGGATGCATCACCATTGTGACAAAAGCAATGTGTTCATGAAGACATGAAGACTTAAGAAAAATGTCACTACTGCAACATTAGGAATGTCCTGCACTTAATAGAATTATTTTTCACCGCTACAGTTTAAAGAATGTAAATATGCACCTGAGTGGGGCTCTTTTAATTGTTTGTTTGTTTTTGAAATGACCATAAATATACCAATATAGGACACTGGGTGTTATCTTTTTTTTATTTTATTTGGGTATGTTTTGGGAGACAATTGTTTATAGAATTTTATTGTAGATATATACAAGAACAGAGCGGTACTTTACATGATTACTTTTCCTGTTGATTGTTCAAATATAATTTAAGAAAATTCCACTTAATAGGCTTACCTATTTCTATGTTTTTAGATAGTTGATGCATGTGTAAATGTATAGCTGTCTTGGAAAGCACTGGCCATGTATGTAATAAGTATATAATATCTGAGAATATTATATAGACTATTACTTATACATGCACGTGCTCTGTGGCTTAAAATACCATACCTACTAGCAATGGAGATTCAGTCAGGCTCTTATATTATTTACCTTCTGTGTTATATGTTACAGTTGTGTTAGACAATCAGGATTTTGTTTTCCCAGCCAGAGTTTTCATCTATAGTCAATGGCAGGATGGTACCAATTCAGAAGTAATTCTACAAAAGAATAAATATAATGCATGGCCTCTGTATAAAAACTCTATTTCTATCAATGACATCAAAGCCTTGTCAAGATGGTACGTATTGGGGTAAAAATAAGTATTGGGAGCCATTTTCCTGTTTGAAGAGTCAGACCACAGATAATATTGTGGAGTCCAGGACTTTTTTGACCCAACAACAGACTTTTCCTAATTTTCACCAGGATACATAAGATACTTTTTTCTTCAGATTTTAATTTGTGGAAAAAACTTAATTTTGGTGCTTATTCTGTCATCAACAGAGAAATACAGTCTGTAGACTGTGACCACCAGCATATTTTTCTAATAGAATTAGAGTCAAAGAGCAAATCTGAACCCAGGGTCCAAATGCCATTTCATATAAACATTTTCTCTCGATTCTTTTTTTTTTTTTTTTTTGGCAAAGTAGAGGTAGAAGGAAAATATAGAAAATAAAAAAAACATTTCTTTATATTCCTTCTCTTTAATAAGTTTGTTAGAAAAAGAAGCAATAAAGGAGGATGCAGGACTTTATTTGTCCTTCTAGTCTGGGCCTCTATGCTTTTCAACTCCAAAATGTTGTCTTATAAAAATATAGCAAAAACTTGGCAGACTAGGAAAAAAGATGTTATTCTATAAAACTAATATACCCCAAAGCCAAAACTATTTCCTATGCAGTTTATAATTGTATCATCCATCTAGCCTGGAATTATATTTTAGCAACTTTTCAAAGTACAGAATGTAAGAGGAAAGATCAGGATTAAAACATTCAGACTTCCTAGCACTAGTTCTCCCTCTCCACCTGCTCTGCAATCGAGTGCATCATCAGAAGAGCATTCATTCCAAGGAGTTTGTTCTGTCTGTCCTCTGGAGGCCTTGTGTCTTTAGTCTGATCTGATCCAAAGTGAGGGTTTTTTTTTTTTAAGGACAATAAAAATGATGACCTCTTCTAAGTGTGGCCCTGCCACCAGCTCATGAAGACCTGTCCTTTTCTCCTTTTCACACAACACCCAAGCCTGTGCACACACACATACACCTGTTTTGTAAAGTTTCCATCAGTGGAAACTTAGACTTTTTTAATCTCTACCGGTCTCGTGACCGCGCGTCATTGAGAGCTGTCAACACGATGCCACAAAACTTCTCACTAATATCAAACAATAGTGATAGTCTTTTCTTGTAGAAAACAGTCTTTTCCCACCTCATGATTGATGAGTTCCAAATCAATGGGGAAAAACAAAAAGGCTTTAAAATAATGAATCTCTTTCTCAACTACTGTTATATTCAATTAATTTAACAACATTGAACCAAATTACCTTCAGTGTCTAAGAAGACAGCTGTAGACTGCTTATTATGCTGCTACAGGGACTCAATTCTTTTTGGTGTAAATGTCACTCCTGCTAGCTCTTTGTATAAAGAATTAATTCCAAGAGTCATATTTCCTTCTAATGGAAAGATTACTTTACTGATTGCTAGGAAAACAGGGTAATGGAAGGCACTCAATTAAACCAAGCCGTTTCCAAATGCAATGTATGTTTTATGATTGGCTTGTGATAGGCGATGCTTAATGTGTCTACTTGGTGTTTCCCTTTGAGCTTTGAACTTATGTCAAACTTTGTTTTCATTGTTCTGTTGGCTTAGTGTTTTCCATTGTCAGCCTGTAATTCCTGCTCAGTTGCAAAGGGAATCATTTGTTTCCTCCAATTTACCTTAGAGGATTTAAATTGGCTCAATTGATGAAGTGGCTTAGAATTTTTTCCTCCCTTGTCCCATGGGCAATGTAGGAAAAAGATTGTTCCCCACATTTGCCTCAGCAGGTACTGAATTTGAATTTGTGTCGTTTCCACTAGTGCAAGCATTTCATTGGAATAGCATGAATCTTTTGAAGCTAAGGGACAGGAAATAGCTAGCAACTGAACCACAGCAAAATAGAAACCTGTACCTCCTTCTCAGGAGAGAAAATATTTCCACTTTTGGCCACAGATGCCACATCTGTCCCTTAGAAAGAACATAATCTTATTTTCAAAGGCAACAAAACATCTTTAAAAGCCATGCTTTGAGCAGCTTGAGGTATTCTGAAACTTTGGTAAGGACAGCTTTCATAATCACCTGCAATCTTTGTCCCTTCCCCATGAAATCTAGCAAATGTTCACAACGCACATATGGTAAGTGTGCACTGGCAGAAAGAACCCATGACCTGTACTTTTCACTTCATGCTTTGTAAATGACAATCACTGCTTGATGCAGATGTTGCACTGTATCCACTCAGGGATGTTTCATTTAAAAAAAAAAAAAGGTACATCAAGAAGCAAGAGGAGAAAACAGGAAAATGACAACAAAATGTAAATGGCATAAATTAGATATGCCAACGAGGCAACCTCTCTGACAAGGCTTTCAGACCAGCAAGCAGTACCTTCATGCTGTAAACTGAATTTATTTTTACTATTTGGACTTGCTAAACTGCACAGGATTAAGGACAACTTAGTCTCATTTTCTAAAATCTGCTAAGAATCAAATGATCCAGCCACTTCATTTATAGGAGTATGTATCGCCCAGCAAACCCAACCTTCCTTACAAGCTCTGAGGAAGGAAAATACAGCAATCTAAGTGGCATTAGATGAAGCTTGCAAGAGAGATTAAGCTGTATGAATTCAAATTCCAGTGTATCCAGTGTATCTATAAAAGGAAAGACAAAATTAGGTGGAAATATGGGAGAAGAAGGGGTTGCAAATCTGGTTTAACAGCCTACTGCTCATAATCAGGGTGGTCTTTGTATCCTTTTCTCTGTTTTTTTCCTTTAATCCCCCAAAACTGAAAGTGGATGGTGGAGATGTACTCTACAAACATCTCCTTTCAGGATTTCCCTTGTTTTAACACTGTCTTCAGGGCTCTGAACTAAAGAACCACTGAGAGGGCAAAAAGAGACTGTTTCTTGGGGAATTCGGTTTCTTGAGCTTAATCTCAATCATAGTGAATTCTGGATATTAACAAGAAGTTCCAGAGAGTCCTCAGTTTATTTCCTGTTGCAGCTGCTTGTTCAAACACACAACTTCATAGCAGTCAAGCTAAATTGTTTGTAAAAACTAGGGACATGGATAGTCAACTCACTAATACCCATGCTCTATAATCCCATGTGAACCAGGCTTGAAAGTAAAAGCAATTCTTGTGTCCCAAGGACAAGCTAAAACTTCACCAGCTTTTTAAAAAAATCAGTCAGATCCAAATGTCAATTTTGTTCCATGTTCTTTGTTTTTATTATTTTACTTTATTGGAAAACAGAAGAAATTATTTTTCTCACTTTTTTTTCCCTATAAACTTTGGTTTCCCATGAAGTTACTACAATTGGCAGAAAATTCAGTCAAGGATGTCTGTGCTCTGACAGAACCACCATCCAATAGAACAGCAATAATTTTAGAGTGTGCTTTTGTAGTGAAACTTTGCACAAAGTCTCTTGTATAAAGATGGAAAAGCCCCACCATCTGCTTTAGACGAAGTGATAGTTGATGTTCTGTTTCCAATTCTTTGTACAAGCAGCAGCCTGATGTGGGAAAACATATGGGTTTTTAACAAGAGTTGACAACCACCGGGGTGCTGTGGAGGGGGGTAGCCAAGGGGAAGGTAGTCTCAGGACCAGTGGTACATGTTTATTTGTAGCAAGGGTTACCCATCTAAAAGCCTAAAAGGACTGGAGTCAGTGCGTATGAGTGAAGCTGTCCAGCGGTGAGCTAGCCAAAAAAGTTCCATCTGAAAAGGGACGTCGACCAGTTAGCTAAAGTAGAAATGTTGCTAAAGCTTCTGAATTGTATAAAATCTCTCCAGTTATAAATTATGTGAATTGATTGAGAGTTTAGTGCAGACTAAAAAAAATTACATCTCTGGGTAGATGGGGGCCTGCAGTTTGCAACTCTGGTGTAAAGGAAAATCTGAAGGCCTGTTCAGAGGAAGCAAATCTGGCCACCTAGAAATGAATGATTTTAGGGTGGAGGGTCAGGGTGGAGGTGGAGCTTTTGTCCTGTTTCCATTATTTGTCTATATCATAGGCTATCATGAGATGTCAGTTAAAAAAAAAAAAGCAAAAGTCTAAATATGAAAACAATTCGATTTAGTGATGACTTAACAAAAGACATTTCAATTGTCTTCCCAGATCTCCGTGCTTCATAAGCCAGGTGGCTAGATTTCTCGACACTTTTTTTTCTGAAAATCAAATGCTCGATCTTTATACTTTTGAGTTTCAACAGGTTTCTTTCAATGTCTGGCTTCCATAGCTGAGCCAAGTTTTGTTTCCCCTTAGTTGTATCTAAAGAATTTATAATGCAGTCACGATGATGTAGTCCTCCATTGCTCTGAAGTGCAGGACCATAGATTCCTATGCAGCAGATGGGGCTTGTCAGTTTGTGCACTTTTTTCCTAAGCTGCTGAAGTTCCTCCGAAGTGAATTCCTCTGAAGTGGCCATAGTAATCTTGGTCTCCTGTACGACCTCCAGTGGATCAGAAAAAACAGCTCAGTAGTTGTTCTCATGGCCAAAAATAAAGCACAAGGTTACTGAAATTGAATAAACCCAGTTGAAAAAAAGCGCAGGGGGCTGCACCCCAGCTGGGTGGCACAACCTTTATATTAGACTGTACTCTTAGGGCAGAGTCTGAGGGAGAGAATTCACTCCCTTTGGCAGCACCTAACACAGAGACACACATTAGGTGCCTGTGCAAACCTACAGATCCCACATCCCAGCACAGTACCGTCTGCTTCATCTGACTAACACACACAAGAATGAAAAACCACACCCACAGAAAACTGAGTATGTATTGTAGAAATGTAGAGGAAAAATAAAAATATTTTTTCAAATGTAATTACTTTTAATATATGCTTGTGGAAGGTCTAATACAATGTATGCTGTCTCTGTAATTTTTGCTGTAAATAACTGGAGACAGTGAATACACTGATTTTTCTATGTCTCTGTTTAAGGATAAGACTTTGTAACAATTTTTTAGAGGGGGATAAATCAACAAAGAGCAAATATGTACTTGCTTCCTATCTGCGTGTTATGTACTTCTCAGAAACTGGTTGTAACAGTTTAAGCATCTTGACGGGTCATTGGTGTTAAGTGTATGCTTCCTTTTGTAATACAGCTGAGAAGGGACAGGACTGTCAATTCAATCTGCTCCAAAGAATTTGTATGGAATATTGGTCTAAGACCTGCAAACTCTATCTAAACTAGACAATATGAGAAAGGAAAGTTAAAAAAAAAAAAAAGTTGCCTGAGTAAGTCATCTTTCTTGTTGTAAATGTCCAAATCCTTTCTGCATGGAATAGCTTAAGGAAAACAAACTCTGCTTTCTGATGAACAAGATATTTTTGTACACATTTATTTCTTATTAATAACCTGAGGTCAGACCACTCATTTGCTGAAGCCATAACTGACCTTCACCAAATAAATGTTGTAAAGAACCTGCGGGATGGTTGGGGGGAGACCAAGAGGGAGGAAAATCGAAGGTGTCTTGAGATGTTAACAACACAGGCAGGAAGGAGCAAGTCCGATGAACCTGATGCTTTTCCTGCATCCCAAATATGACTTTAAAAGGCTAGTATTTTATGATGATCAATTTATAATAAAAAAAGATATTTAGATTTAAATGAGACTTTCCAATATTTTTGAAATCCCTGACAATGCTTCCTTGCTTTTAGGATTGAGAGAAACGATTTTCATATTCTTCCAGCATTCAGAGATTTAATGTTTTTACCTTAGCTCCAGCCTACTGTGTAAAGTAAAGAAGAGCAACACTAAGTCCCCCAGCAGTTGAAACCACAGGTGTCTGGGGCTTGCCTGTACCTACCGACCAGGATTGCTCCTTGGGGGGCAGGGTGTGAGGGTGCAGCTGGCGTCTCTTGTAAGCATGCACACCACTGTTAGCGATGCACAAAGGTTGCATTGGCAAATGTATGTAAGATAAAAGTATTCACTCTAAAAAAGCATAATAATTATACTTTTGTAAAAAATAATGCCTCATATAGTCACCATTGATTTTTCTGGAGCTTAATTGCATTATTACCATGTATCACTATTGGCCTATAGAGGCAAAAGCAAACTACAAATAAACCCAGTGACATATATAGTTTTAAAATTTACAACTTTCTGATCTCTCTCTCCTTGTTTAATATATAAGCCCTAATTTCTGTGTATGTGAGTAAAACTGCCGCCTGAGTCATTTAGGAAGTAAGCATTGAGTTTTTTATTATAAATATACTAGAATAAAACAGCATTCCCTAACAATTAAAAAAAAGAGTTTTATATTACTTTAGAATGTAATAGGTTTTGTCCTTATTTTACGTCCTGTAAATTATTAGTTGAATACTGTTAGCATTCCCTGATAATGCACACATGATTTCTGAATGTTTTCTGTAAATGACAATCAATGTTTATGAAGTCCCCTCCTTTAATGCTGAACAAAATTAAAAGCAGAAAAAGAAAAATGCCTTGCCTAATCTTTTTCTTTCCCCCATAGGGAACAAGGAGAGGGAGAAGAAGATAGGCAGTTTTGAAAACACTTATCCAGGGGTTCTTACCTTCAGAGTTACCCTTTTCCAGTAAACAATGGGTAAAATTTTTTTTCCAGACATTCTTGTGTCCTTGTGGGCCTGGCCTGAGTTAAAAATTCTCATTGAAAAAAGACCCGGGCAGCAGTCTAGCCAAATAGCTTACCACGTTGCAATTAAAAATGAGAACAGCGTCTCCTTTACTAGAACTTTTAAAGGAAACTCTAGCCAGCAGTCATAAGCAAGTTCTCTGCAAACACTTGGTTGAAATAAGTTGCAGCAAGTTGGAAATAGATGTAACAATCCCAACACTTGATGAAAACTTTCAGATAATTAAGGATTGCGTCTCTAGATCTGATTTTTTTCTTAACAGAGCATCACTGAGCAGCGCCACCATCCAAAATCAGTGCTCACCAACTTCTGAATGATCAGTGTTTTACCTGAAGTTGTAGTAGAAACTTGATTGAGGATTGAGGATTGAGGATCATCACATTCACAGCGATGTTGGAAAAGACAGTTCTAAGAGAAGCCAATGATTTTTCGATGCTTGGAAGTTGTTGCACTTTGGGGTTCCTAGAGCTAAAATGCTGCAAGGACAGTAGTTTTAAGCAAGTCAGAAGCACTAACTGACCCGTATGACAGGATGAGCCATAGCCCACCTGTAAAAGTTTCTTCCAACTTCAGTCTTCAGAACCTGTGGAAACCCTTGCAGTGTGTTTCAATGCCATCTCTGCTGTAGACATCCAGACCCCACGCGGCCTGTTCTCAGGATGCAGACAAAGAGCTCTGTACTGAAATTCCGGTCAGAATCCCATTTATGCCCCTTGGCTTCTAAACAGGTCTTCAAAAGTACTGACTTTGAAGTCAAAAGTACTGGTTTTAGTACCAGGGTAATACAAACTTCATAAAATGAATTGGGCAGGGTTTCTCCTTTACTATTTTCTAGAAGGGATTATGTCTAAGTCATGTGAAATCTTTTTAAATGCTTCATAGAATTCTGAAATATAGGCCTAGAGATCTCTTTGATAGTGACTATTCAGAGATAGCAAATACATTATCATAACCTATTCTGGGTTCATGTCAAATTGTCACCAACAATTGATCACAGAACTCTTTCATGTAAAATCATCTAAAGTTTCTTTTTCAGAAACTTCAGCAGCTTTAAAACACAAAATGAAACTTCATTTTCAAATTCAGTTTGGATCGTATAAAGTGCCAATTATTAACCTTTGATAGTGTTACCAGAAATTATAAATTAACTCTTTTTGTGCACAAAGCTTTGTTCCAGTCATAGATCTTCCTCCTGAGTAAGAACTGGCAACATTTTCCCATAATCATCCCGGAATAGTGTCTGTGAGACATTTCAGATATAAGAAGTAGCCAGATGGGCTTCACACTCCTCAGCGGCAGCTACTACTTGACCCAACCAGAGAAGAGGCAGAAGTGAAGCAAACCCTTTAATGCCATCCTGTCAGGCAGGTGTCTCAGATTAGCTGTGTAACAGATTTCTCTCATAATATTTTGAAGTCAGACATGCTCAATTTAACTAGTTAGGTAAATATTATTCTAAGAGACTAAAAACATTCTTGAGAACTTTGTCTCATAGACCTTGAAACCCCCCAAGTTCATGGAGCAGGGCATGGCATACTGTGAGCATTCAACAAATGCTTCAACTACAAGATTGGGGTTCATTTGCCTTTTGTAACCTGACTTGTCCTCCTGGCTACTTGCCATCATTTCACAAGTTTTATCCTTGAGAAAATTCCTCTCCAGTGAAGGCACCAGATACAGACATGCTTTTTACCATAAGCAGCAAGAGGGATAGCTGGCAGCCACTGGCAAAGGGCACTGGAAGAACATTCTCCCCCTCCTTTCTCCAAAGATTTAACTAAACGCAATAGGAGGAGTCTGAGTGGCTATCAGAGGTTAAACATAACTCCCCAGATTTTCACACAAGACTTAGCTGGGCAGGAAACAAAAAGCAGAGACCAGAGAGCCTAATTTGTAAAACAAATTCAACATAAAAGCCTGGTCTTGGCCTCTCCCTCTGAAATCTCCCAGTCTGGTTGCTCAAATCATAAGGTCTCAGTCAAAAAGAAGAGTACGTGGAGAACTGATTACCTCTGGAGCTCTATCACTGCCCTAGTGGGAAATGTTAGAGCAGATCCTACTTTTTTAAAATTGTAAATCCTTATAGCTAGGATGATGTGCTCTTGTTGCAGCTGTCAAAGCAGTGGGTCACATGTCATCTTAGACACAAGGACACTTTGCATATGACCATAAGATGAGGAAAGCAAGCGCGAACATGCTGGGTTACACATTAAGTTTCATGGGCTGGGCCTGTGTACATTCGCCAATCGGGATGATCCCCACGACAGCAAAAATTATGAAGAATGTAGTCTACTTGTGTGCCTACCAGACAAAAGAAACTGGGTTTAGAAAACACTTCACAGTCCTGAGACAAACATGAAAAAAATTAAAAAAAAATCTCTAACATGACTTCCCATCAGATATTGCAACAAATATTTATTCACTTATTTATTCAGAAAATTATTATTTCTGCTACTACATGACAGATACTATTGACTGGGAATACAATAGTAAAATATAATAGATGTAGACTCTGTACTTATAAAATCTATGTTCTCGTTCCCAAAAAATGAATAAACAGAAGAAATAATACAAATAAGAATAAAAACAATCACAACTGTTACATAACTACAAAAAATTATAGAATATTCCTATAGATAAGCTTTTATTCTCCATTTAGCACTGCTTTTGAACTCATTATCACCCATCTTAGCTCATTCTGGTCTTTTTTAAGCAATGTTAATTGTTTATTTCATTTCTTAAAAGTGAGACAAAATCTTCCTTCTCATATTCTTTACTTCCAGTTATAACTAGTTCTTCTCATTGAGACTAAGCAGAACAAGTCTATGTCCAAACCTATCTTTGTCATATCAACACCTTAAATAAAATAGATACATCTTTCACACCTCACTCCCAGTCTTTTCACACACTAAAAATTCTCAGTTATCTCAAACGTTTCTCACAATGTAATCTGCTCATAAAGACAAGTGTTGTTCATTTGAAGAACCTCATCAGAATAACCAGTAACACAGGTCAGTGACATGGGGACCAATCAAGGATTGTGTCAATGTCAATGATTTCTGCCATATGTGCATTTAGAACAAAGTTTTTGTAGGCACTTATGTTTTAAAATATAGGTTTTATAATTATGCAGTTATGGTGAAGCCAAAAGATTAGGAGACTATTGCCAAAGAAAAGACTGCTTGTGGTTGACAATTCCCAAGAGAGGGGGCAAATCACACCACAAGGGCCACATGGGAAGCACCAGGATCAGTGAGGAGGTAGCAGGATTGAAGGAGAAACTTAATCAAGAGTCTATTTCACAAGAAGTAATAGGTGAGGCAGAGTGTGCAGGTATGAGGTTAGAATGTTAGGTTAATTTCAGTGGTCTGTGGGGTATAAAAGCTGTCTTCAGTCATCTGATACCTGTGTATAATGACACAGGATATGAGGGAGCATAAATCGGTGGGTTTATTTCTGGATTTTCTATTCGATTCCACTGGCCTGTGTGTCTGTTCTTGTTCCAATACTGTGCAGTTTTGATGATTATGCCTTTGTAGTATAGTTTGAAGTCTAGGAGTGTGATGCCTCCATTCCCTTCTTTTTTTTTTCAAGAGAGCTTTGGCTATTCGGGGTTTTTAGTGATTCCACAGGAATTTCATCAATAATTGTTCTATTTCTTTGAAGAATGACATTGAAATTTTTATTGGAATAGCATTGAATCTGTATATTGCTTTTGGTAGGATGGCCATTTTAATAATGTTTATTCTTCCAATCCATGAGCAGGGGATGTCTTTCCCTTTCTTTGTGTCTTCTTCTATTTCTTTTAAAAGGAGCAAAGAAAATGCATTGGAGCAAAAAATGTTTGTTCAATAAATGGTGCTGGGAAAACTGGGTCACTACATGCAAAAGAATGAAGCTTGACTACTACCTAACACCATGCACAAAAACCAACTCAAAATGGATTAAAGAACTAGACATAAGACCTGAAACCATAAACTACATAGAAGGAAATATAGGAGAAACATTCCATGATATGCACATCAAAGACATCTTTACAGACACATCACCCAAAGCAGTGATAGTGAAGGCAAAGATAAACAGCTGGGACTACATCAAATTAAAGAGCTTCTGCACAGCAATAACAAAAGAGACAATAACAAAAACAAAGAGAAACCCCACTTATTGGGAGAACATTTTTGCACACAACACTAATGATAAAGGACTGATCACAAAAATCTACAAAGAGCTGATGAGACTCAACAAAAGCAAAGAAAATAATCCAGTCAAAAAATGGGTAGAAGAGCTAAAAAGAAACTTCTCTGAAGAGGAAATGCAAATGGCCAACAGGCATATGAAAAAATGTTCAACATCACTTGTAATCAGGGAAATGCAAATCAAAACTACCATGAGATACCAAATTACACCAGTGAGAATAGCACATATTAAAAAAACTAGCAACAACAAATGTTGGTGAGGTTGTGGAGAAAAAGGAACTCTCCTGCACTGCTGGTGAGAGTGCAAACTGGTCCAACCACTATGGAGAGCAGTGTGGAGATTTCTTGACGTACTAAACATAGAGCTTCCATATGGTCCAGCAATTCCACTCCTAGGTATTTACCCAAAGGACACAGAAACATCAATTCCAAAGAGCACCTGCACCCCTATGTTTATAGCGGCACTATTTACAATAGCTAAGCTTTGGAAACAACCCAAATGCCCAAAAATAGATGACTGGATCAAGAAGATGTGGTACATATACACCATGGAATATTACTCAGCATTCAAAAAAGATAAACACATGCAATTTGCAGCAACATGGATGGAGCTGGAAGGGATCATGCTCAGCGAAATAAGCCAGAAAGAAAAAGAAAAATACCGGATGGTCTCACTCATAGCAGGAATCTAGAAAACTTAAATAAGGGACCAGGAAAAAGAATAACTATAAGAAAGAAAATATCAAAATCAACAAACAACTATGAACCAGAGACACTCTATGGGGGGTGGAGGGTGGGGAAAGGAGGGCTCTCTCACAAGCAACACATGTACTGTCACTAGAAATTGACAAACTCTGATAAGGGCAGTCTTCAGTCTCCCCAGGGTCCGCGAGCCTCCAGATATCAAAGCATCAGAATAAAAAGACACACTTTATACAAACTGATTCATATACATAAACCACAGAGAAGAAATACCTGATGACAAACTTTATGTGAAGAATAGAGTGATTTGTCTGTTATGAAAGGAAATTTTTTGAAATATTCCTCTACATTTTCCCCAGTTTATTTTCATTCCTCTGGACTCAAGCTTACACCTTAGGCTCTTCATAATTCCTTATTTCAAGGACGTTTATAAGATAGAAAGCTCTGAGGGCCCTGAGGCCTCTGCCCCAGCAAATATTACCCGGCCTCACACAGGACACCAAGGTAAATAATTTTCTATCTTCAAGGTTTGGATCATGAAGAAATATGCGGTAGGTATGATGATGAACAGAGGCACTTAGTACCACTTTCTCGTCAGCACAGAGGCCTCCCAGGTGAGTTGTGCATCATTTGTTCATTCATTCAATTCTTAGTTATTAAGCACTGACTATGGCCAGACGGCGTGCTAATCACTAGTGCATTCATTTGCTAGGACTTATATAATAAAGTGCCCCAGACTGGGTGACTTAACAACAAAAATTTATCACCCCCACCTTCTGAAGTACAGATTCTAAGATCCAGGTGTTGCCAGGGTGGGTTCCTTCTGTGCGATGTGAAAGAATGTGTTCCATCCTCTCAATAACATCTGGTGATTTTCTGTCAAGCTCTATCTTTCCTTAGCTTGTAGAAATATGGCCCCTTCTCAGTCTTTGTCTTTACCTGGTGTTCTCCCTGTGGGCATGTCACCTTTTTATAAGGACACCAGCCATTGGATTAGGGTGCATCCTAATGACCTCACTTTAATTTGATGACCACTGTAAAGATGCCATCTCTACATAAGGTCACATTCTGAGGTACAAGGGATTAAGACTCCAACATATCTTTTAGGGGAGACATAATCAACCCATAAACATTAAGAAAAAAGTAACAAATAAACAAATAAATGTCCTCCAGTCACACAGTATGCATTCCTCTGAAATTTTGTAATTCCCCACCTGTTCAATGAGATGACGATATTCCATTGATCTCAAGGAAATACAAGTATTCCTTGAGTATCTGTTTTTATGAACTGACAATCTACAAACCACGTATCTTATTCCAAATGCAAAGGAAAAGGATCAGAGCAGATCAAAAAATAATGTGGCAAAGGGAAAAAGTAAAGTTATTTGAAGAAAGTAGCGAGGAAGTGAAGAGGCAAATGGGTTAAGTAGGAATTCTCTGATTCAAGTACATCTAACCAATCCCTAGCTCCCCTCTTTATTCCATGCACTTTTTCCTGGGACCAAATGCCCCACTTATGTATTCAAACATGAACTGAGAGAATTTACAGCACTTTCTCTCTCACAGTCAGCTAAAAATATTTAACCAGGAGGATGGAAAAGGGAATTAGCAGTCCCTTTATAGCTTCAAGTGGCAGCAGAAGAGATTTACCAAATGGCAGGAAAGTTTTACCAGAGCTGCGATCCATGCTGAGCTACACCTTAGTATCATCGAGGTTTTGTTAACAACCTCCTCCTCTGTACTTTCCATCCTCACCACACTTTATCAACCTGAAACCCTGCAGTTTTCTAACATGCTCAGCTAAAACGCCATTTGGATGTTTCCCTTTTCCCTTTGGAAAGATAAAACATCAGCTTAAGGTGGGAGGGGCCTGGCTGAGGGTCTGGGGTGGGTGAGTGGAGAAGCACAGTCAGGAACGCCTTCCCTGCAGGTCTTGGCAATTCTCAGGACCTGCAATCCGCATAAACGTCCCCTGTCAAAGCCCACAGCCACATCATTGACCAGGGAATTCTCAGTTCATTACACCACAAAATCCCCTCTGCATATAACAAGATGAGATGAAAACAGGGCATCCATAAGGAATGTTGTTTTTTTTCTCTTTGTTGTGTGCTTAAAGTCTTAGATGTCTTTGGTCTTGGAAAGCAAAGCCATAAAAAATATTAGTCATT
Source organism: Talpa europaea (assembly GCF_964194135.1). NCBI lineage: Eukaryota > Metazoa > Chordata > Mammalia > Eulipotyphla > Talpidae > Talpa > Talpa europaea. The sequence continues at coordinate 42,167,267 of NC_140074.1, forward strand.
TAAATAATCCTTTGACACACATCTTCATTCTTCATTATCCAAATGAAAGAAAATCATCTCTATTGTTTTTTTTAACTAATGATTTCAGGCTAGTAAAGGGGAAAAGAGCTGAAGTTTTCTCTCTCTCATTTCTCCTTTCTAAAACATGGGTCTTCCTTTAAATTAGAAATTAAATTCCTAAAAATAATTTTCTCCAAACTTTGTGGACGCTTACTGTCAGTGGCTAAATGGCACCATTCGAAGGGAAATGCTTATCTATTTCTTAGCAAATTAAAATTTTTAATCTAGACAGGCTCAAGGTAGCAGTCAGATTGTCCACCCTAATTCACATCCAGAGAAGCATCCCGATGCTAGTTAGACAGTTCATTCAACTTCCAGCTTTTTTTCACTCATACATTCCCTTTCACCTGGGCAAGAGCAAACACCTGCCCAATTGCCCTCTGTGGGCTGTGCCATAAAATATTATTTAAAAATAGACTCTTTAATGAAAGAGCCCAGACATTTGTTCAAAACAATGAGGAAATTTTTTCAATAGTTTTCCACCTAGATTGTATCAGTTATTTTGCTACTTGTCTCAAAGTTCTGAGATAAAAATTTCCCAAATTCAAGGCATTGTGATAATATAAAAAAAAGAAAGAAAGAAGAGAAAGGAAGCAGAAAGAGAGCTGAACTCAGGCCCCACGTCTCAGATTCATGTCTGTTTTCCACATTCATTTAACAAAAATTAATTGTGTGCTTACTATGTGCTAAGGATTATACCAGGAGTCCAGGATGAAATGGCAGTTAACATGGCCCCTTGCCCTAGTGCTTTTCATGGTATTGCAAGGTATGCAGGCCAGCAGACAATGACACATTTTGAAAGAGGTATTTAGAGAGAAGACTGTAAAAAAAGGGGTGATTAAATCTATTTAGGAATAGTTTTAGGAGGGAATGGCAAAATGTTGAAACAGGGTCATTTGAACTAAATCTCTAAAGAATGACAAGATGTCTATCAGAGTGAATATCTCTAGTGGTGGAAGGAAATAAGCAGAAAGAAAAGTCTAGAATATGGAACAACTGGCACTGTATTCCGAGTATTACCTACAAACATGCTTTGCTTGGCATCCACTTAATTTGGAAATTCCACATAAAATCAGAATTTCCAGATTCTTCTATAAAAAATCTGGCAACATTGCTCCCACATTCCCATATGGAAAAATTGACCAGTTCCCAGTCAAGGCTGCTCCTTTTAGATAGGACATGTCTTTTTCGAGTTTTTCTCCTTCCCCATTTCCTACCTGGCTGATTGCTTAGATGGTTGAGTTCATGGTGAGCAATGACAGAATATGAGTGAAGAAAACTCAAAAGTAGGTTGACTATGACAACTCTAGAATGTCTACCTAAGAAGCTTATGTTGACTTCAGTTTTTCTATGATTATACCCTCAGACCCAATGGTTGATCTGGCTTTCCTCACAAATCTTTTTTTAAAACATTGGACCACTTGCCTCTCATCTATATTGGTGTACTAAGAGAAGACATCTGCTATTTACACTCACTACAACCTGTTCAGGAAGATGGTTTCTGTTAAATAGAAAACCTTCAGTTCTATTGTGACTTAATCATTTTGCACTTATGTAAGTTTTGGAGGTTCTGTAAGTTCTGAATTTGAGAATTCAGTGTTTCCAAGTTTCTCCAAGAAGAAAGAAGTACACAAAGAAAAGGGGGGAGAAAACACCAAGAAAGGAGCATATGAGACCATGAAACCTAGATACTGATGGGCCAAAAGATCAAGGACAAACTCCCAATGGTGGGATGACCCAAAGGATTTTAAGAATAGGGATGGTAAATGTATGTTTTTACGTTGTTTGTTGCTCATTGAACAAGACAACACATTCCTGTCCCCCTTCATCGCTTAATTTTCAAGGAAGTGAACTTCAAAATATTTTGTGTGACCCTGAGGATGTAAATACCCAGAAACTCACAGAAATCCTTAGAAAAGGTTTAGACTTTACTAGGAGGTGGAATTGTGTGCTTATGCTAGATCTCATAGGACAAGAAAGTCCTGTATTGTTTATACTAGAAAATAATCACCAATGAAATAATATTTTTTTAAAAAATCACATATTAAATTATTTTATGACTAATCTTAATGCTTGTTAATAATGCATTATTTTTCTATAAGGAGCAACATTACTCCCAGGAGCTCTGATACGTAACCTCATTCCAATGAGCATGAAGCAGAAGATTTTCTGACACTCCAGTTGTCTACTTGGAAATGAGTTGGGCGAACTCAACTTACAACAAACTGTAAGAGGGTGGTCCTCAGGAACAGGGGAGGTTGTAACTAAACCAGAGGGTATTTTCTCCAGTTGCTTTGGGAGGAGATGGGTACTACCCTTGTAGGCAGAAACCCTGATAAGGTCTATGCCAGTTTGCCTGATTGCCCTTTGTTAATGGGTGCAGGTCTACCTGCACTGGAATTGAATTGCAAAGTTTCAGCAGCTGGTAAAACAGCTTTGGTCTATAATTCACCTCCTGGCTCCTGGTCTTGTGCCTGATGGATGCAAATCCCCAAGATTCCCATTCCAAATAGTGTCTTAGTAAATAAAACTTGGGTCTCACAGTAAATCAACAACTCATAATCCTGTCTTTAGTTGGAATGAAATGTATCCCTCATATTTCCCAGTCTGGAGACTCTTGCCAAGACAACAAAGGCCTGACAGGTGGTTGGGGCTCAAGCAGGCATCTGCTCAGCTGCATGTTTGACCAAAATGACCACTGGGACACATGTATTCCACAGATGTGTTGTCAGCACCAGCAGAAAAACAAAAACAAAAATAACATCTGTGTTTAAAAGGAAGCTGTATTATATTTACTTCTAAATAAATAATCCCCATATATCTACCATGTCCCTGGGCACAGGGTCCCACATCCTTTTTAAAAGAGCATAGATAATTGGAAAAGGAAGTATGTGGTGAAGGAGACCAAGGTAGGTATTGAATAGAATAAGCACATACTGATAGAGCACCCACTATAATGCTGGGGCCCCACAATAGCAGAGCCCTGTACCTCTTAGCAGTATTCTTCATTTGAGCATCCTAACAGCTGACTATAGGAAAAATAGGTATTATAGAAGAGAACTGATATTTGTCAGTGGTACTTCCAAAATTCAGCTGTGGATAAATTACCAGCATAAAATGAAGGAAAGTATCACTGAGAAATATATGGAAGTCCTTCTGATACCAATGTTACTAAAGGTTAAAGGTTAACATGTTTATATTTATTAAAATGAATTCTACCACTAAATTAAATTATACATTCCATTACATTATTACTGTAGTAATATTACACAGCCCTCTTTTTTTAACCTGAATCTGCAGTGCTGAGAAAAATCCTTCTTAAAAGCTATAAACTAAGCTTCCCACGTAACAAGTTTGGATTTAAATAAATGTGATAAAAGAGAAGAATTTACAGTTTTACTAATAGCTGCCAAAAAAACTTTTCTAATAAAAGCTCCAATTAATATATATGAATACAAGGAAATATGTACCTGATAAAAGGAATTAGCTACCCAATGAAAATATTAGAAAGGAAGAAATAAAATAATCTTATATTTTAAATCATATAACTGTATAATTATAGGAGGTGAAAATCCAAAAGACTATTTTTCAAAAATCTATTCAGATGAAAAAAACAATTTCACTAGATGACTACATGTATATTAAATATGCAAATATCTATATTTTATAATACATTATCAGCAAGAAATTAAATTGAGAAAACCTTACTGATTACATTAATAAAAACTATACAGTTCTAGTGAACAAATTTAACAATGAAGGCATAGGACTTATATGAACAAAATTATAAGCTCTTTTTATAAGGCAGAAAAGGGACTGCATGTATGGAGAAACATACTGCAGTCCTAGAGGAAAAAGGTAGAAAAAAGAAGACACAACAAAATGACTCAAACATAACTTTATGCATACTAATACGTTATAATAGATGTGTTAATTCTCCTTTTTAAAGGTACAGTGAGCCACAATCAGGTTTTTATAAAATTTTAAATACATAATATTTTAAAAGAGAGGCCTAAAACAAATTGACACAGGGAAGTTGAAAATAAAGAAATGAAAAAAATGCCCAAGATAAATGTTAACAAAATATTTTCAAAGGTTGTAGAAACAGTAATCAGATAAAAATAGAATTCAAGAAAATTATGGTAGAGACTATTTAGTATCTTTTAAAGTTACAAATTCAACCTTGAAGATTCAATAGTGATCTACTTTTTTAATGTAGTTAATGATGTAGTTTTGAAATATATAAAACAAAAACTGTTAGACTTCTGAGGGAAAATTGAAAAGGCACAGAACATAAAAATAACACAGATCTAATAAAGTAAAAATCAAAATCAACAATCAACTATAAACCAGAGACACACTATAGGGTTGGGGGGTGGAGGAGGCATTAGGATCAAAACAAGTGGGGATGGGAATTTTATGGGGACTATAACCAAGATGAAAATGCATACATTGTGCAAAAATGAAAAATGATATAAAAATGTATAAAATATATATATGTATATATATAAAAGGAAAAAAAGAAAAGTAACACAGCAAAAAATTCACATGGATCTCATGTCATAAACGACCAAATCGTTTTTTAAAGAAAATTTAGGGAATATTTTAATAATACACTTAACAAGTTTGATCTAAACGATAAATATTTAACTCTGTACCCAATAAAAAAAAATGCACATTATTCCAAAAACATGGAACATCAATAAAAATTGACTATGTATTGAGTCACTAAGAATCCCTTAATAAACTCCAAAAAGAAGAAATTACTCACCACAATGAAAAATTAGAAGATAAACAACAAAATAAAGATTTCCATTACCAAAAAAATAAAAAATCAAAGCACCCAGAAATTTAAAAATAAACTTCTAAGCAATTCTTGGGCTAAAGGGGAAATAAAAAAAAATTACAAGTGGCTTAGAAGTAAAAATATGTGAGCTCTAAATACCAATACGTATGGGTTGCAACCAAGTAGAACCTTGTTTTAGAAAATAAAAAGTAACATTCAACTCAAGAAATTAAAGTAAAATAAACATAAGTGAATTGAAAGAAAGAAATAATGAAGACAAAAGCAGAAAATAATAAAATTAAATACAGATGATGAATATGACAAAAAGTTGACTGAAGAAAACTGTAACAGTCAAACTTCTGACGGGTCAGATTCTGGGGAGAGATGGGAGAGTTACAGACAGAGACCAGCAATTCATAGGACAATTTAACTGCACATACATCTGTTCTGTTAATTTTGTCAATTTCTCCCTCAAGTTTTTGAGCAGCATAATTTTTTAATGATTTTAATGATTTTTACTGATTCATCTTCCAGGAGAGGAAATTTTGAAATCTACTAGTTACTACCTAAATCTTCATGATTCTAGACTTTTCTTCCAAAAGTTGGGGTTACTTGAACCCCATTTTGATAGGGCCATCACCACCTTTGACAGGTGAACATCAACTCCCCTAGCAGGTGGGCCAGTCCTGACCCTCTATTCCTTTCTGCCAGGATCTCTAGACCTGAGTGTCTATCTGAAACTCAGGGCCCTCCATTTCTCTTGCCCATCTCCCTTTCTCCCCCCAACCACAAGAATGGGGTAAAGTAACTGTCTACTTGATTGTCTAACCCTGGGGGCCACTCTTAATAAACAAAAAATAGAAATCTCTGTAGAACAAAACAAGAGTCGAATCTGAGAAACACCTAGAAAATGCAAGGAAAATAGGAAAGATATTTGTTTTTAAATCATTTGAGAGAAAAATAACTGGATACTAAGAACAAATCAGAGAGATCTGACCAATGAAGAAAGAAAATAGAAAAAGTGGAATAAAAAGGAATAGCCAAGGATAAAGGAAAAAAGATGTTTCAGACTGAGAGGGGTCACTGCTCCAGGCAATTTACTGAAAGAAAATCCATGCCTAAATAAACACAATGAATGTTTAGATTTTAAAGTAAAGAATATTCATGCATCCAACCCATCAACAAGTCCTGATTGCTTTGCTTTTCCTGAATCCAACCTATCCAGTATTTGCCTACCTTTCTCCATCTATTGCCATATCCTCCCAGAGACTCACCTCTGTCCTTCACCATTGCAGTAGCTGAGCTACCCACTTCTGCTCTTGTTCCACACTATTCTCTACCAGGACCCACGGCAAACATTTCATGACTCGAGTCATAGTAGTCTGTCTTCCACTCCAACTTTTCCTATCTATCTAAGAATAAAATCCAAAACATACAAGAACCTTCAGGATCTGACTTTCTCCACCCCATCCTCTTTGGACCTCTCCTACCACTCACCACCTCCCCCAAAGCCAGTACTGGCCCCACACCTCTTCAGCTAAAGTGACCTCTGCTGTTCCTCCCCAATTGTGCACCACCTCAGTGCCTTTGGTCATATACTTCCCTCTGCCTGCACTGCTCTTCCCCAAAAGTGCACGTGATTCACTCCCACTTTTTCTTCTGGCTTCAAGCCTCCCCTGCTGCCTCATTTACAAGAGGAACCCCCTCCACTTCTCTATCCCCCTTACCCTGATCTATTATTCTTCACTACAGTGGTGCATATATATTAGTGTGTAGTGAGGAATTAACCTGACCCAAAGAGCATCTGGATTTGCCCTGGTTACTGGGAGATGACCACCAGGTCCTGGAATGTCCTGCCTAACAGGAGTGTCTTTGTCTGAGTCTTTGGTCACTGCACAGTCTAACAATCTGATTTATCATGGGAGCTCGGAGCCATGCCGTATCAGTTCCAACTTCCAGAGGGACTGGAGACTAAATGTCCAATCCCCAGGAGGAACTAGAAACTGAAATCAATCAATGCAACAATTGTTTATAACAATAAATATAGCAAGTTAAATTTCCCCATTAAAAACCACCACAGACTATGTTTTTTAACTCCCTCACCAAAAACTAGAAGAAAACGAAATTGATATTTAAGGGAAATACAGACAGAAGGGCAATCCTTATGAGTGAAAAAAAATCACTCATGACAAAAGTTAACCAAAATAAAATAAAAAAGGAGGCATCTAATTCAATCTTATTTGAGAGAGCAGGTGAAGGTTCCTAACCAAAGTTAATTTGTTTTCTGTCTGCTCTCTCCCTGCCCCAACCCACTCTCAGTACTTCACTGTACCCAGTGAGAGCCTCTATTAAACGAAATTTAAATCAATTACTTTCAAATCCTTTACATATTCTTTCCATGGTGGCGTCACTATCAATACACTTGCACACAAGCACAAACACACTCACACATTCATTCCAATAACTGAAAAAATAGTTTGAAGAAATAATATGTATCCTTAACAAATATGAGTTGTCTGATAGTCTCTATTACTTTATATCTTATTTTCCCCTTATTATTTTCCTTTAAATGCCAGTTACAACCAACTAAGCTGATATCATGACTTGCCTTTGGGCTAAGATTTCAATTTGAAGAAACATTTATTTAAAGTAAAAATAAGCCAATGTGCATAGGAAAAGATATTTTACTAGGGAAATACAAATCAAAACTATGAGATACTACTAGCTACATTATTCATGTCCCGCAGCAAAAAGAACAAACTCCAAAACACAATTGTTGAGCAAAAGGAGTCAGACACAAAAGGTGGTATACACAGTGATTCTATTGATGACAAGTTCAGGAACAGGCAAAAATTAATCAATAGTGACAGAAATCAATATCAGGTAGGAGCTGGTGATTGACTTGAAAGAGGCATGAAAATGTTCTCTAGTTTATACAAATATATTCATGTCAAAATTCATCAATCTGTATGCTTACAATTTGTGTACTTGATTATTATAAATAAATCACAAATCAATAAAGTACTATTAGCACTTTTTTAAGGCTAAGTCAGTTTTAGCCATCACAGAGAAGGAAAGAAAAGATACCAGACAGAAGAGGCAATATAGCTATCATAAGGGGAAGAAAATGTAAGGCAAAGAATACCATGAACTACATCTGCAGAGGTAAAAGGGCTTCCTTTGCCACATTAGCAAGTTTGGACATTATTACAGATGCTATGGAAATCCCCTAGTGGGCTGGAAAAATGATATTAACAATACTGACAGATTTGCACACCTTTTAAATCAATCAGTATCAATGTGCAATATGGAAATAAGATGTCAGGGAGGCAATCTGAGTGTCTTAAATATGTGTTTTGTGGAGGAGAAAGGAAGGGCGGGTATGGGGAAAGATGGGTTGTTTACTGTAACTGAAATATGGAATACAGAAAAAGGTCAAAGTATCTAGTTTGCAGAAGCTAGATTACAATTGTGAAGACCTTGTACACTTTGTGAAGGAGTTTGCTATTATCCCAGTTGAATGAATGCAAGGAAGGCGAGAACTAACCATAAAGAGCACCTACTGTGTGCTTCTTAAGCAGACTATTGCTAATTACTTAGTGTGAATGATCTCTGTATAAGTCCCAGGGAGTAGATAGTATTAGCCCTCTGTTGTAGATGAAGAAAATGCAGAAAAGAGTACATTTTCTAAGGCTACCAAGGTGGTCATCACAACTAGGAGACAAACCCAGGTCTATCTAGTTTTAAATACCTGCTCTTTCCAAAATACCTCACTGCAATTTCATCTAAATTGCATGCAAGAGCATAGTGATCAATATGAAGTCTATTCCAATAATTCAGGTGAGCAGTGATGGTAAAGAAAGTGGTGAGGAGTGACCATGTTCTAAATACATTTTGTAGGGAAAGCTGAAAGGATTTGTGAATAAAATGGGTGTGGTGTGGTAACATACATCCAAAGAGGTGTGATTCTATATCTCTGAATCATATACAGTTTTGTAAAGCAATGGTACCTCAATAAAACAAATAAAATTTGTTTGGGCTGTAGCAATCAAAAGGGTAGCTTGCATTAACTGAGAGGGAAGAGATTGTGGGAAAAGTAGAGGTGGTGGGAATATCAGGAGCGTAGATATTAAATCATTTGAGATGTCTGCTAGACTTCAAGTTTAGCATTAATGTCAAACGAGTTTGTTGACATAGGGGCTGATATTTCCAGGAGTTGTGTGTGTGTGTGTGTGTTCACTTTATGAATATGGATCAGTTTCTATATTGTTCTAACAACATTTAGATTTGCTTATATATGCAAAATGAATTCATGGAGCATTCAGTGTCCATTCACAAAGAGAAATGTTTAGATACACTTTAATAGTGGGACTCTAGGGCATCCCCTGGTGGTGCAGGCAGTTGAGCGCAGTGCTATGAAGCTGTCTGCAGCCCCTGCAGCGCCGGTTCGATCCCGGCCAGCCAGCGAGGGTCCCACGTGGTGTGGCAGACCTCTCCTGTCTCACCCGCTGCTCCCCTCAGCAGTGTATTTCATCACTGTTCTGTTCCCCGCTGTCTCTGGTGAATCCTTTCACCCTCCCACGAATTTGGGCCTGTGCCCCAGTTCTTGTATGTATGGATAGATAAATAAATTAAAAAAAAAATAGTGGGACTCTAACTAGTAAACTAGTGGGTGACCTGTACCTTCTTGTGGATTCTTGATTGCATTTTTTGAAATTTTTACAGTAAATATTGGATTGTTATTTGGTTGTAAAGGAAATGTTTTACATAGAAGAAATCCTCCAAATGTATACGTTCCTGGACACAGGAAGTGTACAATAACTAAACCTTAGCATCTGCCTTCAGTTTCAAACAAAGAACTGGAATACATAGGTACTGATGTACATTTTAAACATTACCAATTAGGTGGGGAAACTATGCTGACTACACCTGAGAGGAGAAATCCTATACTGTGAAAAAATAAACAGGAATGTAAAATAATGGCACATCATTAACAATATTGATAAATAAACATCACAAATTGCCTGCTTTAAGGTTATGACTGGTCCAAATGCCCTTTGTACATTGACAACTCTGGCTGAGCCCGAACCTCTCTGTGGACTAAGTGTGTGTCTGTGTCATGTATGCAAGTTTATATGAGTGTGTGTTCTGCAATCTATGCTGGGACTTGGCAGGTGCTTTCTTGCACCAGTGCTGTAAGATTCTTTGTGAAAGAACCCTGCTTTTTAATGAGTTTACCATTAAAAAAAAAAATTGGGACACTGCCTGGTTCCACAGTGTTAAATGAAAATAACATTCAGAGTTGAGTTAATCTGATTGCATGGGATCTATTTTCCCCCTTGCTGCAAATCAGAGCAGTTTTCAGCTAACAAGAATGGGTGCCCTACTTGAACGGGCAGCGGGCACTGCTGCTAGTCAGAGCGGCACTTAGCATGGCATTGCCATCATTACATCCCCAGGTTCGAGGCAATGAAACTCCAGGAGTGGCAAAGTCAAATCAGTTCAATTGTCTGATTGTTCATACTCATAAAGTGCGGAAGCTGGCAGGGGTCTGGCATAAAACTTGGAGTTCTGCAGTGGAGCTCCTTTAAGGTAATTCATTGCCCTCTGCAGTAGCTTAAATCAGAAGGGCCAGCATGGTCACAGTAAATGCAGCTCCCCACACTGCTTGAGAGCAATATCGCAGATAGCCGGCTGCTATGCCAGATGTCAAAGGTGCACTAAAAGCACTTGTTTTTGATCTACCCCATTCCCGAGAAGTACAATGGATGGGCCTTTAAGCACTGCCATAAAAAAGATTGTGATTAATGAAGCAGCACAACTTAATAAACCAAGTTGACTCCCGCTTCCTTCTCCTAGGCATTTTCACTGTCCACAAAGCAGTTCTTTTACTTAGCAGCAGGGACATGTAAAATGTTAATCATCAATCTGTGGGCCATTAAAGAAGTTGCTTTCCCTTTCTCAACTTGAAAACCAAGGGGGAAAGATAATAGGTTTGGTTAACAGAGCTGTTCATATAATGGAGATGTGTGGAGGAAAGCTTTGATAGAGTCAGCGTGGAAGCCCTGAGCATTAATCCGTCCTGCTCTCGGGACCATGAGTTCAAATCCTAGCTGGGACCGGGAGGCTCAGGATGGAGGCTGAGATGAGTGTCTTGATCTGGCTGGGCCAGTGGGGGTTACTGTACCTGAGTGAGGTCAAAAATAAGAAGAGAAAGCACATTAGCATTCTGTGTCAGAATTGAGGGACAATGCTGTTATTTTTGCCTGCTCTTATCTGGTCTGCTTCCTCCCAGAAAAGAGCTTTCCCAGGTCGGTCAGTGGCCATGAGGGGAGCCCTGGGTATCCTCCCTCACCCAGAGATCCGACAGTTAAGAATCCAGCCGCATCAGTCAGAGATACACAACTTAAAATTTTACTATGAAACAGAAATTGCTTCTGGCAGGGGTAGGAGTCAGACAAACACGGGCCAGGTGCAAGACCCACAAATATTTGATGCAGCCAATCCATTAATACTGGTAGGAAATGATAAGCTACATAAGACAGTGTCAGGTTAGGACATTTTGGGATGACAATTAAAATCCATCCCTGAAAGCACTTAGCGCCAGCTTTATTGTTTGTAATCATTCACCAAACTGTACTTTCCTTAAGGCCAAGATATACATCAAGTTTATACTCAGTGGGGCCTCCCTGGTGACGCAAGGGGTCAAGACACAACCTCGGAAGCTATCCGCAGCCTCTGCAGCACGAGTTCAATCCCCCAGCCAGACAGGGAGCAACCCACATGGTGCAGCAGACCTCTCCTGATTTGCCCGCTGCTCCCCTCAACAGTGTACTTCCGTCAATCTGCCTGTTCTGTTCCCCACTGTCTCTGGTGGATCCTCTCACCAACCCCCCACACCTCTGGCCTGTACCCCAGCTCTTGCATGTATAAATAAATAAATCTTTAAAAAAAATTTTATACTCAGTGGATGATTTATAAATATCTGCTAAATCAATGAATTAATTAACCCAGAATTCATTGTTTGGAGACATGTCCTAACTTTCTTAATCTGCATGAAAATAAAACTTAATTCCTTCGAATTACTTGAAAGGCTATTAACAAATTTACCCAAACATTCATCCCAGCTTCATCTCTTAACTAAATATGTGCCCTCAGAACTAGCCACACAACTGCACCAGTCCTAAACATCTCTCCCAGTCATTGTTCTCTCCACCAGCCAAGTTCTTTCTTATCACTCTCTGTGAAATCTTCCTTTCCCTCTTAAGAAGTTCCTTCTTCACTTGACTACAGAAGCAGTTTGTAAATTCCTAAATTATAACTTTGGTACAATGAGGTTGTTATATATTCTGTCATCCCACAAGCCAGAGTACCCACCTTGCTAATCTTGGTATGGTGCCTGACAAAAACTAGGCGTGTCATGAATCTTAGTTAAATCAATAAATCAACAATTTATTGAACCATAAAGTAATCAAACAGCCACTGGGAATTTACAAAAAGAGTGCATGGCTCTATCTAGTCTACTTACGTTTGTCAGCCACAGTACTTAGGGGACTTTAAAAAAAAGAAAAGATCACAAATTTTCACAATAGTACTCCAGAAATGTCATCAATTTTAAAATTGGGTAAATTAAAATATTCAATTAAAATATTTCAATTCCCACCTACTGCCCTTCAAGAAATGATCCAAGATAGTGTATAAATTATTTTCAAGCTGATGCATCCCAGCTTTAAAGTCAGAGCACTTTCAAGGTCTTCGACTTTGTGAAAAAGGTACAAGATAATTAACTTCCTTCATAAAATTTAGTCAATTCCCATCTCATATATATACAAGTTTTCTATCTCCATCCAAGCTCTTGCCCATGGTAAAAATCTACTGTGATCAGTCACTGAGTGTAGGAAATGAATTAACATTCTCCACAGGATCCTCATTTGTATAGTATATTAATAGGCTTCTTATGTAAATTTCTACTTTTACATCACTGTTTATATGCTTGCTATCTGCTTGTATGTAATTTAGAAATGAGGGCAAGAAATGTTTGATTTCATATTACGTTGCTTAGAGGGATGGAGGGAGAGGGAGACGGGGTAGAGTAGGGAGGGTCAAGCAGAAAAAGAAAGTTACAATAGACATATTTTACAGCTATCACCAATCTAACTATGCTCAGTAAAGCTGATTCTTATTCCAATTATATTTTTCTTCCTGTGTCCGGTAACTTTTGCCATTATAAATTAATTATGGGAAAGTAAAAGAAAATATATTTGATTAATTATAGAGAAAGACATGGAGAGCTAGTCAAAAGTGTGCCATATTTGATCTAAGGAGAATGAACCCCTTATTAAACATTTCTGTAGAAAGAAAAAAAACCCACTTTCCAAAGTCATACCAATGAACATATCAAAGTCTACCTTTCAGAACTACATTCATCAAGTGAAGAATTCAACCAGAATAGATGGTCCCTAATTTCACAGAGATTGTTAGCTGTCCATTAAACTTTTTTCCCCCTTTTCTTGCTATACTGCATTTCCTACCTGTTTTTACAGATAGGCATGACAGTGTGACTGACTGACTTCTAGTTAATAATATGTGAACAAAAGGATATGTGCCACTTCTAAAACCTACCAGGGTTCTCTTCCTCTTCATGTTTGTCTACCCTTCTGACAACTGGGCTCCAGATCCCCAAACATCTGTGGTACTCCTCTGTTAAAAATGCTAGAACCATTGTCAGTCTGGGCCCCAGAAAGACTGTGTGGAGTCGAGAACCCAACCACACACTATGACTGTCCGAATGGGTAAGTAAGCAAGAAATAAATACCTATCAATGAACTAGCCCTTCATAAGTCCTATGACTCTTACCCAAAATACCATCATTTTCCCTCTCTCCAGGAATGAATCTCTCTTCTCTTTCCCATGGAAGGCTTCCTCTGCCTCGTCAACTCCAAGTTCTAGTCCCCACTGATTTTCTAGAAGTCCTGGTGGGAGCCTGTCATCCAGGAACCTTGCAACTCATGCAGTAAATTATTAACATCCTGAGGTAAAGTCATACATACACCTTCCTTTTTTAGGATAGAGAACAGCAAGAAGAAACACAAGTCAGTATGTAAACAAATTTTTCAGCAATATTCAGATGACAAAATGAATTCAGAGAGGTTAAACAAGTTGCTCAAGGTCACAAACTTTGAGGCAGAACCATAAGTACATCTGGCTCCAAGGTCTAGAGAATTTTCTACCATCCCATATACCCCCTTCTGGAAAATTTAAGGCATGCCACAAGCCTAAGAGGCCTAATAAGACACTAGGAAATAATTATAAATCATACTAACTAAAATGAAATATTTGACAAGCTCATTGAAATCCAAATCTTGGAGTCTTTTCATTTGAAATCTTCAATCTTTGCCTAAGCCTGACATTCAAATAGTTACTTTCCATTTTTTCACAAATGCACATGCATACATATGCACATAAAAAATAATCAAAGAGAATCGTTAAAATCATTAATTTGCAATATAATTTTGTGACTAGAATTCTGAAATCATGTATCTAATGAATTATCTTCATTGAAGAGCATAGACAATTAAGTCTCATTTGACCCATCTTACTGGTAGCCTAAGAATGATTTCCAAATTAAAATTTTAGTCACAGAAATAGCTAAGTATTTTGGGGAAAAACAGGGTTTTAATAAAATAAGGCAACATTTACTTGCCTTAAGACACAAATTCAGTCATCACTAAGATAAATGATGGTGCTTAGAAATCTTGAGTTCTATTCCTTCCTCCAGCAATAGTTATATAAACTGTGAATGAAGCACAATCTCTTTGGATCTCATTACATTCTCCCATTCTTTTATCTTTCATATTTTCTAACTCTACAGCTCTAGTATCTTGTAAAATTAATGATGCTATTTGCTCCATATCTGCAGCCAGTGTAGTATAAAAAGGTGTAACAGAAATAAGGAATCAGAGAAAGAAAAGATGGGAGTAAGGAAGCAGGGTGAGACAGAGGGGTGTGAGGATGAAAAATGAAATAGGAGAAAAGAAGTATTTTCTTATTATGATCCATATTTTTCAAGGCTCATCTAAGTCACCTGAAATTCTGTGCAGCCTTTGGAATCAATCTGGAGTACAGTTGACTTTGGGTATCCACTCCCACTGGCAGGCTCATCCCTCTGGAGGAGATGGGATGAAACAGGATGTCTTAGCTTAACATCATTAAATATTTGATTCATCTAATTCTCTTTGTTCTGACTCCATGCACTCTGATTGTAATCCATTTTCTAAGACCTGCAGGGACACAGTGTGATGGTCAGGCTAATAAATGTTTTGTAGCTTGCATAGATTCTATTTTTCACTATAAATTGATAAGCTGGAACATCACTAGACACTACCAAATAGTTGTTATTTGACCAACAAATATCCAAATGCCTAAGAAGGCAGAAAGAAGGGGTTGGCGGGGGGGAATGAAGGTAGGGGCAGAAATGGTCCCTGGCAGACCCAGAGCCAGATACAAAAGAACCCATTCATTGTCTTTGCACTAACCTTGTGATAACCTCAAGAGGGAGTAGATTTACCATGGACTCGGAGTCTATAAATGGCCATTAACTATTCAGAAAATATTTCCTAGACATTGACAGATGCAGAGAGGACAAAGGGTAACATGCTACAGATGCCAGTGGGATTTTCTCTTCCAGTGACCTAAATTAGGTCTTGACTTTCAAATCTGTGTTTCAAACTATTATAACATTTCATGTTTTTCTAATTTTAAGTGTGCTGGTTAGTACTGGCTAGCCTTCCATGTCATTGATTTGATCTCATTTTAAATCTTGATTCCTCCTTGGGTATCTAACTTAACCAAATTTCTTATGAGCAGCATTTTCAACTTGCTGCAGGTGAGGACAAAGTTCCATGATGATGGCAAAATGGAGATCTGTTTTATTGAGGGACCTAAGAGTGGTGTGTTCTGAATGATCCCCAAGGATCTGATAAGGACACCAGTCACATTGAATCAGGGTCCACAGTAATGACCTCTTTTAACCTTAACTACCTATCTAAAGACCTTGTGTCCAAATATACTGAGGTAGGGAATCAGAATTTCAATATGTTAATTGGGAGGAGCGGGGAGAAATACAGTTCAACCCACAACATAATAGGTTATCAAAGCATCTTGAGGCTCTGTGATCTCTTACTTGCTGACTAATAGAACCAAGTAAAAGACTGATTAGAAGCCAAAGCACAACGACATGACTTCCAAATTTGGCCAATAAAAGGCAACTGTTACATCTACATTTGATCAATCATTAATCAAAAGATTCTATTTGCAAGGACTTTGTGACTAATTGAGCAGATGGAATTTCTAAAGGTTCACATGAAAAAAATCGCCAGAGGCCTCCCTTTTGGCGCAAGGGGTTAAGTCTTAGCATTATCAAGCTATCAGCAGTCCCCTGGCCAGGGAACTGACCCACATGGCACAGCAGACCTTCTCCTGTCTCTCCTGACGCTCCCCTCAGCAGTGCATTTCAGTGGATCCACCTGTTCTGTTCCCCACCCTGTCTCTGGTGAATCTTGTCATCCTCACACCTCTGGTCTATGCCCCAGCTCTTGTGTGCATAAATAAATAAATCTTTTTTTTTTTAAAAAAAGAAAAAATAAATAAATCGCCAGAACATGAGAATGCTAAGGAAGTTAATCACTTAAAGGAGACATTAACAAGTTGCAGCCCAGAATTTTCTTATTACTAAAGAGTCCTATACCAACGAGATGTAAATCACAATTAATTATAAGTTTTGTGAACCACCAGCTTTGACAAGCATCAAGATTCTAAACCTGCTTTCTTTCCATACACAAAAATATTACCGAGTATACCAGTTTTGGTCTTTAATTTTTCTGGGAGATTTTCTTTGAACAAAAGATGGCAAAAGAAATTAGCTGGGAAAACCCAAATCCATCAAGAAGCAAAATATTAGAAGACACTATGAAATGATGAACTTCCTGATTTTTGAACTATTTAATTAAACTTCAAAATAAAAAGGGAGCAATGAGCTTTTCCCTTTGGGAAGGGAGAAATAGCAAAAACACTTTTGTGTTTATATTGAAGCAGGTCCACTGAGTATCCTCTGTAAACATTAAATAATGATCACATAATATCAAAAATAAAACTCCTTATTATTTAACTGGAGCCTGCGCTCACAAGAAGTCTTTTAAGTGAGATTCTCAAAGGACTATATAAATGATCTGTCATTATTGTTCGCCTTCATTTTAAAAGGTAAGTATCTCATCTCCATTTCAGCATTGAGAGCTAAGAGAAAGGTTAAATGAATTATATAAAGTTGTAACAAAGTCTCTCAACAATAGAGACCAGACCAAGGTTTATTATACCTTCAGGACAAAAAGCTTCTCTTTGAAAAGTTAAGCAACTTAACTATTTTTAGGAGGGTATTTCACAAAAATATTTTATGTGTGTATATCTTGGTCTAGAAAGAAAAGTCACAAAATAATAAATGTGCTAAATAAAAAATCAGTATGACTTCCAGAACCTTTTCTATTCTGTATACCCACCCATGTGGCTGGATATTTGAAATGCTATTTAAGTCTCATTTCCCTTCAGAAGCTAACCTCTGTGGAATAAAATGCTGTTAAGGGGGAAAAAGTCTTTCTGTCATTTGACTTTAACTTATGATAAATTAGCTTCAACTAGTTTCTTAGAAAATTGCCCAACAAATGACTACAGAAAATTAAATACCAAGACTTCAAAGAGGCAAACACACAGCCTTCAAACTCTGACCTCAGAGAATAATCCTCCCTTTTTCGTGCTTTGGAGAGATGTGAGTAAGGAAATCATACTAGGGCATGGTAATGAACCATCCTTCAAATGACTTTTCTCTCAATCTTCTTTTCAAAGGGTAATAAAGTGATGATTATTTCTAGGCGGTTTCTGAGAAGTTATCTCATTTCAGTAGTCACTAGTAAGAAGGACCATACACTGGTATTATCATGATGATGACAAGGGCGAGAACTGGTTGAGAATTCAACAGACAAGGTGTAAGTTGTTAAAAGCTATTTCCTGGAAAATTAAAACAGACAGATCAAAAGAATTGTGTTGGTTCTTAAGGAATTGGTAATCATTCCCTTCTAGATTAAAAATGAACATCTGATTTATTATTTAGTGAATTAAATCCATTATCATTTGAAGGTTTTATTATTTCATGCAACAAATAATGTTGAAAGCACAGTATGTGCCACGCTTTGTGCTGGAGGCTGGTGACTGATGGAGACAGACAAGTCATGACAGGGAACTTTGTGTCATGACTTATAGAAACTGAGCAGTCATCTAAGACAGTAATAAACAACAGTAATCAAAACCAGTTACTGTAACATGGAATTTGGTTATTTGGTGACTCTAAGTCACACATTACTTATTTTGCAGTCACGGAAAATAACAACAGGGTGAGAAATCCCCCAAATCCTATCTGCTCTCATTCCTCATGGTTGTCAAAAGCTTCAGGTATCAACAGGGCAGAAATCACTCCAGGAAACACGGCCTCTGTGTTAGTGCAAGACCGAAGGATACCCTGAGAACCCCCCACTTCCAAACTTGCATGCTCTAAAAGAGTCCAGACATTTGTGCATACAAAGGCAAAGAATGCTCTTAGGGGTTAAGAACTTTAATAAAATTGTGTTCATAGAGAGAAGAGAGAATATTCCCAATAAGAATTTCCCAATAAAACACCCAAAACTACCCATCCCCTCATGGGCAAATGCCCAACCAATCAGATTCAACCTAAAGTGGGACCTGAAAGCTTGCCACAGGTCAAAGGTTCCTTCTGGGCAGGAACTATAGGAAAAGAAAAGGGTTCTGAGGCAGGTCTCAGAAAGGCAGGACAAGAGGATACCACATCAAGATAACAGCGGCCATTGTCCCTTTCAATTTTTTCTACAGATCTCTCCGTTCATCAACTTCCATGTCTCCTTCCCAGAAATACCAGGATGTAAGATGGGTTGCAGAAGCAAGAGGTGTCTCCTAGAGCCCAGAGCTGTGTTAAACAGTGTCACCTGACTACTCAAGCTCTGCCCCTCACAGCCAGCAGCTAGTCCAAGGCAACTGCTTGTCAGTGGGGTGGGGAACATAGCTCTAATAAATAACATCTGGAAAGGAATGTTTGTGCAAAACATGCCTCAGGGAAGAACTTCTGGGAACCTGGTTGCTTGTCTGGACCCCAAGTTCGGATTCCACCTGTGAGATTCAGAATATACTCATGCAAGGATTATGCAGTCAGTTTTTCCTCAGGGGTTCTGAAATGCATTTCTGGCTATATATTCTTATTTCCCTAATTCTCTTAATCAGTCTGAACCTACTGCCTGCAGGCAGATAAGGTAAGGGACTCTTCTCCAGATTCAACATTTGCCCAGAATATAAATGTTTCAGCAATAATCTGAAATCCAAATTTGGAAGAAAAAAAAAAAAAGAAAAAGAAAAAGAAAAGAAAAAAAAATGAGATTTTTTTTATCTGGATCCTCCATCATTTATATGGTTCCCAGAAGGCATTAAATAGCTGTTGAATAAAACTATCAATGAATGTATGAACACAGTACCATTTTAAGGTAATGAATCACTCAAAGTCAAGACTGTTTCATGGGTATTTGCATGTCGGCAAGCCCACAGCGAACTTGGCCTAGCAGTTCATCTTTTTAAAATGTTCTGGTGATTTGTTTTTGTTTTTTGTTTTTTAAGAAAGAAAAAGGCATGACACAAAAATGTGAAATCAAATGTATTTGTTTTCAAGTTCCATTCCAAGTAACAAATATATAGCCAGTGAATTAATGTCCTTTGTTTGGTCCTTGGACAAGCAAACTGCTTTTTCCATAGTTGATCACAGCACTGAAGTAGGTACTGACAGATCCTTTATTGATTTATAGACTCAGATATAGCAGTTAAGACCCAGAAATGCATGCACATTTTATCTTCATTGTCAATCAAGAAATCACCCACATTTCCTACCTCCCACCACCCCCAAGTCCAAAGTAAAAGGGGTATAAATTCACACTTATGCAATACATTCAGTAACCAGACATCTTCCTTGGCATTCTAAATCCTTAGTTTTCTGTCCCCCTATATCTGGGTTACTCCTGCAATGTAAGATTGCAGAGTGCTGACTTTAAAAAAAAAAGTCACCTAATGTAAGGGCTAAAGATAGAGAAAAATAAAAATAAAGATACAGAAGAGTGGAAATTTTTCCAACTGAGGACATTTGTTGCTGGTAGATTGGAACACCTGATAATAAGGAAAGGTGATGGAAAGGACAAAGGGAGAGGATTCCCTGATCTCCATTTCCACCATATGTGAAAAGTTATGCTGGTTCTGAGGTAGAGAGGCCCCAACAAGTGCAGAAGGGGATGTCCAGTCCCCAAGGGGCTGTATAGTGTGGCTTCCAGGAAGCCTTCCTTGAAGCCCCCAAAACTGATCACACATTCTCAGGCTGTGCTGAAAGTATATACTCCAGCACTCTTGAAGCTACCAGAACTGGCATTAAAATGAAGCAAACACCTTTGAACCATGTTTTCAGCCAGAAACTCATCTTTCCCCACAGGACCTGACATAGAATAATTTAGCCCGTAATTTTATTTATGTAGCTTTGGAAAGAGAACAGCTGTTTTAAAGTTCGCTCTCTAATTGATAACTGAACTTAGGAGAAGGAAAAACATTTCTTAATAATTTCTAGTTTTACCTATCCTCGTTACCTTTTTAAAAAAAAAAAGAAGCAAGAACATTTGTTTTAGATCTCCCTGTTCCTTTCTTTCGAGAAACCTGAAATGCCCAGGTGTCATGATTCACTGACAAAACCTCAAACCCATCTAGATTTCACCAGGATACTAACTGTTTAATGGAGAGCCTGTACAGGAGTGTGCTTCAGTCTGTGTAAAAACACCCTCCTTGCATTATTTTCCTTATTGTTGCTATTTGAAATCATGTGCTGCTGGAAAGGAGAGCAGAGGAAGTCAAAAATATTTCTATGTACACCTATACATAAATACAAAATGTGGGTGAGGTGATGAATAGCAGGGGGGGGGACTAGAGGCTGCACAAAAATAGTGAGAAATAATTTCCTCTCCCCGGTTCTTTAGCTCTTGGCATTCTGCTCCATGGGTCTACAAGCCCAGCTAAAGCAATGAGGTATGAAGGATTCCCAGTTGCCCCCTGCCAGTGGCTTCCTATGGAACTTGAGGATGAAGAACGCATGCAAAGCACCTGTCCTTTATATACCAGTGAAGTCTATGGTAGGGGGAGACATGCTACATAGAAGCCGTGTCCCAAGGAGGCTCAAAGAATGAGGCCACCCTGACAGAGGCTCTGACATAATCAGCGTGTCCATCAATCTACGTTACCATAGGGTTCGTGGAGCGCAGGCTGCCATCTTCTTACTCCTCCCCTTCTTACAATCGTGTGAGATCTTCTGGAGAATTACTACTCCTTTCTCTAGCTTCAGGTCCCTCCACTGGTTCTATATTGATTTCAAGTCCAAAAGTAGAATTTATTCTTCCAGGGGAATAGTCATTTCTTTTTAGGTCTGCAAGAAAGACCAATTAAGATGGTTACAGGGGATCCTTAAGAACATATTATTCACACAGATAGTAGGACTTTGGGTTTTCTCCAAGTGCTCAGAGAGGTCTCTGTTCCCCCAAGACACTTACATATAAAACTCAAACCCTCAACTACGTCTGAACCTCCAGCTTCCCCCTGCCCATGTGTGACTATAACACCCTTGTACTGCTTTAAGTGTATTCACTGGAGCGAGAGAGAAAAGAGTGGGGTGCTTGGTCCAATATGCAGTGCCCTATCAGGCAGGACGAGGCCAGAGTTTGGTGAGGTCAAACTGGAAACAAGGCATTTTCTCTCTTGAATCATGGACAGGACCAGTGAGTTCACCAAAATGGTGGACTTGAGGAGTTGGTAGTCAGTTTTCTCAAATTAAGTTGTACCTCAGGGTTGGCCCCACCTATGAGAGTTTCATCCAAATATTGGTTCCTAAAATCTCCTTCTTACATTTAAAAGGAAGTTATCAAAAGAAAATATTAATAGGGGTAACCTTCAGGAAGAAACAAACAGAGGAGGGTGTTTTTTTAATATTTGTGTACATTTTATATTCTCTTGCTAAATTTGTTAACCTTACATATGTTCCTTATGTTATCTTTTTTAATATTAAATGGAAATTATTTGGACTAAACTAATACAGGTTATAGTTTAATAATAACAAATATTTATTGCACATATCCAAATATTTCTTCAATCTTCACACCGAATTTATGAAATAGGTACACTTGTCTCCAGTTCACTGATGAGAAAACCTCAGCCCCAAGGTCACTTAGGCAGTGAAAAGCAGAACTGAAATGAGAGCTCAATCACTCCGCTTCTCGATCTATATGCAATCCTAAACTTCCCCTCTTAAATAAAAATAATAAAATACAATACAATCAAACAGAAAAAGAAAAATCACTAATTCCACATTCCAGACTAAACTACTTTTTAATCCAGATTACCAGATGAATAAGGGTATTTCTTATTTCCATGTGTTAAGGTTTTGAAAGGAAACATGGATTGGGTCTAGAGATGGAGGAAGTACTGAATTACTGACTCAAAATCCACCAGTGTGTGTTAAACAAAATAATAAACTCGACTTTAATCACATAGAACTGACTGCCAACTGGCATCAAGGATGGAGGCAGTGAGTTATACCTCAACATTCCCTTTCTCCTGGCTGATGAGCTGCAGTCCCTGTGTCTTCAAGAATGGAAAGTTGCCTTTTCCAAGGTAGATGACTCAGCCTGGGAAGAGGATGGTGCCTGAGGACATGAGTTAATGCAATGAACTCCAGTTTGTAATCAAGGCCCAACTCAAATAGGCATCAGTTCCTGCCCTCCATAGCACCCTATCTGGAAGACCCACTGCCTCTCAATCCAGTCCATGCTCCTTCCTGGGATCCTTCTGACCAGACAAAAGGCCAGTGGTGACTCAGCCAATGTGTTGTGGACTGATGTCTACACCCAAGTCTGCCGCATGGTCTCTGAGAGTGAGTCCTGGGCACCTACATGTGAGAGACAGCCTCCTCTTCTGGTGACTCCAGCCTGACATCCCTAACACACATACCTACCACCACTAACACCTCGGCTAATAGGCCATTCCTGATGGAACTGGAAGCCTGCTCCAAATCCCAGTCTTTTACCAAGTGCCCACAAAAGTTCTTCTTACCTCTAACTTAAGCAAGATTAGAAATTGTCTGCCTCTGTTTTAAACTTACACCTAGTCCATGCCAAGTTACAACAGATAATGATGTTGCACTGACTTCCAATTCAGGGTGTGGTCACTGATTTATAAAGCAGAAAGGGCTACTCTGTTATAAAACATGTGGAATTCCATTCTACAGGCAATTTGGTATGACCTAAGAAAAGAAGCAAGCAAGCTTAGAAATCAGGCATTCCTTCTGAGATGAAAAAAAAATTTGACTGAGCTGGGACTGCCAATTTGGGGACACAGACCTCCACCTGTTTGCTTTTATTGAAAGGAATATATTCTGCAGTGATTATACTAGTTTCAGAGAGAGTATGGCATATTATCAAATTAATATATTGCAAAGCAAAGTTTAAAGTGGCATGTTTTTGCAGTGAAAAGCACTGCTTTAAATGACAGCTGTTGTTTCCTTCCACACCCCACCCCACTCTCCCAAGTGTCGAATGAGTAAGAATAGAAATTCTGTAGGTACCACGCAAGACCAAAAGGGGACTGGGGGAAGGGACCTGCTTCTGTCCAATTTAACCCCAATTAAGTCAGTGGAACTTTTCCCTTGGAGAGACTGCGACGCGTTTTAGGTCCAATGTTGTTTTATCACATTTTGGCAGAACCTGAAGTAAATCCCTGTCCTTTTAATCCCTTTAGAGACTTGAAAAATTTGCAGTCAGAAAGTCAAGCCTCGACTTCGAATGAGATAAAAATGTGATTAAGATTTTCTACTCTATCCCAGGTTACAATGGATGTTGTTCTAGAAAAGATTTACTTAGAGAAAAATAGAATTGTTTGGGGCATACCCAGCAGTTTGAGCTTCCGGCAGCAGGAGTTGCAATGATGCTTAGCAATGAAGTTTCTAATTGCATCTTCCCCTAAATTGGCTGGTCCAAACACCATTCCTCTTGATCTAGAGGAAATATCAGAATATCAATTAGATCACAGTTAAGAAAAAGGAGCTCTACTAGGATTCTCTGAGATACCGAACAGTATCCCATAGTAACCCAGTAAACTTGAAGGAGCCAACAAAGAACAGAGCACTCTGGGGAAGCAACAATGTTAGGTTTGCAAATTTAAAATTCAAATGCACTTAAATCTTTGTACCCAACTCCAAGACCTACTGTGAAACTCATTTCAACACTAATCTGATAGAAGAGGGAATTTTCTATGTACCACATTAAAACAAAATACAGTGAGACCCTTTTTAATGCATATGGGGTGAGAGAATGACATTCATTACCAAATGTTCTACTAGAATACCCAGAAGATAAGGTACAAAGTAAAATTAATGTGCTATTGGAACACATTTTCTTAAAAAAAATGTGCATACATTGTTTCAAACCCAAATACTTTTCTAAATATCAACATATCCTCAGACACAAAAGTCAAAAAAAAAAAAAAAAACCCTAATGTACCACTCGCAACTCTTTCTTCTCTGTAAAGTCCTGTAACTGAACTTTTTGCCAAAGTCAAGACTACCATTAGACACTGTTTTTACAAAGCAAACTACATATGCCAAAAGTAGGTGAGACAGTCACAATTAGAGTCAGTCTACACTAGCCACATTTGGGGTAGGCTGCAATTATAAAAGATCCTTAGAAGAACTAGGATCAATGTTTATCCATTATCAGATCACCCACAACCATTACTCTTCAGACTGACACTCCACACATCATGGAACACAGCACACCAGAAACTATGAAAGCTAATATTTTATTTTAATGACATGCAGAGTGGAAACAGCACATTTTAAAATCTGAACTCAATTACTGCTCTTAAATACCACGTCTTAAGAAAAGAAAAGCAAACTATCACAAAAGGAAACAATAAACTTTGCTTCTAAGGAATGCGGTTTTTCAAAAGGGACGTGGTGTAAAAATGGACTTTTTTCCATCTGAGTATTGAAACATTTATCTCAATTTCCACTTCCTTTTGGCTGAATAACAGTAGCTGCTCTGAAGATGTGCCAAGCTTGGAATGAGGGCTGATGTCAGTTTGATCTCAGATTGCCTCTTTGCTCCAAGGAAAGTAGGTAGAATAAATCTCTTGGGAAGACAAAGTGAACAGACACCCAGGATTAACTTTCCTGGTCACTCAAT
Source organism: Talpa europaea (assembly GCF_964194135.1). NCBI lineage: Eukaryota > Metazoa > Chordata > Mammalia > Eulipotyphla > Talpidae > Talpa > Talpa europaea. Next base: position 42,192,479 of record NC_140074.1, read on the forward strand.
CGCCCTTACAAAGTACGGCTCTGGTGGTATTTACCCGGCTGCTTAAGCTGCTTCTTGTTAACTATTCCTCTCTTTCCGTCCAGCTGGTAAGTAACCACTTCAATAAGGTGAAACCAAATGTGGCAAAAAAAAAAAAGAAGAAGAAGAAACACTCAATATTTACTACCAGAACTCTATGATGCCGATAAAGTGGAAAATGAAAAGTGTTATTTCAATTATTAAAACTGAAGGATCCCTTTTATAGTCTCTATAGCATGACCCTGTTGGAATATTTTACTCTTGGCATTCCATCCCTATTTCTTCCTCCTACTACTGCATGAAAACCCTCAACTTAGATATAACATTGATTTTAGATAAAAGTTGTAAGCTAAATCATTTGCCTCTATGAGTTTTATGAAAGTTAAAACAAGAGAATCAAAATTAGTATAACATGTATATAGAAGGGGTCTGTTCAGAGGGGAGTAGAGGAGGGTAAAAGGGACAGTCACAGGCGTCTACCCCTACAGCTCACCTACAGTCTTGCAATCTCGGAGAACCACATTCAAGAAACAAAGATGCAACTGTTTTCCAGATATTTTACAGCACAGGGTATGCAGGTGGTAGCCTGGCTCTACATTTGAGGAAATGCTAATAATTGCCTTATAAACAGAGATTTGCTAAAGAACATATCATCATCATCATCACTGCCATTATCGTCATCATCATTTGATACTTGTCAAATGCCCAAATTCACCAAGGTAGCAAGTGAAAAGATACAACACCAAACTACCATGAATGGAGACAGCCTCCACTGAGGCCAATGGCCTGAGGAACTCAGTGGCCAGAGAGGACTTGGAGGAAAAGGCCTGGGACTTAGTCTTCACATGTACAAGGTTTGGGGAATTTAAGAGGCCTCAGGCACAAGAGATAGTATCAGAATTTGCATCCCCAAACCATCTTCTCTTTGGGTAGAGGCTAATTCCCCTTCACTGTCCCCTTCTTCTTGTAGGCAAGTTGCCATCTTAACTGAGTTTTCATTTGCTCATTTGTGAGATACTTGCTTCCAACACTAAGGGTAAAATAAACATGTAAAACCACTTAACCAGACTGGTATTTCTCTAACTTTCATTTACATCAAATTACCTTAGGAGCTGGTGAAAATTTGGGTTCTGATTCAGCAGGGATAGGGAGATTCTGGAGATTCTGCATTTCTGACACTCTCCCATGCAATGTGCATGAGCCATGCCCAGGCTTTGTGGAGCAAAGGTTTAACACAAAAATGTGAGCTGCACTGATGAATTAGATATAATTCATCACCGTTGTGAGAAAAGAGTATATCTTATTACCTTCATCGTGAAACCAGCAGCACCCAAAATTAAGTGATCTCACAAAAGCAGTGTTTCCAGAGTTCCTATTTTTAAGTCATAAAAAATAAAGTTTCCTATAAGATAGAAGTTCCTATCCTTGGTTGCCCATTAGAATCACATGAAGAACTTTTCACCAAGAACCTGAGGGCAGAGATTCTGAAGTGATACCTATTGTGAGCATTTATTTCCCTAGGTGAGCTTAATAGAAATTGAGACATACTGACCTACAGAATGTAATTAAATGCTCTACTGTCAAATGGAATAATATAACTCAGAATCCCAAAAGTTGGAAATATTCAGGTCATATTAAATGATGTATGCCAAGATCAAAATTTGATAGATGATAGAGTATAAATAAACTTAGTTTATTATATATGCAAAAAATTTTCACTTCAAAATTATAAAGGAGATAATTGAAGTACAAACTTCTTACTACAGATTCTTGGGTACACAGAGAAACTAAAGAAATAATATTCCTAGCTAAAAACATTTTAGCTCTCAAAAATGATAAAGCCTATCTGTACCTGAATGGTTAGAACATGAACTCCATGGTCTAATGTCATAGGAATTAGATGCATAGGAGCCACAAAGATCTCCTATATCTTCTGCAGCTTACCTAGTCCAAAAAAAATGGCTATGACATTTTTGGATGGAACTCTTTGCACAGAAACCTACAGATGAGACCATACTTAAAGTAAGTCTTCCAGTAAAAGAATAAAACACTAAAGCAGTCAATATTTACACTTTGGGTTCCATGAAAGGAAATGTAAAAATCTCAGATTTTATTGACTAGGAGTTACTCTCTTAGGTAATTAATATATTTTTGCTACAAACTAGGTGTCAAGTATTAACACTTAGGACAACTAAGAAATAAAGATGTATGCCAGAAGTTCTCACAAGTGTGGTCTCTGGACCAGTAGCATCAGAACCACCTGGAAATTTGTTATATTATTAGAGATTATGATGAAAGCTCATGTTTGAGAACCACTATCTTCTACCTACTGGTTAGTCCTAAATGAGCCCATCACTTCTTTCCTTCTACTTGACATTTAACAGCATACAACCTCAGATCTCTAATCCCAAAAGACTTGCCAAACATCTGTTTATAAAATTACAATGTGGATTCAAAGGACAGGCAAATGATTCATCCCTCCATATACTTGAAATCTCATTTCTTAATTAAGACAGACCATCTGATGTTTCATATATATGCCCCATTGTTTTGGCTGCACATGGATTTGATATTATTGAATAGCACACTTAATGCCCTCAGCTATCATTTTATAGGGGTGTAATGGAAGATACTGCATGTAAGAAGATGTAATGACCCTATCGTGAAGACATCAAAGGAAAGTGGGCTTCCCTGTGACACTGTTTTCATGCCAAAACCTATAGATACTGAACTTACCCATATTTCCTTTTGTTTGGGTCACTAAAAAATGCAGAGTCTGGGCCTCCCTCGTGGTGCAGGCAGTTGAGCACAGCGCTGTGAAGCTGTCCGCAGCCTCTGCAGTGCCGGTTCGATCCCACCAGCCATGGGGGAACCCACATGGTGCAACAGACCTCTCCTGTCTCACCCGCTGCTCCCCTCAGCAGTGTATTTCAGTCATTCTGCCTGTTCTGTTCTCCACTCTGTCTCTGGTGAATCCTCTCACCGCTCCCCCCCCCCCACCTCTCACCTGTACCCCAGTTCTTGTATGCATAAATAAATAAATCTTTTTTAAAAAATGCAGAGTCTAACTTACCACACAGGTTGGGCTATTACATTGCTCTTTATAATCTCCACCCATATGTACTAACTTAATTTGAGATTTAATCTTGTTTTATTTTCATATTTGCCCTCCTATTTCCAAATCCATGTGTTCTTTAACATTTTATTGTATTTTAAATCTTATTGTCTTTTATTTGGATATAAATATAAGTTGCCTCAAACCTTTCTAGAATCTAGATAAGAAATGTAAATGTTTAAAAATTATTTTGGAAGAACCATGTACAGTGTGTTAAATTCAATTTTCTAAATGATAACATCATACATTAACTTACTGTTTGTCTTCAGGTTTTATAACAGATGGATCTGTCAAATTTTCTCCAACACCTCCAAAGAAAAAAGAAAATGCATTTAGCAAATAGGGATTGAATTTTCTCAGAAATTCAAGAAAATAAAAATCAAATTTTAAACCTACATCCACCCTATAGTAAATTAAACATCATAAGAAATAAGTGTGCTATAAAAATTGTCCAGATGTGTTTGACAATTTTAGTTAATGAACTGCTTCCCAAAACCCTTCTAGTATGCTATAATAAACTTCCAGGCTACAAATGAATGTTTAGTTGCATGTTCACACTTACTGATAGTGTCATTCATCATTCATTTGCCACTCACATATATTAGACAGTCTGATTTTATTTTCTCTAATTCTGAATGATCATAAAAAAGTATTAACATCCTCAAATCCTCATTTTACTGATGAGTATATTGATGTTCAAAGAGATAAAGCAATTTTTCAGAGGATGCACAATCCTCTGTATCACAAGTGATGATAACAGAATTCAAGCAGAGTCAAAACTCCCTCCCATTAGTCCACAGTTTCCTTGAATGGAGTCCATGAGTACTGAGCAAGGCACTGCGTGCTGTGTGACTCTGCAATAGATTCTGCAGTAGAATACAAATGTCCCCCAAAGTCTTCATCTGAGTGCTGGTTACACAGAGATAATCAGTTGTGAATTTTTTTTTTTTTGAGATGTGTGCTTAGTGCACTTTCTTGAATGTATGCTCTTCTTCAATAAAATGGACTTTTAAAAAAATGACACCAAAGCACAAAAGGATAAATACAATCTCAAGTGAACATGTATCAAAATAGGGATTTACACCAAAGTGAATCTCTGTTATGAAACACTGGTGGCAAAGAGACTGACCTCCCCTGGCAATAACTTTTCCCAGGCCAGCCTGTTAGGCAAGAGAACATGCTATCAGAGTATAACCCAACAATTTCTGAAATCACTTTCTATTCAGCAATGGTTCTCTTTGCTTGGAAGAGACCAACCTTGTGGGGAACACTATTTAAAAGCCATACACAATTTATACCATTGGTTTATATTTCTATTTGGTTAAAAAAAATAGTTTTCTAACCAATATTAAAATTTAATTTGCTTTTTTCTGTATATTTTACTGTATGCCAAACCTACATGCTAAGTGTAACCCTGATCATGTATAGATCTTTCCCCTAAGAAACTGACTTTCTAAGGAAAATAGTTGTTTAGAGTAGGGATTTTCAACCATTTCATAAAATGTCATGATCCTTTTTGTCAGTCTGGTGAGACTTCTCAGAAGTTTAAAATGCACAATTTAAACACAGAAGAAACCAACAAAACTAAAATAGAGTGATAAAAAACATGTTTCATTATTATATTGCAATATATGTGCTTCTTTACTAATATGTTATATAACAGGCTTTAAAACATGCTCTAATAACTACATTAACATCCAGCAATAATTATAAACAATATTTTGACCTATCTTTCAACCCTGTAAAGTATATGTTAACACCTGTATTGCTGTTATGAAAAGTCACAGGTATTGCTACTACCCCTATGGTTTGCAGTCTCCATCATAATTGAAAGGAATGATGAATTTCAGTTACGGGTTAGTGAAAGTACAGGTATGTTTTTTTCTGATCAAAAGTACACAGACACAGATGCTCTGAATTCTATTTAAGAACCCCTCACTTAGGGGCCTCCCCGGTGGCGCAGGTGGTTGAGCACTGCACTGTGAAGCTGTCCGCAGCCTCTGCAGCGTGGGTTCCATCACAGCCGGCCAGCAAGAATCCCACATGGCGGGGCAGACCTCTCCTGCCTCTCCCGCTGCTCCCCTCAGCAGTGTATTTCGTCAGTCTGCCTGTTCTGTTCTCCGCTCTGTCTCTGGAGAATCCTCTCACCCTCCCGCGCATCTGGACTGTACCCTGTTCTTGTTTAAATAATCTTTTAAAAAAAAATAAAATCTTAAAAAAAAAAAAGAACCCCTCACTTAGAATCTCTTTTCACACTGACTTGAACAGGGAAGAGGAAAGTAAGACAGAAACACAGTCTCAGGGAGAAGGGTGCAGATAGATGAGCACTACTCAAACTTTACTTGTTTTAAAGAAAAAGTCAAAAGAAGAAGAAGCTTGTCTGTGTTATTTTCCTTACAGATACAAGAAGGAAAATCCTAGAGAGGCAATACTTTTCTAACTATGCACTATATAAGCAGAACAGCAAACCAAAAGACAGCCACGTGCTTTCAATAAAGAGGCTGAACAATCCTCCATATGTTTAAGCTCAGACCCAAATTTGAGCATCAAGTGTCCAGCAATGATGAAAGCTTGAGGCTAATGCCTGAGTAAATTGTAAAATCAGGGATGTGACAGCACCTAAACAGGTCATGTCAATTGAGAAAAGGAAGTTTTATTAGAGGGGGGAAGTTGACCAAAATCATATTAGCTCCCATTTACTTTAAATCTTATTGCTTATTACATAGGCTGAATTCATGGGTCCTTTCATGTCCCTTCACCTTCTAATTATTTGACCTTTCCAAATCTCAGTGTTGTCATCTGAAAATATAAATAATATGGGACTTTATCTTAAGGAGTTACTGTGAGTGCTAAATGAACTATTATATGCAAACTGCTTAGCAAAGTGGCTGACCTAGCAGAAGCTAAAAAATGTCAACTGCCATTTTTATTAACTTTGATCAGTCAAGATCTTTTGTGAAATAAAATTCTATTCTCTTACCACTGTTGAAGTCATATTCTGATAATGTCATTCCCTGTGATTCCTAATGAGTAGACCCCCCCCCCATAAAAATGAGGGTATCCCTAAATCCAATCTGACAGTGCAGAGACTAACTACTAAATATATATGTAGGGGTCCTCTACTGGCAGAGGGGCATTCTAATATGTGAAAAATAGAAAGCAGCGTAGAGACCCAATCATTCATACACCCCAACCCCTCCCAGCTTCACAAGCAAATTTCAACCTTGGAGCCCATCCTACCCATATGTTCTACCAGATATTTAGAAAATATGGAAGGAAATAAGGCATTTTAACTTCTAAAAATCCCAGTGACATCTCTTTACCTGCTTTAAAGGAGTAAGTGCTCACCAACAGACAATAAGTAGCATGCCCCCATGGGAAACCCAGAGACTTACATTTGATCCCAATCACTGTGGGGTACATCAATGAACTCCTACATCTATGGAAAAAAGTTATTTCTTTGTAGCAGAAGAATTCATCATGATGATGATACTGATGCAAATGCTGACTTATTTTAAAAATTGTTTAGTTGAATAAAAAATTAATATCTCCAAAAGTTCTTTGAAAAATTATGACCTCTTTTTAAATGCTACAGACCACTGTAATTTGAAATGCATTTGTTTTTAATTCCCATTGCTGGGAATTGAATGTTGGATTTCAAGTGTAATGACGATGATTCAGGCTCTCACATTCTTAAAAGGAAAGAGACTGGAAAACTACAGAATAATTATAAGTGAGCAAAATTGGTCAAATCTCTCCTTAGAGTTTAGCCTCCTGGCCTGGTGTGGCAGATCCGGGTATAATAATTGGTACTCCCTAGGAAGAAAGTAAAGAGGAGGAGAAAAGAAACAGAAAGAACAAAACTACCTCATTTCTCATTCCTTCTTTCCCTAGTAATAGGGAGTGACAGCAAGCTGATCAGGCACTCATTCTAGTGATGCCAAAGCTGAGGTTTCCCTGAAGTTACCACCAGGACCACACAGTTAAGAGGAGACTCCCCACAACTCAAGGTTAACCTCCACTTTAAAGAATCATCAGAGGTTTAATATTAACGAATATTTATTAAGGGCTTATTCCATATCAGGAACTTGACTCATTTTAGCCCTTTCACAACTCTATGAGTTAAGGGCATAATATTATTTTCTCCACTTACAAATGAGGGGTGGGACTAAAGTGGTCACCCCCTGGTGACAAGCTAATTTCATAGTGGAGCCAGGAGTCAGACCCCAGCTTGTAATTCCGGAGTATTCCTCCTAACTGCTGTTAACTGGCTTCTAAATCTCCACTCCTACCACCCAGATGATGTATGTCATCTCCCCAAAGACTAGAAATAATAATCATTTAAATATCATATAACTGAACCTTTAAGAATATATTATATTCTCCCATTTTTCTTTGCCAATCTGGTTTGGATTAAATATGATAATGCACATAAGCCTTTAACCAAGTGCCTGGCATAGATTAAGTACCTAATAAATATTAGCTAGTAGTAATAATAACACATAACTGCTTATAATTGCTATTATATGGTTCATGTCCTTCCATAAACTCGTGTCTAACCAACTGGTCAAAATTCTCCAATGACTATCTCAACTTCTTCAAGCTCATTCTATGATGTCCATTCTTGCCTTCTTTGAAGGCCAATGTTTTGACAGAGTTTACTTGGAGTGGCCTATTTCTGCAATTCACATAATTACCCAGTAAAAGAATAAAGTTAATTCCCTTTCCCCCCCCCAAGACTATCAATGCAGCATTTGTTCTGTTTAATGTCACTTTGGATTACTAAGAGACATAAAAATCCCCAAACATAAACATCATTAAACAAAAACCTATTCAAGTAGAATACAAAACACACTGAAGAGTCGTCATTAATTCCTTAAAGTTTTTCTTTGGTTGTTTTTTTTTTTTTGTATGTGTGTTGTTTGTTTGTTTCTGATTTTGCTTTTTAAACAACTCCACCCAAAATTCAAAGCACACACTCAAGTACAGATGAAAACAATCAACCTCTCCACAACATGAGCTGCAAAAGCAGATGCCTTGGGCAGCAGCAGGCTGGATTTACATGGATCAAGTACTTGCTAGTTTAAAAGCTGAATCATCCCAACTGTTTTAACTTTATATTGCATCCTAAAACATTGTGTTTGAGGGCTTGAAATGTAATTCAACATTGTGAACAGCACAGATTTGAAAGGACACAAGTCCTCATGTGTAGTTATAACATACACGTACATCCTTCAGCACGTGGCACAAATTTCAATCAAAATGGCTTTATACTCTTACTGGACACTGATCATGAAACCCCAGGATCCCTGTATGTACTGTCCCCAACCTCTATGCCTGACTTTCAGCACAGAATCCCAGGACTGGAGAGATGGGAAATTAAGAGAGAACGAGGAAAAGTCTCGATCTTTTTAAATGAACCAGAACATGGTTATGTCCTTCGGGTATGGAATGTATAAAGAATAAAGGACAGCACAGTGAGAAGGAAAGACCATGGATGGTCAAAATAGCTTAAGTCTGCTTCCTGGTTCCCCATTAAGTAGCTGTGCAACCTTGGGCAAGTTATTTAAGCTTTCTGGGCCTAAATTCCCCATAAAATCTACCTAGAGGTGCTGCTCCTGGGATTAAATGAGATAACTTCTATGAAAGTTCCTGGGCTAAATCCCTTATTTAAAACCAAAGCCACAGTCAGTGAGCCCAGGGACTAAACTTTGACCTTAATACACATTACGTTCAGTTCCTGCAAGGAAAGCCTGCTAGAGATGCTCTGTTTTGTGCTACAGGATTATAAATCACATGTGAGGTGTTGATAGTGGGGAGATGCACTGATCAAAGGCTTCTATTAAATAAGAATGCACCATGTCTCCTCTCTCAGACTGAGTTTGTACTTTCATGAACTGTCATATCAAGGTACATAGCAAAGAGCAAACTAAAACATAAATTGCTAAAGAAATGTACTCAAAGTCATGGAAAAAAATACACAGAGTTTAAACTTTCTTATATGTGTAAGTGTTTACCTGTTATTGTGGACTTAAGTTCAAGGTAAAACTGGAAAAATTATTTCCCATTTGGGTCAAAGTTATACATGCCTTTACATTTTAAGCAGTTAATCACTTGTCTATATTTTCCCCTTCATCTCAACAGCAAACAGAGAGGTGGTGGTGATCACCACTGTACCAGGTATCTGAAATCAATAACCCACCTTTCCTGAAAGCTAGAGCATAACTCTACACATTGCCCCTTCTGTGTCCTACAAGATCTCTCAGGACACCTGTCTGGTTACTCCCACTAAAGACAGTTTCACAAATAATAAGTAAGTTTAGAAAACAGATACCATCTTTCAGGTTTCAGATTTAAAATTTTAAAAGCATACACTGTCAGGCCTCCCCTGGTGGCGCAGGTGGTTGAGCGCTGCGCTGTGAAGCTGTCTGCAGCCTCTGCAGTGCCAGTTCAATCCTGGCCAGCCAGCAAGGGTCCCAGTGGCATGACAGACCTCTCCTGTTGCTCCCACTGCTCCCCTCAGCAGTGTATTTCGTCAGCCTGCCTGTTCTGTTCCCTGCTCTGTCTCTGATGAATCTTCTCACTCTCTCACGCATCTGGCCTGTACTCCAGTTCTTGTATAAATAAATAAATCTATCTTTATTTTTTTAATTTTTTTTAAGATTTATTTATTTATACTGGGTACAATGAGAAGCATGGGAGGATGAGAGAATTCACCAGAGCCAGAGCAGGGAGCAGAACAGGCAGACTGACGAAGTACACTGCTGAGGGAAGCAGAGGGCACGGCAGGAGAGGTCTGCACGCCATGTGGGACCCTCGCCAGTGGCCAGGGATCGAACTGGTGCTTCAGAGGCTGCGGGCAGTTTCGCAGCCCAGCACTCAACCGCTGTGCCACTGGGAAGGCCTTAAATAAATAAATCTTTAAAAAAAAAAAAGCATACACTGTCAAGGGCTGTCTCCACTAAAGGTCCTAACTACAGCATTGGATGAAGAACGAACTGGGGTCAAATGTAGGTGACAATGGTAAAGAGAAAAGCAACCCCGGTCAGTTTCCTGAGCTTTGCCTCACAGTTGTTAAAGTCAAGTTCTGGCTATCAATCACCTTGCAAATCCAAAACCAGCAGCTCTCCCCGAGTATACTCATAGGTCCAGTGAGAGAAAGCCAACATTAGCTCCTCCAGGGTGTTGCTGGGGGCAATTTCATCACCATTGTTGTTGTTGTACTTCTGGAACTCTCCTGTCATATACTTCTCAATGGTCAGCCATTGGTTGGCTGAATGATAGTATATTAAGAAAACTTCCAGGAACCTATGAGGGAAACAATTGGTCATTGATCTCTCACAAGGCAGCAAAATTGGGACTCACCTTACTGAAGAGTCACAGGTGAGATTACCTAACTCTCATCTTACACAGCCTTGATGCCCTTGTTCTTTGGCTTCTACCAGAAGCAAAAATTGGGAGTTTTTCTCATGCTTACCTGCCTCTCAACTTTGGGGAAATTTTCTAAGTCTTTGCATACCACTCCCAACTCTTCTTACCATGCTCTATAAAGTTCCTTGTAAAGGAAACAATAAAACCTTACTGTAAGTCCAAATTATGTTCAGTCTTACTGAGTGAATGAATGAATGAATGAATGCAAGTATGGGAAAACACTCAAGTGAAAGTAACAAGATTTTGATCTTATAAAGCTCTAATTTCTATAAGATATTGAGGGAAGAAACTGTGCTTAAAATAGAAATGTTATTCTACCATCATGTTCCTGGACATTAGTAACTACAGTCAGGATTTATCTGCTTGTTTAACATAATTAAGATTTAGTCAAGGTCTCTGCTTGACCTTCCCTTCTCTAGTTACATAAACTCAGTAATTTAAGCTATGATATCTCTGGGATATCTTATTCTCTTTTTACCAACCTCCAGAACTGTGGGAGTAAGAACCCAAAACTGAGGTAAGAAATAAGATCATGGATAAATTCCTCATGGGTCAAGTATTTCTTCTGACTACTGGGGCTGAGAAGAGATTGATAGAAATTCCTACTTAAAATGAAGGGCCAGGATGCCAGTATTTCCTCACCTGGGCATATAGGGAATGGTTTGTGGTTTCACTTGGTTGAAGGTATAAATCAGTTTCTGAGCAGCTCTTTGTTGTTGAATTTCCTACAAAATAGGGAACATTGGGGAAAATATTGGTTTGCTAGCTACTAATTAATAATCATAAAATTACTAGAAGCTTCCCAGATGTGATATTTTATCCTATTTAAATTCCACCACTTCACACTCAAGACCAAATCTCTACAAAACAAAAATAACATAATACTGCCACCGCCAAAAAAGAACAGGTTTCCCTTAGGGTTGAAGATAATGGCCTTCGATCAAGATGTAGTCAGATCTGTTTTCTTAGATCTGTCCATCTGGGCTCTAGGTCTCTGACTTACCCTGAGGCAAAGATGAAGCACAGTATTCTCCTGGAAGATTTTATGCCATGCCTGCACAACCTCAGGAAGAAAGGACTTCACAATGAAAACCTGCCCCGGCTTGAGAAGGTCATCCTCTGACCAGGTGCTGATGACTTTCATGGCTTTGCGGAGGCCGCCATCCATCTCCTCTCGGGACAACACCTGAATCATTGCAGATCTCCCATGCTGGGACCAAGAAGACATGCTTTTATCAAGGTTCAAAGGGGAACTCTCTTCTAGTCTGTAGACAGTTACCTCTTCTCCTGCTGAAAGAGAAGTGCAGGTAAGGAACTCAGTGAGCTCCTGTGCCTGGGACACGGACCGCATCCTAAACATCAATTTAGAATCAGACAGTGAGAAGGAAAGTTTTCAGGCTATTTTTTGTCCAGTAAAGAGAGGGGAAGAGGAACAAAACATCAGATGCTATACAAGAATTAAGTTGTTCTTCTTATAGACTATAACTGGACAACAAAATGAAAGCAGTAAGGATGTGCTTCTTTTGTTAAGGACAAATACTTCTAAAGAGATAGTTTACCCCTATGTTTTGCATAATGCTATTTATGTCCCTAAGGAAACTTTTGTCCCTAATAGTCCCTCCCATTATTTTTCAATAAGCCAAGACATACTGTATATCTGTTAGGTACTCGCTTATTCTAGGTGTGTATGTGTGTATGTATACAGACACACACACACACACACATTTTTGCTCCTATGGGGGTGATATCACTCTCATGCAGAATGCATGGTTAAATCGATGGTTTAACAGATGGGATTAGATGGAAGCAGGATCATACCTTCTCCTTCCTTATTCTTTGGACAAGTTACTTAAAGCCTCACTGTCCTCATCAGCATTTGGAGATAAAAATAACACTCATTTCACTGAGTTTTTGTAAAGATTAAATATGTTAACTTAGCTGTAGGAAACTAGAACCTCGGATACAAACTCAATCCCACTTAAACTACTTTAGACACAAAATGTTCTTAAACTACTAGAAAGCTTCCCCATTAAAGAAATGCAGGGAACGATTCTTATTTAGCTTAGCCTGCACCTAATTCAGTATTTAATGCTTCATAACAAATAAATCCTACACACAACTTCTGTTGAGATTGCATTTAATTTTCTTCTTTTACCTCTGCTTCAAATAGCTTTTTATATGAGCACTGTTTCACATGTACTAGTTTACCGAGGAATCTATTCACTCAGTCACGCATTTAATTTTTACTCACAAACATTATCAGTTATGCTAGGTGAAATATTTTCAAAAATTTCTTTTTGGGCCTCCCTGATGGCACAAAGGGTTAATTAAGTCTCAGCACTATGAAGCTATCCCAGCCACTACAGCATAAGCTGGATCCTGGCCAGGGAGTTAACCCACATGGTGCAGCAGACCTTTCCTGTCTTGCCCACTGCTCCCCTCAGCAGTGTATTTCAGTCTGTCTGCCTGACCTGCTCCCCACTCTGTCTCTGGTGAATCCTCTCACCCCCACCCCAGCACCGCTGATCTACACCCCAGCTCTTGCATGCATAAATAAGTAAATTCCTTTAAAAAAAAATTCTTTTCTATACCCAGATAAATGACACTGAAGATCTCTGTAGAGTTCTAAATACCTAGAGGATTTACTGAGTGGAACTACTGAGTAACAAAACCAGCCACGGAGCCCAGCAGAAACAGAAGACACTTGCAACTGTCAGAAGCCACCCGATCTCCCCACGTGAGGAGTGTGAGAAGAATCACAGCCTAAGACATTTGTGGGGACCCTTGTTATAATCTCACAGATCAAAGAAACCCTGGTAGCCTTAGCTAATACAATCTTCTTTAGCTCACTACTGACTCGTTAAAAAGGCATCTGCTGTCTGCACTATACAAGTAGTTTACACAAAACAAAACAAACAAAAAACAATATACAAAGTGTTTCTCTTCAGAGACCAGTTAGCTTTCATCATGTTGACATTTATCACTTTCTTCTGTGTTCATTACATATGGCTGGTTGATTTTTTTACTTTCCTATTTACTTCCAGGCTAAGTCAGTGAAAGTCAGGTGCAGTATTGCTTTCTTCCTAACTGCTGCTCATTATAGATCCCATTCCCAAAGAAATAAATTTTGACCCTAGATTTTGGATGGGAAGTTTCAAGAGTTTCCATTTTAGGAAATTATCTCATTAAAGTGCAACCATTAGCAAAACAAAAATTTCAACTAAAATATTTTCTCCTGTGATTTACTCTCATGTTATGCCTCCTTCCTGGCACAGCCTCAACAGAGGTGGGGACAGCACTCACCAAACAGCTGGACTGGTGTAAATGGTATGGTCTGAGAAAGCCTCATTAAATTGTTCCTTTCAATGGCTGCAAACACAAACAGATTTACTATTTTAATTATGCATCAGTGAGTTGAATTTACAGAAAACCTCCCCAACAACAATATATTTATATAATGCTAAAATATTTCAATTCAAAGACCTTTTATATTTGCCTTTACCAAAAGTATTATCTACAATACAGTTTTTTAAATAAATTATGTCTTAAGCAGGGAGGATATCCCAGTCTTAGTAACAGATTACATGAGTAACATGGTCTGAGGTCTGACTTTCACCTCCACTCTCCTGAATATCAAATCACATACTAATCCATACATATGTGGACTTTCCTTTCAAAAGGCATTTTAATCTGTGATCTTCCGTCTCTGGTTTTTCTTTCCCAGAGCAAATCTCATGCACGGTGGACTGTGGGGACATCTACTGTTGACTTTGCACAGTTCACCTTTTCCCAGAGAGAGTTGAAGACCAATTTTAATTAGAAGCAAGTGATCTGCATTTTCCTGTTAAGAGCCGGATCCGAACAGATGAGAGTCAATATGAGTTACAGTATTCCTCACCAGAGACTTTCTTAAGTTGACAGCTGGAGTCAAAATAATAGATTACTGCCGAGCTGAAATACCGTTTACAAGAATCTGGAATGCGGAGTCTGGAAGCCACTGAAACACTATTCACTACAGAGGAAAATTCAGGGTAAGGCAGTCTGTTACTGGACCCTGAACACATGACCTTGATATAATAATAATGGTAATCACTTGCCAATAAACACTGACTCATGTGCCAAGATTTAGACTGTGTAAAAAGCTTGTCCGTGTATATCTCACCCAATGCTGAGAGCAATGACACCCAAAAGACCACCCAATGGCATGAGTCCAGGGGTTGCCATCTTACTTTGCATTTCAAAGTGTTTTCCTCTCAATTCTCCACTAGCCCTTTGGCAAATTGTTCCTCAGGAAGGGTAAGTACAATTATTCCCACATTGAAAGAAAAACAACTGAAGCACTCTGAAGTGATGCTGCTTAAGAGAAAGACCCTTGACATCTTTGTTTAATAACATCCTTGTAAAGTGTCTTTGTTGAACTTTCTCAGTGGGGTTGGCATTCATTAAGCAACTATATGTTCAGAGGGTCCGATGAGGGTACAAAATCCTTCCTTAAAGAGCTGGAGTCAGGCCTGTCTCTTTCCCTTTCCAAAAAATCTGAGACCTCTGGCTTTGGGCCTATTTTGAACTTGTAAGGAATTTTTAGATCTCACAGTCATAGTTTTCCTTTACAATTTGGAACTTGCCAAAACAAACAAACAAACAAACATGTTTTAATCCAGATTCTCTTATATCCTAACAAACTTATTTTCTCAAACTGATAGCAAGGTAAGACATCTGAATGTTCTTATCAGATTGAATGAAAACTTTTCAAGGTGGGGGTCATGTTGATACTATAGAATTCATCAATGTTTCTCTTCACAAATGCAGAATCACAGATGCTCAGCTCAGCTGACATGTCCATGTGCACGTGCATCCTACCTGAATAGTGATGGTGAGGTTCTTGAGGGCTTTTTAAAGAGGCTGAGATTTCTGAAATTATAGAGAAGATTGGCATTTTAATTACTTGGCTAGAGATAAATACATGCTTGTGAATATATTGCCTTCAAAGTTATTATTGAACAGGTTAATCAGATTGGCTCCTCGGTATTTGAAAAAGATTGCCTAATATCCTTTAACCACATTATTGTGCATCGTATCCTGACAGCTTCCAATCATCAATGTAATATCTCCAAACATATTTATATAGGGAATTGAAGAAAGACAGGTAATATTAGCCGCAAAGATGTATTTCCTCTGAACCAATTATACCTCTGGGCTGCAGAAGGCACTCAGCTGCCCATCACATTTCACAACATCCCAGAAGCACAATTCTCTGACTTCCCTACCAAGATGCGGCACATATATAAACACATTATTAATACCAAGTTATTAGCAGACTACTTCACTGACCTAAAATGACAACAAAATGATGAAAACACATTAAGATCTATGTACCCAAAACAAAGGAGTAGGAGGAGAATAGGACGCCAAGGAGTTTGGTTGGTTACAGAAGGACTGTGTGTTGGGAACACATTCTGCAAGTTTAACTGGTTCTCTTCTATCTTCTCAAGTCCTAAATTACAAGGCTCCAGAGAAATCCTTGCAACAGTTATGCCATTTCATAAAATCAAAATTAAAGTGGAGAAGTTTAGTCTCATGATGGTTACTGCTTGATGCCTAGTAGAGTAAGCAGCGAGTAAGCAGCATAATGAGCCCGTTTTCACAGATCTCTCCAGCTTCTTGATGCTGAATAAGGAAAGGAACAAAAATCCCTTCCTTTGGGGGTGCTTGGTTCATAGTAAAACCAGAAAAAAAGACTCTTCCTTTATAAATTCATTCAATAACAAAAAATAAAGTTTTCAGTTCCTGTTATAGGTCAGGCAAGGTGTGACGGATATGAATATGATGTGACTTACATTCTAAAAAAGTAAATATGAAATACTGGGAAAGAAAGATATGTAAGGGGCCTCCCTGGTGGTGCAAGGGGTTAAAGCACCACGCTATGAAGCAATACACAGCCTCGGCAGCATGAGTTCGATCCCGAGCTGGCCAGGGAGCAACCCACATGGAGAGGCAGACATCTCCTGCCTCATCTGCTGCTCCCCTCAGCAGTGTACTTCACCCAATCTGCCTGTTCTGTTCCCTACTCTGTCTCTGGTGAATCCTCTCACCCCCCTCATCGCTGGCCTGCACCCCAGCTCTTGTATGCATAAATAAATAAAAATCTTTTAAAAAAAAAAGAAAGATATGTAAGCGTCTCCCTGGTGGCACAAGGGTAAAGACACAGCCTGTGAAGCTGTCCACAGCCTCTGCAGCACGAGTTTGATCCCCGGCCGGCCAGGGAGCAAACCAGATGGCACCGCAGACCTCTCCTGTCGCGCCCGCTCCTCCCCTCAGCAGTGTACTTTGGTCAATCTGCCAGTTCGGTTCCCCACTCTGTCTCTGGTGAATCCTCTCACCCCTCCCCCACACCTCTGGCCTGTACCCCAGCTCTTGTATACATAATAAATAAATCTTTAAAAAAAAAAAAGACATGTAAACATAATCACAATTCCTTTTGTGATGCTGCGATCTACTATACTGGTGATATACAGAGATGCTTATAAAAACCTTCATAAACAAATAATATGAAATACTTCAAGAATGCAGTATTTCAATCCGATAAAGCTGAATTTCTATCCTGGCATCATCATTGAAGGAGACAGTAAAATCTTGTTCATATTCACTCAACATATACTCATTGAACATACCTATGTGATACACATTGGTCTATGCTAGAGAGAAAAAACAGTAATGAAACATTCTCTGGCTACATGCTACTAAAATGAAATGGAACATTACCTATCCATACTTAGCGGGTGTGATGCATATAGATTACATATATATCAAGCTAAGAGGTTATGATGTATGGGGAACAGGGAGGTTATGACCTTCTGTAGCATGACTAGCCAAGGTCTCTTTGATAAAGTAAAATTTGAGCATACACCGGAGGGAAGAGACAGGTGAGCAGTGTGGATAAATGACTATGCCAGGCAGAAGCAACAGCAAATGCAAACACCCTGAGGCAGGTCGCTGTGCTAAGGAGGAGGATGTGGATGGTGTGGATCACGCTGAGAAGAAATGAGGTTAAAGAGCTAGAGGAGGGCGAGCAAATCAACAGGATCTTGTAGACTGTGTTTGAACTTCACTGTTACAGAGTGCGATGAAAGATCATTTGAACAGAAGAGAGGCTATTTGGCTTTCAGTTTAAAAGCATTATTCTGGCTGCTCTCTGAAAACAGGCTTTTAGAGGGCAATAGTTTGGAGGTCAGCAAAGAGATGAAGACTGGTATGTGGAGGTAGAAAAATAATCAGATTCTAGATATATTTCAAAGGATTTACTGGTTTGTTGGATGAAGGAGTGTGAGAAAATGGTAGTAAAGTATGATCACAAGACTTTGGCTTCAGCAACTAGAGGGGCGGAGTTGCCATTTGCTGACATGGGTGAGAGGGAGATGGAACATTTTGTTTTAAATGCCTCTAAACACCCATATGTTGTTAATAGGTAAGTGGCTGTGTTCTGCATGACAGAGGTATCAGATGAAAAATCTCATGAGAATGATTCTGGAAATTTGGATTGAGGCAGGACTGTCAAAAGCATTGAGAAAAGACTTGGAATTTTAGTCTATCCAGTAGGAAATGGAAAACCATTGAAGATTTCTATATATGTAGGTGAAAATTTACTGTTCAGAAAGATAATTCCAATAGGAACATAGGAAAGATTAAAAAGAGAGAAACCAACCACAATGCTGACACAAAATCAAGGACAAAAGAAAGTATACATTTATTTTAGGAAAACAAATGACAGCTTTAAGGCAGGAGAAGCAGGATAGAGAAAAACACAGTTTTTAGGGGCTTTGTGGAGGCGCTAAAGTCACAAAGCCCCTTCCTCCCATTCTGTTTTCCTGGGGAGGAAGGACCCCCTGCACTGAGAATGAGACAACTTGACACAGATCACAAAATAAAATTAGTCTTTTTTTTTTTAAGCAGTGTTATTTAAAGATGAGGCTCAAGGTAATGTGGAGTTAAGAGGCAAAATTGATAGATAAGAATGAAATATTGTCAACAACTAAAATTTCCAGTTTGGGTGAAGGAAGAGGAGGCTTGTGGGAACAAGAGCAGTCAAAACAGAAATACAAGAGTGCCAGAAAAGAAAGGCTGCATGGAAACCTAGAAAACAGATCAACATCAAAACAAGTTCAATGAGAACTAGGAAGAGGTCATGTGATTTAGCAGTTTTATTGGCATTTCAGTAGCATCGTGGGGACAGACGCCATGAGCCAAAGAGCAAATACGAATATTTTTTCAATTAAATTAGAGGTGAGGTCTAAGAACAGCTGTTTATAAAGTAGAAAAATACTATTTTTCGTTTTTATACAAAATGACAAGTTTGTAGTTGAAAGAGAAGAACTACAAAGGAACTGAAAAGCTATGAACACGGAATGGAATAAGACCACAGAAAAGGAAGATGCCAGGGAAAGTAACTGTTGTTGAGATAAAAGGACTGAATGGGAGAAAATATTTGCATACCATACCTCTGATAAGGGACTGATATCGAAGACCTACAAAAAGCTCACACAACTCAACAAAAAGAAAACAAATAACCCAACCAAAAGATGAGCAGGAGAGATAAACAGGCACGTCTCCAAAGAAGATATACAGATGGCCAACAGACATAAAAAATGTTCATCATCACTGACGGTCAGGGAGATGAAAATCAAAACCACAGTGAGATACTACCTTATAGCTGTAAGAATGACCCATATCAAAAAGATCAAAAAACAACAAAGCCTAAAAGAAGCCCTCATACACTGTTGATAGAAATGTAGACCGGTCCACTCCTTGTGGAAAACAGGATGGAGATTTATCAAAAGATTAAAAATGGATCTGCCATATGACTCAGCAGTCCCACTCCTAGGTATTTACTTAAAGAATACAAAAATACTAATTCTAATGAAAACATGCACTTCTTTGTTAACTGCAGCACTTTTTACAATAGCCATGCTAGGGAAACAGCCTAAGTGCCCAAATATGGATGAGTCAATCAGGACTCATGGAATTCTACTTTGCTCTCAAAGTCTAATACTACTTTGCTATCAAAAAGATAAACTCCTGGGCCTCCCCGGTGGCGCAGCGGTAGAGCGCTGGGTTGCGAAGCTGCCCGCGGCCTCTGCGGTGCCGGTTCAATCCCCGGCTGCTCCCCGGCCACCGGAGGAGGGTCCCACATGGCGCGCAGACCTCTCCTGCCGCCCGCTGCTCCCCTCAGCAGTGTACTTCGGTCCTTCTGCCTGCTCTGCCCCTCGCTCTGGCTCTGGTGAATTCTCTCACCCTCCCGCGCTTCTGACTGTACCCAGTGCATGTATAAACAAAACAAACAAGCAAACAAATAAAGAAAGAAAAACATGCCTCTATTAAAAAAAAAAAAAAAAGATAAACTCCTGCCAAATGTGGCAACATGGATGAAAATGGGGGGGATTTGGGGCTCCCTGGTGGCGCAGCAGTTGAGCGCTGGTTTGCGAAGCTGCCAGCAGCCTCTGCAGTGCCGGTTTGATCCCCAGCCGCCAGGCAAGGGTCCCACATGGCGCGCAGACCTCTCCTGCCGCCCGCTGCTCCCCTCAGCAGTGTACTTCACCATTCTGCCTGTTCTGCTCTCCGCTCTGGCTCTGGTGAATTCTCTCACCCTCCCGCACCTCAGACTGTACCCAGTGCTTGTATAAATAAATAAATAAATCTTTAAAAAAAGAAAAGAAAAGAAAAGAAAATGGTGGGATTTTGCTAAGCAAATAAATCAAATAAATTAGAAGGAGAAAGACAGATACCAGCTGGTATTACTTATATGTGGAATACAGAGAAACCAAATAAAGTGTCAGATAAAGTCAAGCTAAGAATTAACACAAGAAAGTTCACTGTAGAACTGAGTCTGTATGAGAGGGGAGTCAGTGGGGCAAGACTAAAGTGGGAGAAGGAGGACTATGGACTATGGTGGAGAACCATAGGTGTCCTGTGGCAAGTGCAATGTGGCATCCACACCTAAGGGGGGAGATGGCTGTACTTATAAAACACAAACAATGTAAATCATTGTTACCTCAATGGAAAAAAAAAGAAAACAAAGAAAGAGAAGGTGCCCAGTCTTCATCAAAGGGTCAAGAATATGAGTGAGAGCTAATAAATTGTGGCTATGGTTAAGAGTAGTTGAGAGTGGCATTAGCAGGAAGTTGTCTCGCGTAGCTTAGCCGAACTTAGCCATTTGAGCCATAGTGTCCTACTGAAACCATAAAGGAAAAGGCATTTACATACAATCTTATGAATGACTTAGTGAGCAACATGTAAAAAAGTGACAGTAAGAGTTGTTGAAAGTCTAAAATGAGTTCAGTGATTTTGCCCTCACTCACAGAGAAAAATGGAAAATCATAAAAACAGGTGATTCAAGAAATTTTAAACCAGAAATAAGTCCTGGTTATCTTCAACTTTCTATTTTTCTACTGAACTCTTTACTTTGTATGGTAGACAAAAATCATAAATAGAATTTCAAGGACTACAAACTCTCAGGAGGAATGTGAACCTTACAATTAATAAGATGAAAAAATTAAAATGTTTAAATATAAAAACTTACTGTCAACTCCACTTGAACTTCTCATCCTGTTTGAAAAATTAAAAGTAATGCTTTAAATCTTGTAATGATTAAAAAAATATGTAAGACAGCAACATGCAGTCTATGTATATAATTCTTTGAAAGAAAACCATCAGTTATATCTGACTCATATCGTTATCATGACAGAAGCAGTTTACAGTCTTACAGTTATTTTCATAAAAAAAAAAATAGTACCCAGTATGCATGTAATCCATTTACTATACATGCCCTAAGCTAACTGCAAAGCAGTTGTTGGTTTTTGTTTTCAATTAGCAATGTGATCACACAACATATATAAGATTTAACTGTGTTTGTGTTGTTCTGGATCAATTAAACTAAAGGGTTTCCTGAACTATGCAAAGTAGATGCCTACAAATGAGTCTATGAATGTCTCCGGACAAGTCTACAAATCAGTTTCATTAGCCCACGTGGCCCCTAAATGTTCACAGGCTGAAATTAGTTCTCTTTAAATTGTTACTTGCCCTGCTCAAGTGCACAAGTGGCCACAGGCATCTCTGAATAAATGCATTCAAAGAATATCTCCAGTATTTAAGGTCCTTGGGGAACAAAGTACAATTACAATTATTGTTTAATTTCATGCTGCAATAACCCACTACTCTGCATGAGCACAAACTACTGAACCTTTGGGAGAAAAAAAGTCATGTGCACTTTAAGTCTAGAGGCAGGCTTGCATGGAGAGACCTTGATGGGAGGGAGCTCCAGGAAAAAAAAAAAAAGGCCATCTCAAATAGAGCGAACTGCAAACCGAAAGTCACCTTCTACCTGCTTGTTTATCAGCTGGCCCTCTGTAGTGTAGGCAGTCTGATTTCTACTCCTATAGCTGTATGGACAGTTAACCTGATGATGTAACTTGGCAAGTTTGGAAAACATGACAAGCAAAATGTAATAATCTTTGTTTTCTTGGTTTTCAATTTTTATTTCTCTGAATAAGTAAAATTGCAGGAGGAAACGCAACTCCACATCCTTGTGAGTTCTCTATCTCCTTTCTCTTCATCCCTATCTTCCCTTGTCCCTCTGTCTCAATACTACTCAAAGAATTGCTGCTTTGACAAATACCTATGATGTTAACCAAAAGTTTACAGGAAAACTTATATAATAAATTATTTTTGTTACTGCTAAGAAAAGGAAAATATCGTCATTGGACACACACTTTTTTTCTCATTTTCTGACCAAATTGAAACTTTATTCCAATCAGGTTAAAAAATATAGAAACCAGGGGTTCCATGGTGGCCTAAGGGTTAAGTGTCAGCACTACCACCACAATGGCCTAAGTTCGATCTTCAGCCAGAGAGCTAAACTACATAGTGCAGCAGACCTCTCCTGTCTCCCTGCTGCTCCCCTCGGCAGTGTATTTCAGTAGATCTGTCTGTTCTGCTCCCCACTGTCTCTGGTGAATGCTCTCACCCCCTGTACCTCTGGCCTGCATCCCACTTCTTCTATGCAAAATTAAATAAAATATTAAAAATAAAAGAAGAAGAAGCCAAAGATGTTAAAGATACACATTTAGAAATACTCACGGGGAGTCTCTACTGAGTTTGGCGCTCTGAGGATTCCACAGAGAGTTTTTGCTCAGATCCTGTACAGAAAGGAAGGTCATCACATCTTCACCCAACATTCTCCCACCCCAAATTTCCAGAGTATGTACTCCTTAGAGGATATATTTCTTTTTTTCCCCTCCCTTGATATTTCTCCTCTAATAAACATACCAAACTGAAGCTAGAAAGATGGATAACCGTAGCACAATATCAGAGTAACTCCATGTGCTGCTGGGCTTTTAATAGAATGAAATTACTTTTATGGGGACACTAAAGAATAAATATAATATATAAAGGTTTTACAGCAATGAGAGTAAACATGAAATCAGTTCATGATAAGAAATGAATGTCAAAGTTGACAGACAAAAATGACAATTACATCATTAACATATTATCATTTCAGTTGATTATTATTTAAAATAACATTGCCTTGAATATATCTCATTCTATTGCCTATTTATATTCAACTATTATTTTTTGAAATCTAGTACATTCCAGGGACTACTCTATTTGGTTGTCATTTTTACTATCCACTATCAATTATCTCATAAGGATAGCAATAGCTCCACTTAAGAGACACAGACAATGACGTTCACAGGTTAGGTGATGTATATAGCTTTGAAACCTAGGAAGCGGCAGTGTCAGGATTTGAACACAGGTTCCTACCTCAACCTCAAGCAGTCATATATTTTACTTTCATTACCTTTCACATACTACATTCTCATAACATCTAAGGATTTTAATATGGTATACATTCACACAGGGGATTTACATACAGTTCCCAAGTTCATACAAATAATATTCACACCAACACCAAAATTAGGTTTCTTGGGTTAGTCTAACTAGACCACACTGCCCATATGATAAACGGCAATTACACAGGCATATATTAGTAGAAATTAAGAAAAAAGGGTTTTAAAGTCAGAGAATCTCAGCACTGGAGAAAAAAAGTCCTTTTACCCTGCAATGCCCAAACCCTCTCTATCACATCTGAAAAGAGGTTTTCTCAGTCTGTTTGACTAACCACACTGAGGAACTTACTACTTCCAGAAATAAGCCATTCCATGCTTGCAAAGTTCTACTTGCTAACATTTCCTCCTCAAATTGTACTGCAATCTGTTTGGCTGTAGTTTATATATCTTTTTTTTCTAGTTCTACCTCTTAAAAACATATTAAAATATTTTATATTTCTGGGACCTCCCTGGTGGCTCAAGGTTAAGCACCGCACTATGAAGCAATCTGCAGCCTCTGCAGCACGAGTTCGATCCCCGGCCAGCCAGGGAGCAACCCATATGGTGCAGCAGACCTCTCCTGACTCACCCGCTGCTCCCCTCAGCAGTGTATTTCAGTCAGTCTGCCTGTTCTGTTCCCTGCTCTGTCTCTGGTGAATTATCTTGCCCCCCGCACCTCTGGCCTGTACCCCAGTTCTTGTACACATAAATAAATCTTTAAAAAAAAACTTTATATTTCTTCCACAAGGCAATTTGCATGTATCTGAAAAACAGCTTCAAAAATTCCTGAATTCTTTCTCTCTCAAGCTAAAAATACCCAGAAAAAAATAATGGGCACATAAGTAAATTATATAAAGAAGAACAATAAGAAAAGAATAAAATGGGCAGGAGAATTGTGGAAAAAATAGGTAAGGGATTCAACTTAGCTCAGATTTAAAATAGAAATTTAAATATATTACCAACACAAAATAGAAGTCAATTAAGGGACATAAAAGTAAAGCAGACACTTTCAAAGAGTTGGACAAGTATTGTGTGCATTATCATTTTTAAAACTATCAGATGAAATACTTTTACCTCTTGAGACTGCTTCAGATAATCATTGACTTGTACTGAATGCCATTCAACTTCTTTAGTTTTCATTTTCTGATACATATAAGGTTCTAGACCTTGTGAAAAGGAAAGGAAAATATTAGAGAATACATGGAAATGTGTGCAAGTCACAGTTCCAAAAAGAAAGGTCTAAACACAGTGGATTCGCCTAAGTTTGGTTTCCTCTATTTAGAAAATTTACCAATATTCCTTTGTCCTTTTTCTCTCTCAAGTGAATGAAAGCTATGTATTCTATTCTTATTCTTCTATAGCTACTTTTACATTTATAACAATTTATATTTCTCCATCAAAGTCAATAATTAAATTACTGAGACTGACCAAGATGGTGATAGTTCCTTGCTTTGTTCCCAAAAGGAGTATCTAACAGTTAATCAGAGGACACTACATGCAGAATCCTCTTTCTTGAGGCATACTTTATATACTACCTGGGCACTAGAAATCAATACAAAAAGCCCAGAGAAGATACAGAACAGAGTCATGATTCATCAAATAGGAGGTGGGTGGAGAGAAACACCTGGAGACTATGGCCTGGGGTAGGGATTATAGGGGATGGAGGGGTAGGTGTTACAGATGGTAGGGATGCTGATTCAGTCAGAGATGCTGGAGAAGGGAGAAATAAACAGAGTGGATGTATACACTCTTGACCAAAGGGAAACAAGTATGAAGGAATTGGTGTGATCCCCGCAGGTTGGGCCCTGATTCAGAGTGAGAGCGCGTGCACTCGCAGCACACCCCCTCCCTGGCCCCTAAGGACTGGTACTGATCTCATGAAATGCACTGACAGCAGAGTCTGAGATCAGAAACCACAGAGAGCATGGAGATTGGTGGTACAACAAAGACAAGCAAGCACTTCTCCCCAGGCAAGATCAAACCAGTGACTTAACCCCTCTAGTTCCACCACCCCCACCATGCTGACTCAGCAACTGCAAAAACCAAGAAGCCAGCAAAGACCAAAAAATAAAATCAAATGAAATGAAACCACAGCACAATTTACATGAAAAGCAAAAGTAGTTCAACTCTAAGCTAACCATATCAAGAAACATGTCAGTACCAAATAAATAAACTAAACTTATACCTTTAAAAATAGAAAAAGAAAAAGAAAAAACAAAGCCAAAAGCCAGGAGAAGGAAGGAAAAAACAAAATTTAGAGCAGAAATACATGAAATAGAAAGAAAAAAAATAGGGTACAAATGATCAATGAAACCAAAAGTTAGTTCTTCAAAAAAGTAAAAAAGAAAAAAAGGTAATCTATCTGGGCTTATAAACAAAAAAAAAGGGGGGGGGGCGGACGCAAATAAATAGAATCAGAAATGAAAGAGTAGCAGTAACAATAGACATCTTGGAAATACAGATGTTCCTAAGAGACTACCTCAAACATCTATATACCAATAAATTGAATTACCTAGAACAAACAGATAAATGCTAAGAAGTATACACCTGTCTGAGAATGAATCAGGAAGAAACAGAAAACTTGAACAGACCAATAAAGCAATGAAATTGAAACAGTAATCAAAAGTCCCCTCCCACAAAAAAAGCAAACCTCCAGGACCGGACCAGTTTCATTAGTGAATTCGACCAAACATTTAATGATGAACCAATACATATACCCCTCAGATTCCCCCAAAAAAACTGAGGAAGAGGGAATACTTCCAAACAAATTTTATGAGGCCAACATTACTCTGATACAGAAAGAGTCAAAGATAACACAAAAAAGGACAACTACACACCAGAGTTCTGAGAAATCTAAGAGTATAGACTATTACATACTTATCTGACTAAATTTGGACACCGTGAGCCAGTTATGGCTGCCCTCCTCTTCTGAAATGTTATTTTCTTCTGACTCTGAATTCAACTGACCACTTTGAGAGCAGGTGTTGACTGTTATGACCTGGAGAGAAAGACACTTGTTGGAACACAATAAGATTAATCTGAAAACATTTTGAGTCACATCAATTAAGGCACTATGATGAAGAGTAGAAGTTCTTTCACCTTTCACTGGCAAACTTCATGTGGTATAGACATATGTTGGTTCATAACGATGCATACCTGACTCCTGAAACTTATGATGCTATGATGCAATGTTATGTTAATCTAAATATATATATATATATATATATATATATATATATAGTGGGCCTCCCTTGTGGCACAGGGGTTTGTCTCAGCGCTATCAAGCTATCACTAGCCACTGTGGCATGAGTTTGATCCTCAGCCTGGGAGCTAATCCCCATGGCACAGCAGACCTCTCCTGTCTCGCCTGCTGTTCCCCTCATCAGTGTATCTCAATAGATCCATGTGTACTGCTCCCCACTCTGTCTCTGGTGAATCTTGTCACCCACGCTGCACCTTTGGCCTACACCCCAGTTCTTCTACATATAAATAAATAAATCTTTTGGGCCTCCCTGGTGGTACAAGGGGTTGAGACACAACCTGTGGGGCTGTCCGCAGCTACTGCAGCACGAGTTCAATCCCCCGGCAGCCCATATGGTGCAGTAGACCTCTCCTGACTCGCCATTGCCTGCTGCTCCCCTCAGCAGTGTATTTCAGTCAGTCTGACAGTTCTGTTTCCCACTCTGTCTCTGGTGAATCCTCTCACCCCCGCACCTCTGGCCTGTGCCCCAGCTCTTGTATGCATGTACCGCGCTAAGAAGCTGTCTACAGCCTCTGCAGCACAGGTTCATTCCCGGCCGGCCAGCAAGGGTCCCACATGGTGCCACAGACCTCTCCTGTCGCTGCTCCCCTCAGCAGTGTATTTCGTCAGTCTGCCTGTTCTGTTCCCTGTTCTGTCTCTGGTGAATCCTCTCACCCTCATGCGCATCTGGCCTGTACCCCAGCTCTTGCATAAATAAATAAATAAATAAATAAATAAATAAATAAATAAATCTTTAAAAATATATATATATAATACACTTACTGGCACCTGTAGTTCTTGTGTTTTCTTCTTTTTCTTCGACAATTTCCTACCCTTGGTTAGCATTTTTGCTTTGATCCACACTGACTGCCCTATCTCTGAGGATCTTGAAAGATCTGTAAGGAAATGGGTTACATGAGACAATGGGTTACATTGCTACAGTAAGTTGTAGCAATGCAAAGGATTTAGTACCAAGTTTTTAAAATATTTGCTTCTTACTTTCGTTATTCAATTTCTCCTCCTTGTGGAATCTCAAACTATGACTCCTAATAAAGGGCCTGTCTCTGCGGAGAGGATTGATCCAAAATGATGTGTTTGGTTGGAGTCCTGGCCCCACCTCTGAGCAACCACTACTTCGGGCCAATCTTGTGCAGTTGTCAGATATGGACCGGCCTCGGGTCTGCATCTGGCGTTGTCCATTGTGATTGGACTCACTACTATGCGTGGAGGCCAAGCAGGTTTGCCATTTTTTCTTAATGTCAAATACACCAATTTCATCACCTTCTGAAAATGCCCAGTTCACATATCCACCACCAGTTTGCATGTTCTCAGCTTGGGAAGGGAGAGAGGTCACTTTTGTGGGTTCAGGTTTGCAACTCAATGTGGGTGAAACTTGCTCCCCCTTGTCTTGTCTGGCTGGTATGTCAGGAAGGTGCTCAAATGGCTCCTTGGGTTCAGTCACTGAGCCTTGGACTGAGACAACTGGAATTTTCCAAGTCAGATGAGCAGAGACTTGATTCTGGGTGATTTTTTTAATTGCCAGCTCATCTATACATGTGTCCACAGATGGTCTGGACAGAGGCAAATCAGATTCTCCAGGAAAAGGTAATTGCTTTTGACAAGTAGGAACCAGGAGAAATTGACCATACTTTGAATGTGCTTGCTTGTTAGTGGACACCCCAGATGCAACCATACTATTTTCTGTTTCTTGTTCTTCATGGTCATCTCTTCTGTTTAAAGCCTTCCTCTGAGTGGTTGTTATCTCCAGAGTCCCCTTCTGTCCTCTTGGGGAATGCCGACCTCTAGCCAGGCTCCGAAGCAAAGAAGGGGGTGTGCTATAATACTGGTATTTCTTCTGTCCTGAGTTCTCCATGCTGTCTAGAACCTCTGCACACATGACATTACTCCAGCTGTGTGGAAGTTTCCTGCAAATAGAATGTTTTCTGTTGTCCAGGAGAGCCTCATCCTCTTGTAAGGTGTCAACAGCAGAAAGGACTTTTAGTGTATCCACTGTCAGGGCAGAGAGGTCCTGCAGATGTCCCACCTGACTGTCCAAAGACAGTAAGGAATCCTTGATAAAAGACACCTTTTCATTCATTTCTTTCAGCTGGAAGTACATCTCTGTAACCCTAGAGGTGAGGAGGAGAAAAGCCAATAAACACATTAAGTCAACAGGGATTTGCTCACTCTCTTCCTGTCTATTTCCATATTTAGGTGGCTTCTCAGCTTAAACGGCTTCCCAAAGTTGGGTCTGTGATCTGTCTTTTCCCTCCAATATATATTCTCATATCAGGTGACTCTGTCCCCTCTTATAATTCCCAATATCACTACAATGAGGAAAAATTACAAAGCTAATTTCCAGAATTTATTTCTCTCTAATTTTTCAGAACCACATCTCAGCTTCCTGCTAATTATACCTCATACCCCATCTCATCAGTAAGCCCATTTGTAGTCATTGATAGACTCATAAATGAATGTACTCGTCAAGTTATATAACAAACATTTGAATATCTTCTATTGGCATGTACCATGCTATTTTTGGTAGGGAAAGAAGGTTCTGAAGAAGAAATCAAAAGGATAGAAATATAGTCACTAGTCAAATATATAACTGGAAAAAACGTACAGACCTTTTTAAAAAATTCTAAGTTCAAACAGGTCTCCCAAGTTTCAAACAAAGCTAATGCAGAAAAACATTATGGAAATTTTTTTTTATATTTTTTTAAGTATATGTTCTTTTCTTAAAAAAAAAAAAGATTTATTTTATTTATACAAGAACCAGGGTACAGGCCAGAGATACAGGGGGGTGAGAGGATTCACCAGAGACAGAGTGGGGAACAGAACAGGCAGACTGACGAAATAAACTGCTGAGGGGAACAGCGGGGGAGACAGATGAGGTCTGCCTCGCCATGTGGGTTGCTCCAAGGCCGACGGGGATCGAACCAGCACTGCAAAGGCTGTGGACAGCTTCACAGTGCTACACTCAACTGCCTGCACCACCAGGGAGGCCCCAGGAAATTTTTTTTAATTATCTTCAATAATCTAACTCAAAATTATGATGTCCAGCCCTTGATTCATAGAAAAGCAACACAAGACATCTTCAACTATGCAAGAAAAAATGTAAATCACAAGTAGAGTCAAATTAAAGGCATTTATTTCATTTAGAGAATTACAGAGAAAGAATGAAGAACTATATTGATAAATATTCATCTGTATATATCTCTAAATATCTCTGTGTGAGGATAGGTTTTGCTTTGTGTCTCCCAAAGGCAATATGCTGAATTCCTAATCCATAGTATTCCCAGAATATTTAGAAATGGGCTCTTTACAAAGGTAATAAGGTTAAAGTAAGGCTATTAGGGTGGGTCTTAAGCCAGTAATACTGGAAACCTTATAAAAAGGGAAAATTTGGGCATAGAAGGGAAACAATATGAAGATATACTTGGAGAAAGTTGCTGTGCTGGAGTGATGGATCACTAAGGATTGCCAGCAACATCAGAGGCTTAAAGAGGCAAAGAAAGATTCTCCCCTAGGGCCATTAGATAAAGCATGGCCCTCCTGAGATCTTGATTTTGGACTTAAAACAACACATTTCCACTGTTGTGAGATTTTTGATACCAGTCTTTGGTACTTTGTTATATCAGCCCTAGGAAACTAACACAGTTCTTTAAAAGATTGGTTTTGTAAACATTTGAAGAAATATTTTTAAAATATTTGAAAGGTGAAGGTGGGAAAAGAATATACAAACATTTTAACTAAAATTATATAGAACATTAACAGGAAAAAGGCCAGTATTTTTCTAGTGGGCTCTGGCTTATGTCATAGCTTTCTTTCCTTATTTCCCCTATTTTAGTCTTTTACTGGAGGAGGGGGAATATTTTTCAATTTCTCAAAAATATAAATCTTGATAAAGAGGAATAAAGTGAAAAAACAGTTAATTAATCAACAGTTTCATGGCTAACACAACCATATGAAAAATAAAAAATACCCAGTCTTATTTAGGGGTGTAAGAAGTAGTGATTGTACCATTAAGAGTTTAGCTCTCAGTGTACCAAGCAAGCCCCAAATAGATTTAGACATCCCCTCTTTGCAATATATATCAAATCACAAGGCTTGAGAAATCGTTCACTTCTTTTTACAGGGAGCTTCGCAAATAGAATTAAAGAATAAAGAGAGGGCCTCCCCGGTGGCGCAGCAGTTGAGTGCCGAGTTGCGAACCTGCCTGCAGCCTCTGCAGCACAGGTTCGATCCCCGGCTGCTCCCTGGCCACCGGAGGAGGGTCCCACATGGCACGCAGACCTCTCCTGCCACCCACTGCTCCCCTCAGCAGTGTACTTCGGTCCTTCTGCCTGCTCTGCTCTCCGCTCTGGCTCTGGTGAATTCTCTCACCCTCCCGCACTTCTGACTGTACCCAGTGCTTGTATAAATAATAAATAAATAAATCTTTAAAAAAAATAAAAAAAATAAAGAATAAAGAGATATTTTCCATTTTTATTACAGTCTCTATGGGTGGGACCCTCTCTTTCTTGCTTCTGCTATAGAACTCAACTTTGGTAACTCAACAGAGGCTTAATAAATACTTCCTGACCTTCTGGAGCCCACAAAACTAGAATTGACAGGGATGGTGAGAGAAAGAACACAAAATACATATATATTCCCTTTGCAAATGTGCTTAATTAGAGCCTCTTCAACTAGTGCACTGTTTCATCTAATCTGAAAACAGTACAGTCTGAACAGCAGTAATGGAGACTCATTAAGTTCCATTAGCAGCAGTCACATCCAAATGGATACAATAGAAACCAGCAACTATTCACAGCCACAGATAGCATGCTATAATAGTGATAAATAACCTGATCACCTGCAAATCCAGTCCTCTTCATTTTATAGATATTTATTTCTAAAACTCAAAGTCCTACGGAACATTTTAATTATATTCCTCAACCAAAAGCTACATTAATTTAATCTAGCCTTTCAGTCATTCTGACATAAGAATAAATTCTTATCGTTTTAATTTCCTCTATGCAATGTTTGAGGGTGAAAGGGAGACCAATATGGTTATTGTTTTATTGTGGGTCTTTGGATAAGATATTTTAAATATTATAATAAAAATAATCACTCTGATAATCATAATTGCTAAGTGTTCACTATGATCAGGTATTTTAGAAAGGCTCTACATTATTATTTTATTTCATCCACAAAACAACCCTATAAGGTACAGGCTATTATGCCTTTCATAAAAAGGTTACATGCCAGTCACATGCTAAGTGAGAGACTGAAGGCTCAAGCAATATGATTCCATAATCAGCGGCATGAACCACGGAACTCTAGCTCCACTCAGCAACTCCTAAGAGATCTAGGTGAAGTTCTTTTGGGAGTCCTAGAGTCCCCTGAAGTGCTAAATGAATTATTTGGGAGGTGATCACAAATATTCCTCAACAGGGCTTCGTGACTAAATAATGACAGAAACTGCTTAAACTACAACTCTCTCCAGAATCACATGCACATGATGTTAAAGTATTTAATGTTTAAAGTGTTTTATGTTTCCTAAAATGCAGCATTTCCCAAACAGAATGTACCTACACATATTCATTTTCTCCAATACATCTTCTCTTTCCTCAAACCTCTGAAAGTCCACACTGCACTACCCCACACTCGCCAATATCATGCATAACCACAAGTCTTCCAACATCCAAGCTTTATCTTCTTGTGCTCTGGTTATATTCCTTTTGTAACCCCTGCTTGAGTAGAATGCAGAGATACTCCATTAATCTGCCCCACCCCTGGAGAATTTCACTTCAGCAAATCACCTCCTCTCTCCTGCTCCTGCAGTTCTTTCTTGCTCATGCTCATTTCCAGGCAGTAAAACTTCTCACAAAAACTGCCTGCAATAGCTGACTCCACCTTTAATCACTCTTCCCCACTTAAGTGAAGCCCCATCAACTCCACTGCCCAAGAACCCCCAATGTAACTAGTATGCAGCACTCAGCCTCCTCCAGATCCACCTGCTGTTCCGGGACATACCTTACTGCTTCATGTGTCTATGCTGGCTGTTTCTTCTGCCAGGTGCGCCACCCAACCAGAAGTCTCTGCCTAACCCATCTCTTTCACTTCCTTCAGACCATTCTTCCTCAAATCCTTCAGAGCAACCTTTCTGTACTGGCCAATTCAAATAGCCCAACCCCACATCAAGATGCTCTGGTTTCAAACTACCATCCTTTTTCTGTTCTTGTACACTACTTTATTTTTCTTCATTGCTCCTTTAGTATCTACCATCTTTATATGGTTCCTTATTTAATTTTTGACCTTCGCCCTCTCACCCCTCCACATCCACACACTAGAATGTAAGTCCTATAAAGGGAGGAACTCTCATATCATTGGCCATCGATCTCTAGTAACTACAAGAAAGCCTGAGACATAGCAGATGCTCAGCAAACATGCAATGATTGCATTTATATTATATGATACTAGAGAAAGTTTTAGAGAACCCAAAGCAGCACTGGATTTTGAAATTAGTTGTATTGTTTCAGACATTCTAGTAGAATCCATTTTGAGTAGCAGATTGAAGGTAGAAATATACATCTTCTACCTTTCTGATGTCACTCGGATCCGTTCCTCATAACTATAATTCAGACCCTCCATCTTCTCATGGAAATATTTTTCCACACACTGCTCTTCAAAATCGTGGAGTTTTTTCAGATCCTCCTTACTCAGATAGAGTTCTGTGGAAATAGGAAGGCACATAAAAAGAATATTTATTTACCTGTAATAGGAAGATAATACAGTATATGAGTGACTTTTCTACTTGTGTTGAAAATAGATAAACTGTAGCACATGTGATAAAACTTTGCTGCCTGTCACACAGTCTTCCTAATATTGGTGGGGAATCAGTACAGAAAACAACTGGAAGCACAATTTGGGTCTTTTCTATTTCTTCAATAAACAGGGATGGGGATTTGAAGGTGACTCAAATTGTCTTTTTTCCCCTCTGCCAAATGGTTTATCTATCAAAATGACAGTAAGTAACCTGTAGGTTAAAATCAAGGTTAGACAAAATCAAAATCTTTTGGAATCCATATGGGAAGCATAAGAAAGATTTACCTTGTAACGCAGAGTTTGTATATATTAGGTTCTTCTACTGAAAAAAGACATTATTGCCACTCAATCAAGACTATCCATTTAATCTAATGATTTTAACTAACTCATTAAAGAGATCATTTCCAGACATTATGAAGCTGATGCAATATCTATGTCAAAACTTAGCAGTCACATTTGATCTTAGCTCTCACTCTGACATAACAGAAAAATACATAAACTCTTGATCAAGTTTTTTTTTCAAGTCTAATATTTGAAAAATATATCAGTGGTGTTACAAAAAGGTAAAAATTGGAAAATTATCTTCCTTTAATCATTTCAATTAAACTGAGGGGGGGGATTGGCATTCTCCTGAATTGATTAGGAATGCAATATTCCATTATTTTATAATTAAATGAAAGACAAAAATATTTTAAAGTTCAAAAACATGACTAACAGAAAACAATATTCAAGTCACAAGATATGTTTACAATTCAAGTGCACAATGTTTTCTGCTTGCATTTCATTATGTATAAGAATCTTTCAGCTGCTCAAAAAAAAATCCAATATCCTCTCCCTCAACTTAAATGTCTGTTTGCATTAAAGAATCTTTTATATCAAGACAGTTTATGTGATCACAATGTGAACCTCCTGTGGATTCGAAAGAGCAAATAACTCAAAGAGAAACACCAATAACCCATTAAGTGCAGCTTGCAGAATATGGGGTGTTCTTGAGACTTTCCACCAGGTGGCACTACTGCCCCATATGCAAACATCTTAATCCTCAACACAGAGAAAATTCAAGAATTTTCCTGATTTCAGGGTGAACACATCTCTATACATGAGAAAATCAACTTGAGTTTCATACCAGGATCACCTATAAGCCCAAAATAAGGTGATACCTGGAAAGGTTTGCTTTGGTGCTAAGAAATCTAATCAAACCATAATTAATTCCAGGATCTCTCAAGTGGTTTATACTCTATTAAGTTGCAGTGGTTCTACAGACAGTGCCTGGGATGACTCTGTATTAGAAGCCTAAAAGTTATATTATAGTTGCAAGTCTTTAAATTAATTTCAGTTGTGCTTTGGCAGCCTTAATAAGGCTGAATCTCTTGAAAGGAGAAAATGTAAAAGAATAATAATCTTCAAAGGGACCCAAGAGGTGAAAAACACAACACAAAGTGAACTAACTTCCAAGAAGTAAAAACATATCACCCTGTCAGTCTTGTAATGACTGTTGTAGCTCATCAAAATACATAATCTACAATCCCTTATCTGAGACTCTGGGTGTGTTCTAGGATTCAGAACTTTTCTAGTTTTAGGAAGGTAATATAGTGCATATACCATAATTGAAGTAAAATCCCTAGCTAGAGCTAGGGGGGACTCTAATCAAATACATCATTTCAGCAGCAAAATTGATGAGAGATAGTGTAAATGGCTTCACCTTAGATCTATCAGCCTCTTGCGTCCAATGAGTCTTTCCCAACTTAAGAAGGAAAAACACTCACAATTTTCAGAAATATTTTGGATTTAAGAATTGAGACAGGGCCTCCCCTGGTGGCGCAGCGGTTGAGCGCTGGGCTGCCCGCAGCCTCTGCAGCGCCGGTTCATTCCCCGGCAGCTGGTGAGGGTCCCACAAAAAAAAAAAAAAAAAAAGAATTGAGACAAAATGTTGTGGATTTATACAATCCATTTTCTTTATATCTAGGCAATGTGCCACATACCAACTGTGGAATTGCTTAAGAGAACACTTGAAGATATGCAAAACCACAGTAAGGAACAGTCTCTTATGACAATTATATCATGCAGTCAAGATACGGCTAAGCAAAAATAACTAGGAAAATCCCAAAACATACAGACTTAAGCTTTGCACACAAAAAAAATAGAATCTACATTTCTGCACCCTGAATTAATATTCTTGAAAATTTGAAACATTCATACAGAATCACCTCCATACTCAGTAGATTAGAAAACCAGAGAAGAGTGTTACTGGTTAGTAAGTTTAGCAAAGTCTGGCTCCTTTTAGTCCACAGACCTCCTGTAACTATTGAGTATGCATCTCTCTGACTATTCTCTAGGAGTTATTCTTCTGGTTCCTAGGTAGACAGTAAAACACAGGTTATCCAGGTAGCATAAAGTCTTTACACATTCAGGGCCTCTCTGGTTAAGTCTCAGCACTGTGAAGCTACGGGCAGGCACTGAGACATGAGTTCAATCCCCGGCCAGGGAGTGGGCCCATATGGTGCAGCAGAACTCTCCTGTCCCACCCGCTGCTCCCCTCAGCAGTGTATTTCAGTGTATTTCAGTCAATCTGCCTCATCTGCTCCCCACTCTGTCTTTGGTGAATCCTCTCACCATCCCTCTCACCCCTGGCACCTCTGGTCTACACCCCAGCTCTTATATGCATAAATAAATCTTTTTTTTTAAAGCCTTTACACATTCCAGCATCGGTTTTTGCCCCTACTTATTCCTTTCTCTCAAAGTATCAGTTAATTTTGGCCAAAGATACCATAACCGCACATAATGAGATCAATGCATTCACTTAGAACCAGGTGCGCAGTGGATACCCTAATGTCAGTTAACTCCCAGAGTCTTCCTGTGCCCTTAATTCAACTGACAATACTAATGCCTCCACTCTTCACTGTCTTCTTCCTGCCATGGCCCCTGCCCAAAAACAAAATAAAAATCAAACTTACTTAATCCAACATCACCCTCTTCTTGGTCATTTGGAGCTCGGTGATGCCATAGTCGGCGAAGGAGAAGACCCACATGGCTCAGTAGGATAAAAGGTGGGGGCAACCAAGGCTTCTCGTGGTAGGTCATGATGTAACGATAGCGATTATATTTCCACAGGTTATTTGAAATGGATTTCATATCGACATAAACGTTACTGTAAGTTGTAGTAAGAGGGGGAAAAATAATAAGAAATCACGAAACTTAGCAAATAGATTCTTTATTTTCCAGCTTCTATGATTGATTCCCCTGACATTACTGGTAGTTAACCAATAAAAAAAATATCCATTGCATTTACGGTTCTTCTCTCAGCAAACAAAATACATCAATCACCTTCTACAATAAAATATAATAATCAGAATAAAAAAGCAAAATCTAGAAATTACAATGAGAGCAAAGAAATGTTCATATTTTTCATGTAATGAACAGAAACTGCCCTCTGGAACTTAACACTATTTTTGGTTTACTATCCTTTCTCACATAAAAGCTCCTTTCCGGGTCTCCCTGGTGGCGCAGCAGGTTGAGCACAGCGCTGTGAAGCTGTCCGCAGCCTCTGCAGCACGGGTTCGATTCCCGGCCGGCCAGAGATTCCCACCTGGGGCTGCAGACCTCTCCTGTCTCACCCGCTGCTCTTCTCAGCAATGTATTTCAGTCAGTCTGCCTGTTCTGTTCCCCACTTTGTCTCTGGTGAATCCTCTCAGCCGCCCCCCCCCCACCTCTGGCTTGTACACCAGCTACTGTATAAATAAAAAAAAAAAAAATCTTCAAAAAAAACCCAAAAGCTCCTTTCAGTCCATAACTAATTCTTTATGGTAAACAACTTTAACGTTCCTCTGTATCATTAACCTCATAGAGATCCTCCTAATGTTCAGTGTAAGAAATGCTAGAACAATGTTACTTAAAATGCCCAAACTAAAGAGTATTAAGAGGAAAAAGAACTAATTCATCCTAAAATAAATAAGTGGAGTTTCTATTTAGAAGCTCAATATATTATTTACATTAATTTTTCAAAAAAAATAACCCCCTGACTGGCTTATTTGGGATTTTCCCTTTAATTACACCAATTACAATATGCAAGTGGGACAATAAATATTGAGATCACAGAACTTGCGATGGGAAGTTATGATGTGTGGTAGAGATACTCTAAAACAACATATCATCTTTAAATACTTAATTTTTCTTCTATAACATGATACAGGGGGAGAGCACAATGAAATGTCCATTTTACCATATTGTTTAATATAAAGTTGAGGTTTTGTAGAAAAAGATGGCAATACTTGAGTGGAGAAGCCAAATTCAATAAATAAAAATACACGCAATTTTAAACTGGGGTAACGATAAACATAAAGAAACAGAACTATTCTGGAGAAGGCTATCTTAGGAAAATGGGTGGGGAGAAGTTCCACTGAGTCCATAAAGCTGACGAAAGAAACATGGACAACTGGGTTTTAACAGTGGTTCTCAAAATGTGGTCTCTGACCCACCAGCATCTGCTCCCCTGAGAACATGTCAGAAATGCAAAATCTTGGACCCTATTTCAAGCTACCAATTACAAAGTCTAGCAGGGCCATTGGAACAATCTGTGTTCTCAGCAAGCCTCGAGGTGATGCCCCTGAACAACTATTTGAGAACCACCAAGTTAACATGCTATTGCCACTCCAAGTGGGACTACAGCTTGTGACCAGCAGGTGGCAATCTGCACAGTGTATTCTAAGTCCTTTATCATTAATGCTATAAAGAAGCTACAAAGGGCTCCTGGACAGTCAGACCTGGAGTTTCTTAGCTTTCTTTGTCCTCATCTCTAAAGTGAGTTCATCTCTAAAGTGAGAAGGCTGACCTGTAAGAGGATTTCTCAACCTCTCTCTGACACCATTTTTGCAAAACAAAAATCTCACCCTCTCTTAATATTACAGAAAATATTATTTTAAATGATAGAAATGATAGCTATCATAATACCCTGTAATGAGCAGGAAGATATGTCCTTCCCATAGATGTGCAACAAGTCATTTTTTTGTGTGTTCTGATTTTATTTTGCTCCCCTTCAACACTTATTGTCTCCATTTATTTAGATTCCACTGATTTCTCTTTTCCTATCTTTCTCTCTTTGGTGAGATAATTAGTGAGTAAAATAGTACAGTGTGAGGCATATAAGAGACATGCAGAATATACTAGTTTCTCCTCACTTGATTTCTTTTCTCTATTAAACATATAAATGCTAGGAAATTTTGTCATTTAAGATAAAATCATGAACAAAATGATAGGGGAAAAACAGTCATTATAGAACCAATAGTTTTTCCAGTAGAAAAGCCAGAAAACAGAAATATGCATATATTATAAAATATATTTGTATATATAATAAAAGTGAATATTAAGAAAAAGGAGATGACTAAGGAAAGGGGGCAACTTTTAAATATCATCCCTAGAGATTAAGTTAAAAGGGGGAATTTTGAGCAAAGACTTGAAGGGGGTAAAAGAATGGGGAAAGACCATTCCAGGCAGAGAAACAAGGGCAAACACACTTGCAGAGGGTCCGCCTTGTTGAGAGGATGGTTAGGGAAAGAGTAGCATGATGTGTGATTTGAGAAGTAGCAGGAAAGCCAAACCACTTGTGGCTCTATAGGTCACTCTAGGAGCTTTGACTTCTACCCAGAGAAAAATGAGGAAACTTGCAGAGTTTGAAGCAAAGGAGGACATCATCTAACATGTTTGTAAAGGATCATCAGAGCAACTGTGTTGAGGACAGAAAATCAAAGATAGCGATCAAAGACAGAAGCAGAAAAATAAATTAGGAGGCTGTATGGTAGAAGTAGAATGGTGAAAGGAGGTTGAATTGATGACCAGATTGAAATCAGAGTCAAGAAGAGTTCCTGACAATGTAGAGATAAAGGAACGTGAGAGGCGTTAAAATGGGTTTTGGTCTGAACAATGGGAAAGATGGAACTTTGACAAAAATATACAGTGTTCCCCATAGATTTGGGAAAGACTAAGAATAAGTAATTGCTGGGAAAGAGGAGAGATAAGAATTTGGATGTTTTAAATTTTAGAAATTATACATCTGACTAATGATGGAAGGGGGCAGCTGGACCTACAAAACTGGAGTTCAAGGAAGAGACTGGAGTTGGAGATAAAAATTGGGATTTATCAGCATGTACAGAAAACTGAACAAGATCACCAAGTACAATGTAAATAAATGTGAACAAGGTCTGGGCTCAGGAACATTCCAGTATTAAAAAGTTGAGAGAAGAAGATGATCCAAAAGAGTAAACCAAAAGAAGTAAAAAGTGAGCTAGGCAGCAGAGGTGAATGAGATCTACTGGAAAACAGTTCAAGAAAGGATATTAAGAACTCCTAAGCCAAACGTTAAACACATCAACTCCTATTCTTTGATGATTCCAACTTACTGTTTAATTACAATGCTTTTATTTTTTTTTAGTTCTAGTCTAACAAGAAGAAAAATATGTATTTTGCAAATAATATATATTTCGTTCTATGATGTTCAATACTATCTCAAAATCAACTTTTAAAGTTAAACACAAATAAAAATTTAACAAGAAGCTTACTAATTATTTCCTGTGATCAGTTATCCTTAAGAGATAGAGAAACAAAATTTAAAACTACAAATTGCAAATCAAGAGGTCTTAGCTATTCTAAGATAAGTATATTAACAAGTATATTCAGTCTTTTATTTACTGTAAGTTCACTCATTTTTTTTTGTAACTTTTTTTTTTAGGTAACACTGGTTTACAACAATGTATATGATTTAGGGATCTAGGTGCACACCAATTTAGATATAGGGTTACCACACCACACCCACCACCAAGGCACCCATAATCCTCTGCTGTAGACAACTGGGCTTCCTTCCTGCTTTGTTCCCCACTGACCAGACTCCCTGTCATCCTGCTTTTAGTATACTTTCTCTCCACTTATAGTTTTTTCTCTTTTCTTATGTTCTACTTCCTTCCAATCAGTAGTTTCATGCCCATATTTTAAAACCTTAGTAATAAAACATAGAACACACCAAAGATAATAAACTCAAAATACATGTGAATCCACTTAAAATATCTGCTCCTATTTGGATTTAAACAAAATAACCATATTTAATTAAAATACATACTTGAAGAAAGCAATTAGCAGGTTCACCATGATGATATATTGCACAAAGAGGTAGACAGCTTGGAGAAATGGAGTAATAAAAGAACCAGGAGGGCAAGGTGACATTTTTGAACAAACTGTAAATAAAGAATTTTAAAGGGTAAGTGATAAGATAAATCACAACGCTGTGACTCGACAAAAATTAGCACATAATTTAACAGAATATCTTAAACTTGTGACATTTTAAGGTTATTTTCCAACCTATTTTTGCTCTGAGCATCTACAAAGGTTTGATTTCTGCATGATGGCAAAATTCCCTACACACCATCTATGTCTCCAGCGTAGACTTCTCCATACATCATCCAATATGGTTCAAATACAATATCTCGAGCTAGGCTCCAAGATGGAGGCTCCTCTGGTGAAAGAATGGCCTTGCGTGCCACTCCAAAGCTCAGCAAGACTATGGCCATTATGATGACAATGTAGAACATGTTTGCTGTCTGCAAAACAGCACAGGACAATAAGTTCACTACAGGCTTGAAACTTAATTCAAATCAATCACTAGAGCATTAACTGTACCTTATGCCAATAATAAGACCAAGGCAGTCACTGACCAACACAAGTCCATGAATACCTGGACTTCCTTTGGCTAAATTATTTTGTTTTCTCTGCACAATATGTGTTTCATAATAGAATTTGCTAAAGGGTGAGAATGTGTGCTTCTTTCTTTAGAAATAATAAACGGTGAAGAACTTTCAATTTGTTCATGTCCAACTTATCATCAATTGGTTAGGAAAGTGGGGGGAAATAGGAGTGTTTTGAAATTACTTGATTAAATGATTCCGAGTTTCCAGGATTATATTTAGGAATTTATTCATGTCTGAGAATTTGATAATCCAGGTTCACTTCACTTACTAAATGTATCTCAACTCAATCCCACTTATTCACTGAGGCACAGCAATTATTCCATAAATATTCCATGATCAGATCTATATTTTTTAGCCTCCCTCTCATGAGACAGGGTCATGTGAACTACTCTAGATAACAGAATAATAGTGACTTGTTCACTTTTTGTCCAAAATAGTTAAATATTGTTAGAATTTCTCCATCCTTTCAGTTCCTGCTATGGGAGACTTTGAAAGTCATTGTTGACATGACTATATCACAAGACGTAAGGACAGTAGATTCGAATACATCACCGCCTATCAAATGTTGCATTAAGGAGAAATAAACTGTTAGTACTTAGTAGTAACTAAGATGAATTGGTTACCTTAGCAGAATTTTCTAGGTAAAACCAGAGAAAATACTGCTAGCCCAAGAGAAATAAAAAATAAGAAAAATGTCATCACGACCAGAGAAAATACTGCTAGCCCAAGAGAAATAAAAAATAAGAAAAATGTTTTTTTGAGTCCTGGATGCTCTCCATTTTCTGTTCTCTTCCTTGGTCTCAGCACTACCCTTTTTTCTCAAAAACTTATCCCTTCACAACCAAAGAACATTCTATAAAGAAAAGCCAAGATGACTTTGAGGGGCTGCAATTCCTAGAGGGTAGGTCTTAGGTCCTTGTGCAAAGTCAATTGGACAAAGTTAACACAGCTACACAGTGAGCTCAGATGACAGGCAGAGCCAAGTGGCCCGTATTTGAATCTCAGCTTCCCTTCTTATGCTCTGGGAAATCTTCCTAATCTTGTATGCCAAATGTGGCTAATAATAATAGTTCCTATCTAATAAAGTTATTTTAAAGAGTAAATGGATTAATACATACAAAGTACTTGAGACAGTGTGTGGCTCATTGTAAGCACTATTTAAGAGTTGACTAGGGTTGGAGAAAGATATAGAGATAAATCAATATTTTAGCATAAAAATGACTGGTCATCTCACACAAATATGGCCTTCAGGAATTACTGTGCTCAGAGACAAATTTGACTCAATCATGTCAACTGACCCTAACCAAAAGGAAAAGCTGAGTATCTTAATTAACTACACAATTAGCCATTCAAAGACATTTTTTTAATGGGTTCGTGGATATGAACCATTAAAATAGTAGCACCATTAAAAAGGACAGAAGAATATAAAAACCATACTTACCATTTTTGCAATCATGGTCACATATTGACCTGCATGTTGATTGACAGCAAAGAAGTCCAGGAGACGTGAAAACCAGAATATGATGTCTATGCAGTATATGAGTCTTCCTGCTGTGTGAAAAGGAGGGTCACCCAACCGAAGGCCAAAACCAACTGAAAACAGGCCAATAGCCAAAGTTTCCATTAGGTTCCAGTACTCACTAATCCATACCTTCACCTTTTGAGTAAATTTCCCAGGTTCTGAAATACAAACCTACAATAAGAAAAAAAGGAGAGAAATTCAAATAATGGGACTTTCAAAACATTAATAAGGGAAAAAAGGTAAAGTCTGAGTCTCATCAGTATGATCTTCAATACATCAAGTGCTCATTTAAAGAGTCCTTAGTATCCTAACAAACCTTAGATCACAGGAGGATTTTGTAGACTTAAATTATCCTTGGGCAATCAATTATTTAAACAGTTCAACAAATATATTTTAATGTCACTGCTAGTGATAGCCAGCCATTTGAAAACCCAATCAAAAGAATTGTTTAGTTTTTCTAACTACCACTGATCTAAGACATTTTAAAAATCAGTATTTCAATGGATCTATGTAACTACAATTCGATTTCATGAGATACAGCTGAGTGCAAAGAAGACTGATTTGAAATCAAGGAATTTTATAATCAGGTCCTACTACTGATATTTATTGAGTTGCTGCAAATTACTAATAAGGTGGTATTAGAAATCTCTAATACAAGAAATTATTCCTGCAATAGAATAGCAGACAAATTGAAATGCAAAATAGTAAAACTATTCTTCTCAAAACATAAAAATTGGTAAAATTCAGATAATGCTTTTCTCCTGAATTGTTTTCTATAATCTATAAACTCCACAATAGTAACTAGCAGAAAATACAGGTACAATTACTAAGACTATATTTACTTAATATATAATGTCATTCATATTAGCTCTAGGACAAAATTAATGTATGTAAATGCAAAGACATAGAAATACACAGACACTGACATCTAAAACAATGTAAGTTATAGCCATATGAGTTTGTAGTTTAGTCTGCTTGGACTATTAATTTTTTTAATGATTGCAAATGAAAAATAAAATGTTTTGTAGTGTTTCTTGGACTATTTGCCCCAACAGGATTTTCAGCTTCAATTTGCAAAAATAGGATATTTCAAAAACTATATGTAAATTGTTTACACATCCCACGACTTTGGCCATATATGTGCCAATCTGTGAGATAAAACTAATAATATGAAGTGATGCTAGTTTGTAAAAACCAACTTAATTTAAAAAAAAAACACTCCTGGGAAATCAAATAGTGGGATAGGGGTTAATAATAATTAAATGGCATCACTCTAGGATTACTAAACATACTAACATACCTTCTTTGAAAATAACTGCTTTCAGAGAGCAGCAACTAGAAAGTATTTGGCAAGGATAAAGGATTAAGATCAGAGATATTCCCCTTCTGTAGCATGCAAATCAAAAACAATGTGGCCTGCCTCACACCCACTCTTGACCAGGTCATTTTCACCACCAGAGTTCAAAACATCTCTAGCAGAGGTGTGCAGAAGTCAAAGGTAGAAAGGATAACTCACCTCCCTGATTTTCTCAATGGCATTGGTGAAAATGTAAATGATAACAAGCCACTCTTGCACACTGGGCTGGGGCTGCATCTCCACCAACACAGTGTAAGTGAACAGCATGAGGAATGCCAAATACACCATCTGTGAGGGGGACACACATTCCCTGGATGTGAATGAGAGTCATAATGGAGCATGCCAAGGAAACATGGACTGAGTCACACCAAAACACACACATGAACTTCAATGTGATAACATGAAAATATTATTGATGACTTAATATCAAAGCAAAAGAATCCACAGTTTTCTAATTCTGGATTTAGATTTGTTCTCAAATCAATGGAAGGGAACACTCTCATCTTGGGAACTCCTGACCAGAAATTTTTCAGAACCCTGAACAGTACAGCATGGACGCTGTAAGAGCAACAGGAAGCCAAAGTGAATCATTCACCTTCCCCTCCACTTAAAATGGAAGATGAGTGTGCTGTCTATACTATGAGAAATGTCAGTAGTTGCCTATTTTCAAATATAACAAATCATGGCATTTACTTACTGCTATAAATTTTATTTTATGTTGACTGAAACATTTGGTCAATGGAAAAGTATTATCTAACTCTGAGTCCTTGTAATTAAAAAAAAAAAAAGACTGTTGATGTTCTCATCACCAACTCTCAGCACATTGCCTG
This sequence comes from Talpa europaea, assembly GCF_964194135.1. NCBI lineage: Eukaryota > Metazoa > Chordata > Mammalia > Eulipotyphla > Talpidae > Talpa > Talpa europaea. The sequence continues at coordinate 42,237,411 of NC_140074.1, forward strand.
TCACTTAGTTAACATTCAATAAATGCATGCTTAATCACTGTGTATATGAAACTGAGTCGTCAGTCTTTTCATAGAATGAAAGCAAAGTTAATGCACATACATTTATACTTAGTGATAAATTTGTAATCTTATTTAATTTTCTTATCTTTTTTAAGATATATTACCAGGAATAGAATAGCTGGGCACACACATTTAAGCTGTGATGTCACTAAATAGGCCACCAGAAAGGTTTTATCAGTTTCCACTATCATTGACAATGCATGAGATGACATAGTTCCTTAAATAGCTTCAGGGGCAATACACAAGTACTAAATAACTGACACTTGTGTTAAAAAATCCCAGATCAGTCAAGAGAAAAATGTGTGTGTGTGCGCTTATGTTTCCATGTTCAAAAGACTCACTTTTTTATCATTAATTTCTATTTCTCATATATTTTTGAGCACTACCTAAGTTTCATAAGTCTTTTTCTGGGTTTAACTCTACATAAAGATAACATAAAATATGGTGTAAACCACTCTGATCATATAATCGTGATATTAGTTATGATAATGTATTTCAGATGCACATAATGGACATTACTGCCAATGAATCAGAGTTGTAGCAAAGAAGCATATAAAAAAAAGCTCAAGTAAAAATTAATTCTATACTTTGCTTGGTCTGTGCCTCAAAGTCTGGGTATATTTAATGATCCATTGGGGATATAATTTAAAAAGATTCATTTTATTGAGAAATCATTTAAAAAATTTTTGTTATTAGTTTCATGGTTACCACACTGTAAAATACTACAGATATTGGTACTGTTGCTTCTGATTCTTTTTTATTTTTTCCAATTTTTATAAAAGACCAAGAATGTTTACATTTCCATTTTTCCATCAGGACATGTATAGCAAGACACTACTTCAATAAAGTACACACCAAAACCTAACAATGTGATACCTAAGATTATGCTAGTTTTCACTTCTAACACTGTTGACTGTGGTGGGCAGATCTGTCTGGTTTATTTGTTCTGTTTGTTAGCTATTTTTGTTATTGTTATTGTTACTTTTGCTTGACTTTGTTCCTATCTCTAAGTGTTTGTAAATTGGACATTTCTAGGAAGAGAAATATTTTAATACTCTTTCCAATGGAGTGGCTATGATTATAATTCTCTCACACTTACTATCAAGACTCTTTGGGATGTTGTTGCACATTCACAAAAATGATGAAACCTGATCATTTGAACAGAGATTTGATTTTAAAAACAGATCAGACTCCTTATTCAATAAGTACATGAAATGACTATGTGGTTGGTTAGGTAAATATTTTGAAATGTCACACACTTAGATAAACATCCTTTTGTTGTCTCACCTCACGTATTTTAGATGGAGAAAATCTTGACCATGAGTGATTTAAGTATAAATAAACATTAGAAAAATACTAAATAAATGTGAAAAACATTTAATATATTACAGTATAGCTCCTCTGTATCTCTACAATCCATAGTTAGATTTAATATTTGTTTCTACAATTCAATTCCTAAAATTTCTATTGTCCTCTATATATTTATGTCTATGATAATGAAGAGAAAAAAAATCAAACACTTGCATTTTTCAGTCTATATTATACATATTCTTATAAAGAAAAAACACTGATTCAACTGCTTATTTTTTGGCCCAAAGTAAGAAAAGAGTCTACTTGCATCACTTATTTCTATAACCATTGTTGTTCATTTTATTGTTCCACAAAGTTTCAAATGTTCAATCCCAGGAGTGATAATGGGAAACACCTGAGAAAGAAGAAAAAACTTATTCTTTGCTCCTACATTAGGAGAGACCTGTTCCAACATTCCCTCACCTTCTCCAATCTTATTCCTACCTCCACTGCCTTTCACACACACACACACACACACACACACACTCACCGTGTAAAACCAAAACTTGACAATTGGAGCATTGTAGAACTCGTAGACTTTCCTGGTCCATGGAAGGCTTTTGGGCCCAGCCTTAAAATCAAAGTGCTGATTTTCATCAAGTTTCTCCTCAGGGCCCTTTTCCAAATCACTGTCTTTCTGTAAAACAGTCATTATTGTCAGGGGCTCAGCTAAAATATTTATACTTGCAAATTTCCAAAATATAATAAACATATAAATATAATAGATATATTAGAAATTAATTAGGCATCCACATGATAAATTAAAGTTTTAACTCTGAAAGAAAAGAAAATCACAGGTATTATATACATTTTTTTAATTTAAATTTTATTTTTATATTCCCCATACAATTACAACCCCCTTATTTTGACCCCAATCCCTCCTTTCCCCGCCCCCCACCCCCCATAGAGTGTCTCTGGTTCATAGTTGTTTGTTGATTTTGATATTTTCTTTCTTATAGTTATTCTTTTTCCTGGTCCCTTATTTAAGTTTTCTATATACATTTTTGACAGGGTAAAGTCCACAGGATATTTCTGAAATGCAAGTTGAGACTCCAACAATTAAACCTAGTTGAACAAAAATGGTTGCAAAATTAAATCAGACAAGATCCTAGCTAAGGATGCCTCATTGAAATATTTAATGCCAGAGAAAATGTTTACTACACTTCACAGTATATGACAACTTTATAAGCAATAATCTAAAAAGCAAAAGATATATCCACAGACAACATATGGGAGACTTTCCAGTGAAATGGGTTGCAAGAGAAGTTACCATGAAAGACATACATCTGGGAACTCAATTAGTGATTCCTAGTCACTGGATATAACAAATGAAAGTATGCAATCAGTACCATAAGAACATGTTTCAGGGCCTCCCTGGTGGCGCAGTGGTTGAGTGCTGGGCTGCAAAGCTCTGCAGTGCCGGTTTGATCCCCGGCTGCCGGGGGCAAGGGTCCCACATGGCCCGCAGACCTCTCCTGCCGCCCGCTGCTCCCCTCAGCAGTGTACTTCATTAGTCTGCCTGTTCTGCTCTCTGCTCTGGCTCTGGTCAATTCTCTCACCCTCATGCGCTTCTGACTGTACCCAGTGCTTATATAAATAAATAAATAAATCTTAAAAAAAAAAAAAAAAAGAACATGTTTCACTGTGATGTTACACTAACCGTAGAAGCATTTTCTTTGGCATTGCTGGGGTTCTGGTCACCATAATACCATGTAAACTGGAAGTCCTGGGCCTGGGGGACATGTGACATCTCCGCTTTGCTTTTAAATTCCAATGTCAAAATGGTGGTTGGTAAAAGAATGCTTATGATGATCTTTAAAAGAAAACAAAGCAAAATAAGTAATAAGGGTTATACAAGACACAAGTATTATTCAAATAACATAATTAAAATTTTAGTGCATATTTTAGGGTATACTATGGTACACTATGCAATCATTAAATAAACCAAAAGTAATTTTGAATATAATGAAAAGCTATCCAAGTTATATTGTTAGATGAGAAAAATCAAGTTATAATACAATATATACAGTGTGATCCCATTTTTTGTAATAAAAATTTTTTCAGTATATACACATACACATATATGTTTACATTTAAAAGTTTGAAACTATGCATAATACACTGTTATTATTTATCCCTAGGGGCAGAAGAGGAAAGGTATTATGTTTTAGTGAGCATAAGGCTTTAATAATTCTTTAAAGCCAATAAATAGATACTATCAAATAAAACACATTAAAATTTATTCATCTTTTTAAAATCAAAACCATAAAAACATATCAAGTGTCACCTTCTATTAGATTAATCTCCCATGCTACACAATTATTTTCTCTGCCAGCAAAACCCAAGAAAGTTATAGATCCAGACAGCTATAATTTTTCATATTGCTCCCATTTTTAATTTATTTATAATCTTTTTGAAAGAATTTTAATATTTAAATTGTATGGTTTTCAAGGTTAAATGTTTTGAAGATTTACCAAATGTTCTGAAAATCAATTAACTGAACACGACATCTTTCAAACTAAAACTAGGTCTTAATGTTCTGGGATTCAGGAGATAAAAATAAAATTAACCCTGAATTTATATCATCCATAATTAAATAAACTGAAGTCATACCTTTGTCTATTTCATTTTTTATGCTGAAATGAAATTTTCTTGTTTTGTTTTAAAACTTAATCTCTTGTGAAGGTTTTCTGAACTCTCCCTAGTTCTCATATGGTTTTGCTTAGTTATTTGTCAAATATATGCAATCAACCTAGGTCTAGAAATATCACAGTTACCAGGTACAATGATAATATAGCAATTAATTTTAAACCCACTTCTCATGTAGTACAGAAAAAGAAACATGTGAAATAATATTTAATGACAGCAAGATTCTATTTTCAAGGGACAGATTGGAGCCTGTTATCCTAAAACATTTAAATGAGCTTTCCCTTCCTCATAACCCTACGTGGGCTCTAAGCACTAGAAAATATTGTGGTTTTCTGCAGTATAGAGACTTTAAGTAGCTAACTCAGTCTTTGTCAATTCACTATATTTGGAAGCAAAACATTTAATCTTGTTTCATGTAAGTCTCTTTTTTAATATAAAGTATATGTGGAGCAAGAAGTTGTTAAATTATCATTAATTAAGGATTTCTAGGAAAGAACTAAAGTATATACAGACACAGCCATAGAGGAAACCATTTTTCAAACTTCCAGTTATCTACACTCCATCTCACTCTATGGACATTTAAAGAGTTATTGCCAGAGTTTGTAAAGCAGAGATGGACCCATTCAATCTCTACTTCATCATTTCTGAGGCTGCAAACAATGAATGTTTCTCTGATATTTTGTTAAAAAGGAATCTATAATATGAACTCCAACTTGAGATAATTTTTGGTTGACATTTCTCATTTCTGTATCCTCATTAGTGGGAATTAAAAAGGGCAACCACTTTTATATACTTTATTTATCTTTATTTGTGCTTTCTATACTGTGCTCACCAAAAATATATTTTTAGATAGTCATTTACTAGGGGCACAACATATTCTTTAAAAATCTATAAAGGGGCAAATCTTGCTCTAAGACTGCCTTCCTATACCTATGGAGACATCTCCTTGTCTCAATAAATCTGTCCCTTTCAAAATGCAACTATTTGCCCACCGATGTCTATGCAGGTATCTCCTTTTTCCAATAAACTTGCACTTAAAAAAAAAATCTATGAAGAATAAAATTAAAATAGAAATCCTTTTCTATGTAACTCATAGTTACATCATCACTGATGCTTTCTCCCTTTTTATTTCATTTCATACGCATATGTATTTCTTTTTTTTTCTTTTTTTTTAAAGATTTATTTATTTATATAAAAACTGGGTACAGGCCAGATGTGCGGGAGGGTGAGAGAATTCACCAGAGAATGAATGGGGAACAGAACAGGCAGCCTGATGAAATACACTGCTGAGAGGAGCAGTGGGAGAAACAGGAGAGGTCTGCCTTGCCATGTGGGCGGCAGTGGGATTGAACCAGCACTACAAAGGCTGCGGACAGCTTCATGGCGCTGTGCTCAACCGCCTGGGCCACCAGGGAGGCCCTGCATATTTCTTAGGCTTGATTACAACCTGAAGTGTTAGGCTTAGTTAAACGTCTTTAGTAGTTAACAAAGCTACTCTTGAAAATTAGGGGTGAAATATGAGGCTAAACTGCAACGGAATAATAGAATTTGGAGATAGTCAGTGGTGTGAACAATGTTTGAGGGCAGCCTTATAAAACAGCCACTTATTCCCTGAAACAACACAATGGATGAACAAAGCGATGGAAGTTGTTAGTCTTATAAATATATATGCTTTCTTAAAATGAGAAAAATTTCACTTAAAAGTCTCATTTCAGAGGCAATAGGACTAACTAATAATGAAATCTTAAACAAGTCTGTACATGTTTTTAACTTCTAACCCTTCACACGAATATGTTTTGTGATGGACACAACAGGTAATATCATCCCCATATTTAAAAAGAAACTGTAGTAGAGAAAATAGAGTAGCTGTCAGAGGTTTCACTGGGAAGATTTAGCTCACTATGACAATCAAAGTTATTAATTAGTTTTTCTGAAAATACTCTTCTGGAACAAGTGAAAAAGTTAACTCAAGAATACGAACCTTTACACTAAACAAAAATGAAATTCTGTAAAACAAGTAAATTTCACCTTTAACCAAGAGTTCTTCCTCATCTTCAGGCGCCCCATCCACATGTCTGTCAATAGCATTTGGGTACAAGTATGTGAAACAAAAGGTCGCACTCCTCCAGACACAGCTAGTTTTAAACAGGTAGAATTGCTCCAGTTCTTGAGTTCATAGGTCAACAATTTCATGGCCATTCTCTCATTCTGCTTAAATGCCTTCTCCAACACGTCCAGGGCAAGCTGGCCAAACTGTCTGTAACAACACAATGGTGAATGGCGAAAACAAATGCAGCTGAGGGACCCAGAAACATTCAAAAAGATTAGATAGGAGATCCCGAAAAGACTGATACAAAAGAGCTAACAGCAACTTCACAATCTGCTTGCAGAAGTTGTTTTAAAGGGATTGCTTCTCAGAAAATGGATTGTTCTCCCTCTCCTGAGGGGACTGAAGTAGAGGATTTAGACTGCATTTTATAGAATTTGGTTTATCCAGGAGCACATGAGCTATCCACACCACAAAACAAACTATATATCACTTGATTTGGGCCCCCCTGATAGCCCTAATAGAGAATGTTTTGACAGACGACTGTTCCAAGCTAACCTAGCAAGGAAAATAAGAATCTTCTTTTTTTAAAAAAAAATTAAGTATATTTCCTAAATAAGAAGCTACAACTAGAGCCACCCTTGTGTGATTTTCCAAAAGGTTTTCTTAGCAAAGTAGATTCAGTCATTCTCTGGAATAATTTTTAAATCAAAATTATAAATTAATTATTATAAATTAGTTACTATTAATTCTAGTTTCCCATCTTTCCTCACCACTATAACACTTTAGTGATCAAAAAATCAAAAACATTTCTAAGTTTTCTATCTTCTACTATCACTGTCTGGCTCTTTAACACATAATATATATATATATATTTTTTTTTTTTGCCTAAGTGATACTTAAAGTAAACAAGAGGTTTAACATAACTTAGTAACAGAGCTTGAGAGTTGGAAGGAACCTTCAAAATCGTTAATTAAACATTTTATAGTTAGTAAACTAAAGTCCTAAAATCTGGCCAACTGACTTGCCCAACTTGTAAGCAACAGGACTAGACCCAAGTCTCTTAATTTGAAGGCCATCTCTCCTACTTTCATTTCACAAAGCTCTGTAAAATGTCTAAAGAGCATCGTTTTTATAGGAGACTCGCTGGAATGCATGAAATGCATGGCAACATATTTACTTATCATACAAGGTCTAAGGGGAGGGAGATAAAAGTGTCTAACCATTCTAAGAACTGTCGATGTTTAGTATGAAGTGAAGAGAGAACTCCTACTTTGAGTAATTTTTCAATTCGTCTGAGGCATCATCCACCATGTTGCTCTGCTTAGCTTCACGGGCCATTGCTCGGTAGAGTATACAAGCAATCACCGCCTTAGCCGTGGCTTCCTCTCCATGCTGCCAGAAGAACATTGCCATCTTCTGCCTTTTCATTAGTACAGCCCACACCAGCAGATCATTGTAAGGGTAAATAAAACCAGTAGAATCAGGGTCATCAGATAATTTTTGTTCTTCTTTTGACTTCTTCCTTGATTTGTGGACAACAGACTTTTCCTGTTGAAAAATAAAATAGGAATTGAATTTTCAAATACTCAGATGCATGATATTCTACCTAATGAAAAATATCTTATACATCCTAAAGATATTTTTTTAAATAAAACTTTATATAGAAAACCAGAAACTTTTTGGCCTTTGAAAGTAATCTATTTCTTATTGTAGCTATTCAATATAGGGACCATAAGCTGAAATAATTTCATTTAACATAACTGAAAACATTATGTATGTGGGGTATGAGCACCAGTGGTTTGGTGGAGGGAATTTTTAAAAGAAGGAAAAAGAAATTTAAAAAATATTTTAAAGTCTAAGGAAGAGAATAAATAATTCAACATTACATCTTTGGAGTAAGAGCACTAACTATAAACGACAACTTGCAATTTCCTGAAGAAATGGGTTTAAATAACAATGGTTAAAGGAGAACTATAAAAAAAAAGCCTCTAATTTCACCTTAGAAATAGATTCACTATCTTCCCATTAGAAAAACATCACTAATGTTGTCAACATACATCTCAATAGGCTGGCTTTAAGTTTTCTTGATTCTGATTTCATTCCTCTAGTGATGATGATAAGTAACAAATACTATTCTCTACCTGGTAAGCTTATACTTTACTATTGACCTCTAACCTCCCCTGCAACACCACCACCACCATGTTCTTCTATATCACTTTGTATAGTATGCCTGCTTCAATTCTCATCATATTTTACCATAGTTGTGACTTTTAGAAAGGTGAAACCATTTCTTCATCATCATCATATCATCTCCAATCTATCTCTCAAATTCCACCAAGAACCCAACATAATGCCTGGCAAATAATAAGATTCAAAAGTTATTCTTTTCCATTAAAGGCGGTCATTGAAATTGTAATAAGCTTCCTCTATTTCCATAAATAGAGTTGGCGTGTATTGATATGACTAAGGGTAATTTTATAAAATATTTTTCCATTCTCGGAGCTCTGGAAATTAAACCCCCTTCAGCCTATATGGTAACCATTTATATGGAAATTCTTGAGCAAAAATATTAATCACCAGAGGAAAATGAGATTTTGTTAATAATAACATTGTTCACACAGACACAAATACCTTATCATTGATCACTGTCATACTATAACACTAGGCTACAATTTATTTCAAGAAAGCATCAGAAAGGAAAAAATAAGATGCAGAGTGGTTGTCTGAGGAAGCGGGAAAGGGGAAGGAAATTATCACATCGAATTAGCCTTGGGAAAAGGGGGGTGAATGTGGCAGAGTTGGACTAATGATTTGTTTTCTTAGTACCATCCCATGAATGGCCTTCCTGAGCCACCATTTGTATGGACAAGGTGGGAGGTAGGAACAAAGAACAGAAACTGAAGTGCAAGGCCCAGCAATCATTTAGTTGCCAATGAGCTGTCCTGGGCTTTTTCTCATTGTCGTTAGCTGACAACTGTGCTATGCTTTTGACTTGTGCCATCTGTCAAAATGGTCCTGCTGTTCATAACTCCCTTTCTCTAAGTTTAACGAAGAAACAATCTCAGTCTGCAAGAACTATTTCATTTTCAAGTTTAACAATAAGTAAGTAGTACCTTGAATTTGTAAGGCTGGGCAGTTCTAATGAACTGGGAATGCAGCGTGTTTTCTGCAGATTCATTTCTATTTCCTGAGGGGCGTCTCTGGTGAAGTGGGTGCTGCGAAAGGCTTTGAGCAATGGTGGAAACTCGCTGGCATGTTATTTTATTTTTTAAATAAAACAAAAAGGGAAAAAGAAGATTAAAGTGGTAGTGATTAACATTTTATTTCTAGACAATAATGAAAACCAAATATAATGCTGGGTTCTACAAATATCCAGTGGTTCTGCCTTTCATCCTGATCAGTAATAAAGTTATTAATCACTCACCCAACAAAAGCCTTTCATGAGCTCCTTATTATTATTAAGCACACTGCTATTTACTGACATCTTAGAGAACACGCACTTTTGTTCCCTATTATATATCTGCATTCCTTCTCTATGTGGAAATTTCATTAGATTCAATGGATGTTCTATACCTGGAACAAGTTCAGAATGGGCAATAAAGATTCACAGCTCTGATAAGAAAAAGTTCCCATTCACAAACAGTTCCAAGGTTAAGTTGGAAAGTTACGGAATTTCTCCAAGGTGTTACAAAGTGTATCCACTGGCATACCAATAGGTCCAATAACAATATAAATCAATGCTTATCTGCATGAAGCTTTCATCATTGAGAATGAGAAACAACAAAAAAAAGCACCCTTAAACGGACTGATATAAAAATTTCAAAACAAGGGCCTCCCCAGTAGCAGCCTCCACAGCATGGATTTGATTCCAGGCTGGCCAGGGAGATACCCACATGGTGCAGTAGACCTCTCCTGCCTTGCCCACTGCTCCCCTCAGCAGTGTATTTCATCAGTCTGATAGCTCTGTTCCCTGCTCTGTTTCTGGTGAATCTTCTTTCCCTCCCGCGCATCTGGCCTGTACCCCAGTTCTTGTATAAATAAATAAATCTTTAAAAAAAAATTTCAAGACAAACCATAGGTTTTGAATTATATTTATTTTTAGTGTGCGTTTTATTGATATAAATTAGACATAGTAGGGGTCAAGACTATAAAGAGGGCCTCCCCGGTGGCGCAGCGGTTGAGCGCTGGGTTACGAAGCTGCCCGCAGCCTCTGCAGCGCCGGTTCGATCCCCGGCTGCTCCCCGGCCACTGGGCGAGGGTCCCACATGGCGCGCAGGCCTCTCCTGCCGCCCGCTGCTCCCCTCAGCAGTGTACTTGGGTCCTTCTGCCTGCTCTGCTCCCCGCTCTGGCTCTGGTGAATTCTCTCACCCTCCCGAGCTTCTGACTGTACCCAGTGCTTGTATAAATAAATAAATAAATAAATCTTTAAAAAAAAAAAAAAGACTATAAAGATAATACTAAAATACATTATTAATACATTATTATTATTATGATATAGAATTAATGGTATCATTAGTGATAACTTAATGGTTATTATTAACAGTTACTTTACAGACTCTTTGCACCAGCAGTATGGGTTTTTCAGATATTATTTTGTGCAATTCTTTTTATAAATTTATGAAAATGGTATTAGTATACCCATCTTATACATGAGGAAACTGATTAAGTTTCTTACTGAAAAGTACATAGCTTCCAATGATGTAGCCCCAGATCTCTCTGACTACAAACCAAGCTACAATCTAATTTACTTTGTAAAACTATAGTTACGAAACTATAAACTGTACTCCTTCACTAAAAAAAAAAATCAAAAAAATAAGTAATTTCATACCCACTTCTAACTTTCCATGCAAGTTCCCCACTAGGTTAGCCATTAGTAACCTCATTATACATTCCTAGACTTTCAAAAATACGATGGAAAATAGAATGTGTACATCAGGTATGATTTTAAGTACATTCTGCATATATCTTCCAATATATCTTCTAGATTATATATGGAATATGATGAGTTTATAGATCTGAACCCATTAAGTTTTTGAGTTCTGTATTTTTGCTTTTAAAAGAAAGAACTCGTCAGGTGGCGCAGCGGTTGAGCGCTGGGTTGCGAGGCTGCCGGCAGCCTCTGCAGCGCCAGTTTGATCCCTGGCCACCGGCAAGGGTCCCACCAAAAAAAAAAAAAGAAAGAACGAACTCATCATCTCTCCACTAACCTTTCTCATCTCATTCCTTCTTTGTCACTATAGCACATATTGCATCCTCTTTTGCATTATGGCTGGTTATTCACAAATATATTTCCTCTAACAGTTTCTAAATTCTTGATCTTTATGTTCATCCCAGGTCAGCATGTCCGCACTAAGCACAGTATTCACATGTCACAAACCCTCAATAAGTGTCTATAAAGAGGATGTCCATTTTAGGAGCTATTCCCATTGAAATTCCCAAGCCATTAACGTAAAAGTATAACTCCTACTTATCCTTAATTTTACAAGGTACTTTTCAATTATGGTACCTTGTGTTTTCTGAAGAGGTTGTTGTAGAGGGCTCTGAAATTTTTTCTAGTATAGCTGCTTCGATAAGCTCCACCAATGAGGTATTCTATTACCAATCCAATGTCAACTAGTGTTATTTTGTAGCCTGAGAGAAGGGCATGCTGCAAGAAAGACACATAACGAATTATAGCTTGCAGTTCTCTTTTTCTCTGTGGTCATGCCATCAGGACACAACCAAATCAACTGCAAAGAGACAGAATCATTATTTTTCAATCACTTTTGCAAACTGATCAGTTAATACGCAGTTACTGATATAATCTACTCTTCAGATTAGAAAAAATACTCAGCTTAAATATGTTTTTAATTTCATGGGCATAGAATATCTGCTTCTATCTACTCATTCTTTCTCTTTCTCTCATTCATGCACACACACATTTTAGAATAACATACATTTAAATATAGTATAAAAGGTTATTTTTAACTGGATATAACTACAACAAAAGTAAAAATCAATGAAGAATAAAAATAATGTATGTGACCCAAAATTAACATTGGGTTCACTCTTTAGCTTCTCTCTTTATTACAATGCCTATAACACTTCACACTGTGTTGACTACATCATACCCCCAAAGGAAAAAAAATAGGAGGTAGAGCTACCAGAAATAAGGTATATGGAGTGGCTCAAATGAGATATCATGATATGAGCCTGTGCCAAGATAAATGTTATGAGCAGTTAACATCTAAGTCCATGTATCATAGTCTAAATAAAAACTATTTTCACCTCTGAAAACCCTCTTTAGTACCTTTTCACAGCTGTGCATTTCTAAACTTATAATAAACTTTTAAAGACATACTGACTACTGACCAACAACTTTGAAATGAACATATTGTGACATATTCACAAAGCTTTAAGCAAGAAATAAAGTTAAATAAATATAAAAACTTAATTTCTCTTTTTTATATTTTTTATTTACTCTTTTTTAAAAAATCAAAAATAAAGTACTTATTTGTTCCCAATTAGGAGCATATTTAATCTATTTAGCTCCTTCTTCAGTTCACCATGATAGAATCAGTTTTTAGAGAAATAATTTAAGGACAATCATTTTGATCTAGCATAAAATTAATGTAAACTAAGTTTACATCAACAAGACACTTTTGTTTACTACTAATTTGCCAACTAAATGCATTCCTTCCAAACCCTTTCACACTCTGTCAACATATCCATTAAGTCATACTCTCTCCATCAGGATATTAGAACTCAGGAAAAAGTGAGAGAAAAGCTTTTTTTAACACACTGTGGAAGAATTTAACTATTTTGGCAAATAAAATACATTCTTAATTTTCTAGGTGCTCTGAATAAAATTTCTCAGTAATTAAAAGAGAAAAAATTAAGGCACAAAGTCTGAAAAAGCTGGAAATTTTGGGTAACTAATGAGGGATGAGACAATTTTATATTAAGTCTAACTTAGTTCAAAGTTCATTGGGAGGGCCTCCCCATTGGCACCGCGGTTGAGCGCTGGATTGCGAAGCTGCCCGCAGCCTCTGAGGAGTCAGTTAGATCCCTGGATGCTCCCAAGCTACCGGAGGAGGGTGCCGCATGTCGCTCAGACCTCTCCTGCCACCCGCTGCTCCCCTCAGCAGTGTACTTCAGTCCTTCTGCCTGCTCTGCTCCCCGCTCTGGCTCTGGTGAATTCTCTCACCCTCCCACGCTTCTGACTGCACCCAGTGCTTGTATAAATAAATAAATAAATAAATCTTTTAAAAAAAATACTACATTTAAAAAAAAAACAAAAAACAAAGTTCATTGGGAACAGCATGAACAAATATGAGCAAGGATACAAAGCAATGGTCCATCTGACTCCTTAGAACAATGCTTAGATTCACAAAAGAAGTGATAAAGCCCCCAAACTATCACTAGTATTCAAAACAGTGATAACAAAAACAATGGATATCATGTTAATCCTCCAATAGACACTGATAAGATGTCTCTATTTTCAGCAGGTATAATTATTTCATCATCCTACTGTTGTCTGATGTTGAGATTAGCTTCTGGTGGGAAGTTTTGTATATTTCCAATTCATGTTTTATAAGAAAAAAAATTATTAGCTAATGCCATTTATTTGAGAGATCAAATCTTTAAAAGCACAAAGTAAATTACAGGAAAAATTGAGAGTATGGTGTGGTGATGAAACTGTTCAGAGTAGCAGATAAAGAATAATTCACTAGAAAACCCAAATCTACATTTTATAAACTGACAACATCTCCAGCGCAAAGCTAAGGCAATACACAAAGAAAATTGCACACCTTTGTAATAAGGTTACCTGTTTTACATCTCGGACAAGATGATGCAAGAGCATATTAGTAGGCCCCTGTTTCTATAGTAAAGAACAAAAGGAAGAATTACTCATCTCAATTACTATGTGCTGGAAAAGAAATGTTTTTTCAGAATGCATAAAAAACTCAGCATATTGAAATTTTTCATTAGTATCTTTAGTAATGGTGCTTAAGCCATCTTACTTCTAAGGAAACTATTTCCTAAGATAAGATACAGTTTGAATTATTTTTCAAAGAAAGATGTATATAAGTTAGTAGTAAGGATTTTGTTTAGAGGGCAGAAATAAATTTCAAGTAATTTATAACTATCCTTATCATAAATTGGACAACTATAAAACCTATCACATGATTCCATAAACAAATATCTACAGAACACTATGTTCAATCAAGTCCTTAAGTAATTCAATAAAGAATAAAAGAATTTTATTTGCAGAGCTCTTATAACAGAAAAGAGTGCACTCTTAGATGAAAAAGCAAACAAAAACAGAAGATTAGAACTCAGAAAACATGAGAGAAAAGCTTTTTTTTAATGTGCCGTGGAAGAATTTTAACCATGGTGAACTTACTATATTTTAAATTGGTTTGTGCTTTTATTTTATGTAATTATTAATGGAAAACACAGCAATGACCATACGATAAAATGAAATTAGTAAGAATAGTTCTTCTTTGGTTTTAAAATTTGTCTCTCTGTAACCGATCTTTGCACAGGAACATTCAAAGAGAACTCAACATTCAAGATTTAGCTTAAACTAAACCTTAAGCTAATTAATAAATAGGGAGGTGACTGATGAAGTGTTCCAATACTCACTGTATTATACAGCTCTTCCAGTCGAGGAATAGTAAGAAAGCGATGGAGGTTTACTCCATATTCTATTAAGAGCTTCACAAAATCTACCCGATCCATCATCAAAGCATCTAACATTGCTTGTTCCAGTGAGCCAGGCTTTAAGAGGTAGAAATAAATAAGAGCACAGAGACAACAAAGAAAGAAGAAATAACATCAAAGTAGAAATAATAAAGGATTGCATTTATTTGAAGTAAAATCTATAGACACAATAACCATAAAATATAATCTTATTAATATATACTCAGGATCTGAGTGAAAAAATAAAAAGTAAACCTGAAGGCATTAAAGATATCTGGGATGAATTTGTTATGTGATAAAAAGCTGACTATTATAAAAATCTCAATTCTTCTCAAATCAGTCAATAGGTTTAATGTAATTCTAATAAAAACCTAAGGTGTTTGGGCTTTGTTTTAATAATTTAGCATGTTTCCATTCAAACTATAACTGATTAATGGGTATAAATAGCAAGTTAATCATGCTTATCTTTTTTAATCTAAAACTGCACTAAACTTGTAGCAAAGGGATTTTTTTTTTTTTTTTTAAGAAATGAATCCACAAGAACAAGGAGATCAAGAGTGCAATATTTTGGAAGTTGGAAAGCAGATGGTCAAGTGGTAATTGATTGAGCAGGCCCTAGAAAATGAACCTGGAAAAAGACTGGAATCAAAAAAATAAAATAAATCTATGACCTAGAATTCTGGCAGTATCAGGAGGAAATAAATGTATACATGCTGAAACCCTGTAGGATCGTCCATCTTCCCCCATTTGACTTTCATAACACTTGCAGGAAGGCTTTTTCCTTGCTGGTAAAAGCAAAAAGGACTTTGCATTAATATGTCTAATCCAGGAGAAAAGGCAGAAATATGCATATGTCTTAGGTCCCCAAACAAAGGGCGTCCAGATCACCCTACTGTTAGTCTGAAAGGCTCAGAGTTTCTAATGAGCTCTCTATTGCCCATCCTTAAGTACAAAGTCCAGAACAGATCAAATCTCAACTAGGAGAAATCAGTGCAGGTAGAAAATGTCAAGAGAGTGATGATTAAAATCATCAGCAACATAAAAGAAGATATTGTGTTCAGGACACTATTTTTTTAAAAGGTGGAAGTGGGAGATTAGGATCAAAGAAATTGCTCTTAGAAATCCAGGATGCTACCAGAAACAAAAATCTATATAAAAGATATGAAGATTAGGGGCCTCCCTGGTGGCACAGGCTGTTGAGCATTGCGCTGTGAAGCTATCCTCAGCCTCTGCAGCACAGGTTCAATCCCGGCCAGCCCGGCAAGAATCCCACATGACGAGGCAGACCTCTCCTGTCTCGCCCACTGCTCCCCTCAGCAGTGTATTTCATCAGTCTGTCTGTTCTGTTCCCTGCTCTGTCTCTGGTGAGTCCTCTCACCCTCCCGCACATCTGGCCTGTACCCCGGTTCTTGTTAAAAAAAAAAAAAAAAGATATGAAGATTAAAGCCAAGAAAATCTACCAAAGTAAAGTTATGGAAGATAAGAGGACAAAGATAAGATGGGGGTAGTAGTCCATAGGACCAACTATTAAATAATTGGAATTTCAGAGAAGGTATAGAGAAAACAGCGCAAGAAATTCCCCAGAATGGAAATACATGATTGCCAAGTTGAAAGTTGGTCAACATGGGCCTCCCCTCGTGGTGCAGCGGTTGAGCGCTGGGCTGCAAAATTGCCTGCAGCCTCTGCAGCACCAGTTCGATCCCCGGCCACCAGGCGAGGGTCCCACATGGCGCGCAGACCTCTCCTGCCGTCCGCTGCTCCCCTCAGCAGTGTACTTTGGTCTTTCTGCCTGTTCTACTCCCCACTCTGGCTCTGGTGAATTCTCTCACCCTCCTGAGCTTCTGACTGTACCCAGTACTTGTATAAATAAACAAATAAATCTTTTTTAAAAAATGGCCTTTAAAAAAAAAAAAGGAAAGTTGGTCAACAGTATAATGGGTATAGAGATTCACAACCTCACACATCATTGTGAAATCTCAGAACATGCGAAAAAGAGAATATTTTTAGAACTTCCAGAAAAAAAAATAGTGGCAAACAAAGGATCCAAAAATAAAAAGACTTTTGCTTCCCAACAGTAACATTAGAAGTGAGGCATTCAAAACCCTTAAGGAGAATTAGCTCCAATCTTGAATTAAAATCTATCCAAACAAATAAATCAAAATGGCTTACCTCTCATATTCCCTTTCTTAGGAGTTTACTGAAAGACGTATGTCATCAAAAAAAGGAGTAAACCAAGAAAGGGGAGGATAGGAGGTACAGAAAACACTCTTAACAGGAAGGAACCCCAAGAAGATGAGGAATGACATTCCAGCAATAGGAATAGTCTATGACCAGTCCAGACTGCAGCAGGGAGGACCAGAGACAGACATATTGAGAGGTCTCCAAAACTGGTGAATCACATAACTATGTGACTTATTATTTAGAAATACAGAAATTTGTAATTGTTAGCACTTTCCAGAAATTATCAAAAGTATTAGGCTGTTACAAGACTGGGTACCACTGTGTCTTTAGTAGTCTTTCAGCATCACATTTGTTCTTTTAAACAATGTGAATGGGGCCTCCCCAGTGGCGCAGCGGGTTGAGCACAGGGCTGTGAAGCTGTCCGCAGCCTCTGCAGCGTCAGTTCAAATCCTGGCCGGCCAAGGAGCTATCCACATGGCGCAGCAGACCTCTCCTGTCTTGCCCCCTGCTCTCCTCAGCAGTGTATTTAGATCCTTCTGCCTGTTCTGCTCCCTGCTCTTTCTCTGATGAATCCTCTCACCCTCCCACTCCTCTGGCTGGTACCCCAGTGCTTGTATAAGTAAATAAATCTTTTTTAAAAAAAAGTGAATGTATTCATTTGACTCAAAAATAATCTGCATACAGTATGGTCATGACTGTAAATTTTTTTAATGAAAGTTTAAGTGTGATTATCCTTAGTACTATGGGTCATCTCTCTTCTGTTTCCATTTATTTCTATTGTGAGCATGTATTACATTCTAATGCAAAAAAAAGAAAAATTTTAAACAGCAATATAAAAATATGCCCATTCAAAAAATAAAAAAAAACCCTTCCATTTTGGCTTTTTTTTTTTTCCAATGTCCTCTGTCAGCTTCAATTAGGCTGCAGAGTCAGAAGAAAAAACATATTTTCAAGAAGGCAAAGTAGATGAGAGAAATGTCTTAGCTATCCCTCGGCACCCAGCCATAGTTGCCACTCTGTACCCCTCCTAAGCCACTCTATTCCTCCTCCAACTTCCTCTTTCTATCCTTCCTAAAAAACCGAAACACAAAATATTGTTCCCAAATAACTTCATTTCATTTATACCTGCCAATGTTGCCCATAAATTAGGATATGTTTCTTGGCAATGTCCACTCTGTCCCAAGCCATTGCCAGATTTAATTGTTCCGATGCTGATAAATTTGTACCTAGGATATACAAAAGGAACAACCACATATTATTTTCAAAACATCAACATAAAAGCACAAAGAGCCATGGAATGTGAAAAGAGAGGCACAATAGTGACCCTATTCTGACACTCACCCTTTAGCAGAGCTGTTAGGATTGCCAAATCAAGATCTTGTGATTCCTCTGAATCAGCATCAAATATGGTAATCTATAACAGTTCAAAACAGAAAGCCATACATTTTGGGTACTAGCAATGAAATGTTTTAAAGTACCAACAAAATTCACTCTTGAGCTAGTGAATTGAGAAAAATATTCATCAAAATACACACAGATTTAATTTTTAAGACAAGTAAGGACTTTATTATTTTAAAAGGTCACCTGTTATAATGAATAGATTCTAGTCTTTCCAAATAATAATATACTATTCAATACAAAAGAGCCAAGACTAGCAAGTTCTAGCCCTAGATATGTCACTAACTCATCGTTCTTGGGTAAATATTATATGGCCACTGAGTCTCAGGTTCCTCACTCAAAGGAGAAGGGAACCCATTAAATAATCTCTAAGTTCACATAAACATTTTTAAAATATTATGCTTCTACAACTTCACATGTTTGTTCCCTCCCCTACAGCCTATGTGCATGAGTAAAATCAACCTTCAATTGTACAGTAGCTAAGGAGCTAATTCCTGAAATACACAAACCCTTAGCTGCTGCCTCCAGTTTAAGCCTGACCATCGCATCACTCACCAGCTACTCTGCTTAGAGACAGGAGGAGGCAAACATAAGGGTGATCATTTTATCATGCTCTTTTCTTAATTCACTGAATATTGTAAAAATATAAAATGGAGTAGACTATGGACAAAATTTCAAAATTTCAGAACTCAAGTTTTAGTTCTACTATTTTGGAATGACCCTACTAGTAAATCACTTAAATTCTCTATGTTTCAGTTTTGTCCTCACCAAAAGTGAAATAACCAATCAATGCCATATTGAACTCACACATGGGGCTATTTTGATAAGAAAACAAATATTTGAAATCACACTGTTACTTGTAGATATGTCTGTTGTTACTATTGTTGTTATTAAATGAACTAAAATTCCCAAAGGGTTTTTCACATACTGAGCCATGTTTTGCCAAAACTTGCTCCAATGGTTTTTTTGAAGGCAAATGACTATATAGTACCAAATCTTGTATGATTTAGTTCAGTTTTTAAGTTCTAGAAAAATCACTGTAAACAACGGCATATCTGCATACTTACTATAATTTTCAGCTTTAGATCATCGTGGTCATTGACAATATTGATTAAAAATCAGCCAGAAGAGATATAAAGATATAAACCTACTTTACCTCAATAAACATAATTTGGAAAAAGTTTTTGATGAAGTATCTCAAAACACTAAAATCTTTTTCTGAATTGAAATGCTTTTTCCCAGATACAGTTGGGAATTTATTTATAAGGCAAATTTATTTATAAGAAGTAAATTTATTCAACTAAGGATAAAATTCTGCAGAGCTAGCTAAATACAATCAAGACAAAAAATGCAAAGTGCCATTCTTTTTAAAATTATGAAAATAATATTATACTTGTTGAAAATTAGGATTTAAGTTAGTTGAGTCATCAATTCATCATACTCACAGAATCCCTATGCACCATGCATTCCATCAAAATTTGAAAAAGGTGCTTGGACTGTTTAAGACTAAAGTTGAAAGTTTTCTGAATCATGCATATGATCTCCTCCTTCACCTGAGGACGGAGGGTCCTGAGAGAAAGATAAATGGTTGTGACTTGACACATGCAGAAAAG
The DNA here is from genome assembly GCF_964194135.1 of Talpa europaea. NCBI lineage: Eukaryota > Metazoa > Chordata > Mammalia > Eulipotyphla > Talpidae > Talpa > Talpa europaea. The sequence goes on from NC_140074.1 coordinate 42,257,397, forward strand.
GGAACAAACCAGCAACAACAGGACAAGAAAACCCTTTTACCCATGTAATAAGCTATCTTTGGGCAGTTCTGCTAAGAGAGCAAAAGAGCAGAAAGCAAAGGAAAGCAGCAGTCTCAAGAGAAGTCTGAATTTGACTGATCTGTCATGATGCTGGAGAGAAAGCAAGGGGCCAGGTTCTTGAGCTGACAGATTTTCAGGGTGGGACTGTGAATTATGGATATTACATTATCAAAAGGATATAAAACCCAAAAATGTTTAAAAATCACTCACCTAGGGTGATATTAGGGAATCGATGGGTTTGAAAGGATAAGGAAGGAGGGCAGAGCATGAAAGTAGAGGGCAGAGTGCTACAGGGGAGAAAACTTATAAGGTAGGAAACATCACAGAGCAGTGTAACCTAAGTAGTTTGTAAATGTTTATTAAGTAACTAGAGGGGTCCACATTTTAGCCCATAGACACTGTATTTACTCACAGTAAAAATATCATGCTTTTTTTTTTAAGATTTTTATTTATTTATTTATGTATTTATACAAGCACTGGGTACAGTCGGAAGCGTGGGAGGGTGAGAGAATTCACCAGAGCCAGAGCGGGGAACAGAACAGGCAGACCGAAGAAATACACTGCCGAGGGGAGCAGTGGGCGCGGCAGGAGAGGTCTGCATGCCACGTGGGACCCTCACCAGCGGCCGGGGATCGAACTGGTGCTGCAGAGGTTGGGGGCAGCTTCATAGCCCAGTGCTCAACCACTGCGCCACCAGGGGAGGCCCAAAAATATCATGCTTTAATTTAAATTGGGAGATATACACTGGATATAGGCATGGCAAGAAAAAAACTACCTTCCTATCTGAGAAGCAGAAATCATTAAAACCTCAAAAAGGGGATCATACACTATGTAAACTTCAATTTCCCCAACTCCTGTTTTTGCTTTTTTTTTTTTATCACTGGCAAGCAAATTTGAAGGTAACCCAGGGTCAACACTGGCAACCTTCCTCACTGAAGGGTTCTTGTAGCTATAATGGCCAATTGCACAAACATCTCCCTCACTATCCCCTGGAAATGTTTTTTTCCTGAAGCTCAAACAAGGCCAAGTGTCCTTGATAGAGGCAGCTAAGGAAATAGTAACTTGCATATCTTTGATGATACATTAATGGTATATTAAAGATTCTCAAACCCTGTCCTCCAAGCATACCTGGCCCATTCAAAGGCACAGCTTAACATACTAAAATCGAGAAACAAATAGTCACCATAGTTTCATATATCAAAAGTCAAAACTCACCCTTCATCAGCTAGGTGTTTGTGAGTGAAGGCCAGGAGGTCAGCAGCCCTGCCTGTCCCTTCACAAACCACCACTGGATCTTTGTCCTTCACGATCTCCCACACTGAGATGATGACATTGGGACCTCCTTCCACCACCAGCCCCACTACAGGCACACCTTGTCTTGAGCCTATTTCAGATGATAAATGGTATCAAATTGTTACAAAGATTCCTATCTTGGCAGATCAGCCATTTTGATTGCCAGGCACAAACTTTAATTACCATGGGTGCGTTACTTACACTAGCCCCCTTTTTCCTCATTGACCCAAGAAGCTATCTCAAGACCAAGAAGCCATCTCAAAGAAAACAAAATGATACAACAACTCCCAATGTAGCCATCACTGTTCTCCAAAAATGCTCAACTTTTGTCAAAGCAATCAACTTCTAGTGGTTATTTCTATAACCAATGGGAGGGGAGGGGGTGACCAATCCTCAAAGACTTTACATTTCAATTTATTTCACCTTTCGCTTTTTGAATTTGTTATCATAACTATATACTACTTTATTAAAGTAAGGAAGACAAAAGAGAAAGACCATGGAGTCATACTTTTTTAAAGTATTAAGTTTAAAAAGTCATAGAGTGATACACATACTATACTCCTATTCATGATATTTAAAATCATATACATAAGTATACTTTTTATATAAATGTAAGCAAAGATCAATATGACTAGCATGTTATAAAAATGACCATCCATTCTGCACCTCCTCTTCTCTTTCATCTACAGAGAAGACCAACATGGCCATCTCAAGGTACCACTCCCAGCATAACACAACATCGATTCCTCCAAATCCCCTATTTCTGAAAGCCCCCTGTGGCCAACCCAACCACCTTTGAAATGTCTTGCCTGACTGTCAATGTTCATATCCCTATGGCCCTCAGGCTAGCCTCCTTGCTGCTTCTCAGTCATTTAAATTCCCACAACCTTATTTCCCCTCCTTCCTCCCTCTATCCAACCCTAGGGACTCTGCAGGTTCTGCTATATTCTCCACTCTTCCAGGAAACCTCCCCCTCACCACACTGTCCCTTGAAGATTTCTTCCTCTTTCCCCACTATCACCCTCAACTCCACATCACCTTACATCCTGTTTTCTTCCACCCATGGGTTCACATATGTTAACTTACAGCAGGGATCGGCTAAACCCCCTACTCTGTACAGATAGCAACAGAGGACCTTGCCTCACAGCAGGCCCCAAGCCAGGTTCTGTTGGCTAAGCCATATAGTACTCACAGCTGTGTATTTTCTGCAGAGAGAGGTATTTTTCCAGGTTCCTCCTGAGCTTCATCTCATTTCCATACTTGCCCACAGTTCCATCATCAGACAAGATGAAGTGGGAGTGCATGCTGTTGAGAGTGGTGAGCTTGCTCAGGGGGTTGCCCAGAGTCTGGTACAGGCACACCACCTGCGAGACAGCCAGGAAAAGGAAGAGTCAGAGCTCAAGATCCTCCACAAGCTCAGCTGCTCCATGGGCAACTCTGTGTGCTAGAGTGCTCTGCTCAGGGTTAAGGCCTCTGACTTGCTACCTAAAGCAGCGCTTCTCAAGCTAGGTGTGATGATCGGTTGGGTTTCTTCAATTTCCCTTTTGTTGTGGATCAACATGTGGTCTAGTATGTGGCTGGGCTATATACATACATAGAATTTGCTTCAAATGGGGCAGAGAGTGGGGAACATATAAGGGAATAGGTGAAATAAAATTGGCTCTGAGTTTGTATCTGTTGAAACTGGAAGAGGTACACAGGTAATTATGATTCTTTCTCTATTCTCTACTATGTTTGAAATTTTCCAAAAGAACATTAAAATAAGCCACAAGGGTGCGTATATCAATTGACATCAAGAAATAACTATGTTAAATAAGTAAGCTTAGAAGCAGATTCATATCTGAGGGCTTCCATTATTACCTTTTTTTTTTTTAACACAACAAACTTCTGTTTTACTATACATAGAAAATATTCTGGAGTGATATACACCCAAATATTAATAGCAGCTTTCTTCTTTCATACTTTTATGTAATAGCTGAGATTTTTATAAAAAATACACATTCTTCTATTTTTAAAACAATTTTTTTTAAAGATTTATTTATTTTTTATTTATACAAGAACCAGGGTACAGGCCAGATGCATGGGAGGGTAAGAGGATTCATCAGAGACAGAGCAGGGAACAGAACAGGCAGACTGATGAAATACACTGCTGAGGGGAGCAGCGGGCATGACAGGAGAGGTCTGCCATGCCATCTGGGACCCTTGCCGACTGGCCAGGATCGAGCCAGTGCTGCAGAGGCTGCGGGCAGCTTCACAGCATGGTGCTCAAGCCTGTACCACCAGGGGAGGCCCAAAAATACACATTCTTCTTATAAACATTCTTAGACATGTCCATTTCCTTAGAAACACGGGAAGATCAGATCAAAGAATCAATACACAGGAATAAACAAAGCAAAGAGGGATGAGGGAAGAGAGAAAGAAAGGGCCAAACCACAAGTGTCCCTTTTTTTACTACTTGGAAACCATGCCAAGAAGCTTGGAATTTTCACAGAGAGTAGCATGATCAAATTTTAATTTATAAGAATCATTCTGGCTATTGTGTGAGAACAGACTATATATAATAATAATAAAAAAAAGGATGGGAGTATGGAAGGTTATTACAATCATTTGGGTGATAGAAAGTGGTGGCTTAGTCCTATTCAGAAATAGTGGAGTTCATGAGTAGAGGTCAGATTCTGGGCATATTTTTAAAGTAAAGCTGAGATAATTTACTGATGGATTGGTTTTGAGGCATGAGACAGAGATTACTCCAGGATTAGTTCAGGGTTTGGGGCTTGTGCAAGTGTAAGGATGGGATTGTCATCCTCTAAGACACAGTACAGGAGGTAGAAGGGAGTAAGCAGCTGGTTTTGAGATGTCTATTAGATAGCCACAGAAAATGCTAAGTTTTGGCAATCAGATACATGTTCATTTCCTTTTGTTATGAAAGGATTTTCTACTTACATCTTTTCCAATAAGATCTTTCTGGTTCTCAATGACACCCCAAGGAGGGATTCCAACTGTTGAGATTTTTCTCAAGGTCTGGGAAGAGTGAGCTTTCAGGGCATCCCCAACATGTTTGGACACTCCTATGAATGATCAATTTAGAAGTCAAATTTAACTCACAAATCATGCAAAACACCAAAACTGCCGGAAAGACAGAAGTAGGCAAGTAAACAAATGTATGCAAAAGGCCATTATTAGAAAAAGTTGCTGACCCAGTAGAATCAGTTCTGATAACTTGGCTCCTCTACTCCCCGCTAACTTCTCTTCCTCTTGTGCTTGACCTCTCTACCTGAACAATTCTCTCCTCCAAATGTCTGCTTACAACCTCAGTTCTGGGACATTTGGCCTGACCAGAACATCCTGCAAGCCCAGCACTAACATCATCATCATACTGAATTTTTTTTTTTTCTCTAACCTTCTCTACTGTTCCAGCACAGCATTCTGTAGTACGTCCTTTGCTTCAGTGGGGCAAATTAACAGCTTTATATACACACATTTTCAAGAGTTAATATACTTTGCTTACTCACCCTTTCATCCACAACATCTATCCAAATGCTTTATACAGAGTAGATTTTAAGGTTTGTGGCATTCAATTTAAGAAATGTCAAAAATTCATGCCAAAAATTGTTTCATTAGAGTTGAGAAGCATCTCAAGAATAGGCAGAAGCTGGTAAGCAGGGCTTCTCAAATTTAAGTATACACAAGAGTCATCAGTGGATGTTGTCAAAATACAGATTCTGATCCCACCAGTCTAGGGTAGGACCTGAAACCTATATTCCCAATAAGCTGACAGAGGAGACTGATGCTGCTAGTCCAGAGACCACTCTTGAGTAGTTAAATGCTAAGGAAATGTGGCTGAATAAGGCAGATGCAGATTATTATTTAAGGACGTTCCAAGTATGTCTCATTTCTCATTTTTTTTTGTTCACATAAACTATTTCAGTAGTCTTTATATTATTATTATTATATTTGTGTTCCTTAATTAAACAATAAGTAATATAAAACATGTGATAGTTAGTTATTCAAAGAAAAGGCCTTGGCCAGATCTACCTTTTTCTGAACTCTGCAAAATTTCTGCCTCTTTTTCAACTGGAAGTAAACTAAGTATTGTACATTGGACTTAGGACTCTGCTACCTTCCCTTTCTTCCAAGAATGTGAAGCAATAATTATCTTACCAAATGTACAAGGAGAACTCTGAGGTTATCTATTAGTGACAAACCAAATACCATAGGTTTTATTTTGCTTTGTTTTTTCAATCATTTGCTTCCTTTATGCCTTTTCAGTCAAAAGGAATTATTTGGTCAATAATTTGATAGGTACTGCTGCGTGTGCTGGTCAATGCTGAGGCAGATGTGAACACCCTGAGCTCACAGACAGAGTTCATAAACAAACTAACCGTACCTGGAAGGCAAAATATAGACATGCTACAAGTGCCACAGACAGTAAATGTTATAGACATTGAGAAACAAAAGTGAGCAATTTTACTCTGATGAGAGTGATTCATGGTGTATCGGCATAGAATGTAGACCTTAAAGGATGGGCAGAATTTCATAGGACATATTAACTAGGACATTCCAAATCAAAAGAGGGAGTGGTGAAAGGAAGATGGCAAACTACAGGTTAATAACAGATTGGTAAAAGAGGAGGGTTTGTAGTGCCACTGTATCTCAACCCTAGCTGCCATTAAACAACCTTAAGAAACTCCTACTTAATCAGGTGTGGACCTAATGCATAAGTATTTTTTAATAGCTCCCCAAGTGATTCTTAACATGTAATCAGTTCATAAACACTGATTCAAGGAGCAGGGTTAGGAATTCAGAAGCTATCTAAGGTTCATGAAAGAGAAAAGTCAGTGATAGAGTAAGTGGAATGGCAATTATGTAGTTAATTATCTCCTCAAGGCCAATCTGCCCAACACAACTGTTGCACTAGTCACTGCCTTCCAATGTCAGGGCACTGGACCATGGCTACAAGAGTTTAGTTAATGCCCATGACCCTGAACTGCACACTTAAATGGACTCAGTGCCCTTTATAACCTCCTGCAGTCAGAAGCTCATAAAAGACTATTTCCGTTGCCAGATGGAGTGTATTTTGATTAAGGTAAAAACATTTCAGGGAAGGCCTGTGACTCTTCTGGGTTTGTTTTCCAGTCATGATACTCTTCATCTTTCTGCTTCACCCCAACACATCCCAGGGTGCTAGAGAGCAGAGATCAGGTGCTGCACTGCCTGGTTCACACTTAGGAAGAGGGAATTTAAAAGAAAAAAGTGAATTAAGAATTGTGCTTTACCTGTGTTAATGCCTTCAGTTATTATCCATGCTCCTGTTGTCTTTGCAGCTTTAACTAAACCTTGGCTGAAGATCTCTTTAAGTTTGGAGAGCATTTTAAAGTTCTGGATACCCCCATGGACAGAGATCACCAGCTTTGGCAGTTCCATCTTCCATTCTTTCAACATTAAATGTAACAGATGATCCAACTTTGTATCGTAAGAAGTTCTAATATACTGGAAGACAGGCACATTGACACATGTTTATAACATAGGGAAAACACTCCAGAGAGAACACAGCAGGACAGTAACAATAACCAAAACTTGAAAGAAGAATCAGAAATCTTTTTCAAAATAATGGAAATATTTACTTTAAAAGGATCCCACACCCCTCTTTAAGTTCCTTCTGGGAATTACAAGTCACAGCAGGAAGACTTCCTCTGGCTTTCAAGGTTGCCCCCCAATGTACTCTAGAAGGTATGACATGAGGTAGAAATACTTCAAAATGGCAAAAATCACTACGCCAGCAAAGCCATTTTAAAAGGTTTTGATATATAGGTAAAATGGGTTTGTTTGTTTTTTTTTACAAATACTATGGCTTTAACTTACTTGACCATGTTGTGTGTTTCATAATTTAAATTATTATAAATTTTACCTTCCTTTATATAATGATTCCTCTACATGCATTTAGAAAAACAATGTAATTTTTTCCCTAAAAGTAAATACTTTTCACAACAGATCATCTTTGACTAGTTAATGTGACCAAAGGAAAGATGAGGGAGACCCATGCCAGCAGGCAACCTCAGAGTCATTCTGCCTTTTGCCTAAAATTGCAATATGACTAGCTTTCTTTTTCTAGCAAGATTCAATTCACAAGGAAGGAGATAGTGCTGCCACCACAGCCACATACAAACCATGAAAATCACACTGAGATTAGTTTGCCTTCCTCAAACACAAGCCAACAAACAGCAAAAATAAGTTGAATTTACAGGAAGAAATAAGGACAATAGAATCCAAAAACTGTAAAACTTGACTAAAAATAACTAAAGGTAAAGATCTCTGAACATAGGCAAATAGAAATTATCTGCACGATCTGTATGCTCCAGAATCTGATTAACAATTTTAAAACAATAACAGTCTATCTTTGAACTTCTTAAAACATAATCACTCTAATTCATAATTAAAATAGAATTCCTGAACATAAGGATGGTGCAGCCATGGGGAAAGGGAGTAACAGCGAACAGAGGGCCTCCCTGGTGGTGCAAGGGGTTAAGCACCACACTATGAAGCAATCTGCAGCCTCTGCAGCATGAGTTTGATCCCCAGCCATCCAGGGAGCAACCCACATGGCACAGCAGACCTCTCCTGTCTTGCCCATTGCTCCCCTCAGCAGTGTATTTCAGTCAGTCCGCCTGTTCTGTTCCCCACTCTGTCTCTGGTGAATCCTCTCACCCCCCACATCTCTGGCCTGTACCCCAGTTCTTGTATGCATAAATAAATCTTAAAAAAAAAAACTGTGAATGGAGGGATAACTAGGATTCACTTCACAAGGGAGGAGACAGTGCTGCCACCACAGACTTATAGCAAGTTAAAGAAGCAGGAAAAAGTACAAGTTGACATTTGTGAACTGATTTGCTTTGCTCTGAATAATGAATAAGGACACAGGAGGCAATTATGGTTTAGCTCACCTTCTTTCTACCCAAAATCTTTCTCCCAAATCTCCCTCTTTCAAATACAAATCTTTTAGTCCTCAAAGACATTTCTCCTTAAGATTTTAGGATAAACAAACCTGATTAACTAAATTATTGGCACTAGAGTCTTTTCTCCCAAAGGCTAAAAGCAGACACAGCTAAAGGTTAATGATTCTTTCCCTTCCCCCTTATTTTAAACTAACTCCCTTAGAATCCTGCTGGCAAAGATTCATCTCCCAATTCTTTATGAAATGAGGTAGGAGGGATAAACAACTGAGAAGGAAAAGACAGTGGAGGAAGAAGAACAATCAGCTCCCACAAGCCTTCCTACTCCACTGTAAACCTGATACACAATTCTGGTCTTAAATTAAAGGATAGTCTCTTCCTTTCTCAGCACTCAAATAAAATGCATTCAGGTACATAGGAGGTAACAGGAACCCAGTGCTGAACATAAAATGTATTACTGATCTGATCTGTCTAACCACATTTTCAGCTCTCCTAAATGCACCATATTCTCTTTGACCATCACACAAGCTGTCCTTAATGCCCAGAATGCAAACTTTCCCTTCTTCCTCACCAGATACCTCACATCATTCATCTTTCCAATCTCTTTTTAATGATACCTAAAGGAAGATGGCTTCCTTAATACACACACCACCACCACCACCACCACCATGAGGAGTTAGCCTTTTCATTCTCTCCAAGAACCTTGTTTTCCCTTTTCAAAGTACCCCTACCTCCTGTGGTAATATATGTCCTATTTTCCTCACCAGTCTATAAGCCAAGCACATGAACATATACTCTTTGGGGCACAGCAAAGTGTGGGCACCCAGTAACTATTTTTTTAATAGATGGAAAGTGAGTAAATGAAGATGATTATGAAGGACATAAAATCAAAAGAAGACTAAAACCTCAGGGGAAAAAATTACATCAAGCGTTCTATAAGAGTTTCCAAAAGAGGGCCTCCCCGGTGGCGCAGCGGTTGCGCGCTGAGTTGCGAAGCTGCCCGCGGCCTCTGCGGCGCAGGTTCGATCCCCGGCTGCTCCCCGGCCACCGGAGGAGGGTCCCACATGGCGCGCAGACCTCTCCTGCCGCCCGCTGCTCCCCTCGGCAGTGTACTTCGGTCCTTCTGCCTGCTCTGCTCCCCGCTCTGGCTCTGGTGAATTCTCTCACCCTCCCGCGCTTCTGACTGTACCCAGTGCTTGTATAAATAAATAAATCTTTAAAAAAAAAAAAAAGAGTTTCCAAAAGAAACGGAAGAGAAGTGAAGACTGTTATTCTGCCAACTAAAGAAAGCATCACACAAAGTTCATTGTGAGAGAATTAATAGTAGGAAATCTAGATTACAAAGAACACTGTATGATGAACTTCTGTTATGATTACACTACTAGGAAATGTTGCTTCAAATCCATCAAACTAATGGCCAAACTCTAGAATGTAACAGGTTCTAAGCTTTCCTATGGTAAGTACCCAGAATTTTCTCAGGAAAAGTTGCCATAATAAAGCAGTAGTAGGTGACTAACATGCTCAAAAGAAAACACCCCAAAAATAGTTTACCAGTCAATACAATACAACTCACCCCAATATTATCATATCAGACACAGAAGAAAAACTGATCCACACGAGAGTCTCTTCCCACAAGAGAGTCAAACAGCCACAATCTACTGGTTATTGCTGTGGCCATGCTTCAGCTAAAGCATGCTGTAAGGTGATAACTTTTTTACATTCCTTAAGAAAAGGCAGCCCTTCAGCAACTTTCGCAAAGTTCAGTAAGTCATTGATTATCTTTTGCAGAGGTCCAAAGTTAAGGGGAAAAGGTCAGTCAAATAAAGAACAATCTGCATCATACTTAGGAAAGGTACAATGCCCTGCACATGATACAATTTGGAGATACATTTCATCTTTTCTTAAAAACCAATGAAATAATGGGGTGGTAGACAAACCTTGGAGTGGTAGGTGTGTTCTCCATCTTGGAAATTAATAGTGCCAAAGGTATCTGTAGGGCTTTTTCTTGTGTGTTTTTCGACAGACCATTGTTCATTTTCATTACCATTGGCAGCTGAGGTAGTCCAAGCATGATCTATCCCATGATGGTCTCCAATAAATCGCCCACAGCTACACCTTAAATTTGGGATAAAAAACAATTTCAAAGAGAAAACATTTCAGTTTTCAATGGTAGTATATAGATGACATAATCTAAAAGTTTTTAAATTTCACATTACGATTTATAATATGGGTTTCCTCTAAGTTTAGAAACCCTTCAAGTAGTTCTCTCCCTTGGCAGTACATTAGAACCATTTCAGGAATGCTTTTTAAAAACACTAAAAATCCCTTCCACACCCATGTCCATAGCAGCATTATTTACAATCATCAATAACAGAAGCAACCCAAGTGTTCAAAAGACAAATGGATAAACCAATGTGGCATATACATACAAAGGAATATTATTCCATCTTAATAAAGTTAGAAAACTCTGTGATAAGCTAAAACATGGATGAACCTTGAGGACATTATGCTAAATGAAATATGATAGTTGTAAAAGACAATATTACAGAATCCCACCAATATGTTGTACTAGTGTAGTCAAATCAGCAAAGACTGAGAATCGAATGGTGGTAGACAGGAGCTGGGAAGGAGGGGGCCAATGAGGAGTTATTGTTAATTAGACAGTTTTTCAAGATGAAAAAGTTGCACTAAAATGTGATTATACTTAACACTATAGATCTAGACTATATACTTAACACTATAGATCTAGACACTTAAGTATGTGCCATTTACTTTATGTCAGTTATGCTTCAATAAAGTCATTAAGAAGGAGTCTGGCAAAATAGAGTAAAAGTAAAAATGCCAGCTCCCTTTTTCCACACATTTACAATAAATGATATGAAATAAAGACAACAATCCCTGGAGGATAACCAGATGACTATTGTATACACGAAGAGGGACAATATAGCAGAGAGGGTAGGAAAAAACGGAAATCTGCCTCTCTGTGGTTGTTGAATGAAGTGTCCATGGCTGCATCAGGGATGTGAGAAGCCAGGAACAGACCTGGGAGTGGGGAGGCACACATAGTCAGTATACAGGACAAAGATCTACCTCCAGAGAATAGTAGGAGTAGGGGAGCAGAGACTTGAAGTAGAACACCAGGTAGATGTTATATTGCCACATAGTAATCGGGCATCCAGAGTTAAACAGTTAAACACCCCTAAACAGAGGAGTTTGAAGGCAGCTGATAGTCTTGGTAATCGTCAGTGTAATATCTATATAAGGAATGATTGTCAGCTTGAGCTTGTATCTCCAAGTCTCACTCCAACTGGGGGCTAAAGCCAAGATAGCAACTCCATACAGTGAATACTGACATTAACCAGAGTTTAATGCAGGTAGACTTTTAACAATAGGAGCAAGCACACCAGGAAGACGGTAACCCCCTCCAGGCATTACAATAATTGAGTGATGATTGAGAGAAGTCTGCAGGGGATGCTGCTTTTTGTATAAAGTCACTAGCATAAACCTTGAGAAATATACTCCCCCCACAGTCTCCATTTGCCTGTAATCAGAACCTGGGCAGCAGCCTGTTCACAGTGGGAACCAGCAGCTCTCAGTTCTCTCAGTTCATCCTCCTCCTGCCTGCTCCATGGTCATAGGTCCAGTAAACTAGAGCTAAACTGGTCACAGATCTGGTAAGCCAGAACTGAACAACAGTAGAGAGGTTGACACTGGCCCAAAATTATTTGAAAAGCTTTAACTGAGGAATTGGCCTAGAGGAGGTGGTTATCTTAACAACAGTACCCCCCCCAAAAAAAAAAAATCTCAAGTAGCTGCAGAACCTCAGGAGGATTGAACTCTAGGTACTCACTAGTGATACCATCTAATGCCCTGCTGCCCAGCTCCTATCTCCCTCCCCTTGCAAGCATTATAGCATAGACAAATGCAGAGGTGTCAGACTATGAAGTAAGACACCTAAAGCCAACTTCCTAGATAAAGAAATAAAGCTCTTTGTTTCAACTGATAAAAAACTAAAATGAACAGCTAGAGAAAAATATCACAAATGATGGAACAAACAAATAAAAGAAATCCAAATCGAGCAGATTTGCATAACTTGCTTGATGAGGAATTCAAGATAGTGACACTATGCTTGTGGAAACAAGAAAAACAAAGAATGAACAAAAGAAAGAATACAGCGAAGATAGAGAAACATTGATAATGTTTCAAACAGAATGAATGGATTTAAAGAACACCATAAATGACAGGAGGCATCAATAACATACAAACACAGACAGCTGAGATGAGATAGCCCTGGGAATTATCAAAGACTTTAAAAATGCTATTATAACTATGCTCCACGAGGTAAAAGTAAATACATTTGACATTAATTAAAAAATCATTCTCAGTAAATAATAGAAGCATATAAAAAGAGTCAAGAGGAAATTTTAGCATTGAAATGCATCACATTTAAATATAAAATTTGACATTTCTGTTCACATAGATGGAGCCAGAAGGGATTATGCTAAGCGAAATAAGTCAGAAGAAAAAAGATGAATATCGCTGGTTTCATTTATATGAGGAATATAGAGAAACCGAAACAAGGGCCAGGAAAAAGACAAAATGCGAAGCATGCAGCAAGGGAGTCAAAGGAGGGAGGGGTCATAGGAGGGAGGAAAGAGCACAAAGGACTGTGATGATGGATACAGGTGATGTGGTGGTGGGAGAATTATGGGGACTTCACCTGCAGGTGAAATCAAATACTACCCAAAAATTAACAAAGATTTAAGAAAATAAATAAAAACCATGCCTTTCAATGAATGAAGTGAAGAGGAAAGAAGCCACCTTGTCACCCAGATATTGATTGTTCTGATGATTCAATGCCTCATGATACAATAAAACCAGGAAAATTTTCTCCAATAAATAAATAAATCCTGAATGATCTCAATTTTAGAATGAAGACAATAAAGAAAAACATTCATGAACCTCAAGATAAAGTAATAGAAACTATTCAATCTGAAGATAGACTGGAAAAAAAAAGATAAAACAAAAATAAACAGAACCTCAGGAAGGAACCTACAGGAAAATATCCAAAATCTAACATTTGTGGTAAGTATAGATATGTGAAGAAAATATATCTGAAGAAATAATGATCAAAACCTCCCCAAATTCAAAGAAAGATGTATCTATAGATCCAAGAAGATCAGTGTACCCCAACCAGGGTAAACACAAGAACTTCACATGCAGAAAGAACATAATCATGGCACTGAAAGCAAAAGATAAGGTAAAAAAAAAAGTTAGAGAAAAGCTGGAGAAAATGATATACTATTTATAAGATATTAGTCTTGAATTTTTGGAGATTTCTCCTCAAAAATCATGGAGGATAGAAAACTAGAACAATTTATTTAAAGAACTGTCAAACCAGAATTCTATATCATGAAAATATCCTTGAGTATAGATCATTTCTAGTGGGAAGAAAACTAAAAAATTCATCACCAAAAGGATTTCTCTAAAGGATATACAGGAGTTCAATAAAATACAATAAAGACCACTTTTTTCATTATAGTCTTATGTTTGTTTTGAATTTTAGCAAAATTTTAAATAATCGCTATAGAGAAAAAAGCATTCGAGGAAAAGGTGAAAGAGGTTAACCAAGTGGAAACTCATCTCCCAGTATTAAGCACGGAAACATGAACCCAAAAATTAATTATGTTAAAGTTCTAACCCCCAATGTGACTATATTTGCAGATAGGCCTTAAACAAAGTTTAAAATTTGAATCACTATTAAAGGTTATATTGCACTAAAGAGTTCATTTTGCCCACAAGTTTGTATAATATTGTAATTATAACAAGTATACATTGGATCTTTATCTCTGTTTCTTCACTGGGCACCAAAAAGCCTTGGGGTTTCCTGAATAGTAAGAGTAATAAATGTGCTGGAAGTCAAATTACAAATGCCAGTGATTCAATCAAGCCAAGCATACCTATTTAATGAAGTTTACATAAAAACCCAAAAGGATGGGGTTCAGAGAGCTTCAGGTTGGTGACCACTGAGGTGCTAGGAGAGTGACATCCTGGAAAGGGCATGGAAGCTCTGGGCCCCTTCCAAATATCTTGCCCTATACATCTTTTCATCTGACTATTCATAAATATGTCTTACAATAAACTGAGAAGTGTAAGTAAATGTTTTTCTGAGTTTTTTGAGCCATTCTAGCAGATTAATCAAACATGAGGAAGGGGCCATGGGAATCTCTGGACTATGGCCCAAAAGTCAGGAAGACAACTTGGATTTGTGTTGGAGTCCAAAGAAAGGAGTGAAAGCATAGTCTTGTAGAATCGAGCCCTTACCCTGTGGGATCTGGAGCTTTCTCCAGGTAGAGAGTCTCAGAACTGAGTTAATTATTTGATGGTATTATAATAAAACACAGATTGGGATTGCTGTCATAATTGGAGCTTGGTATACACACATTACCACTTGCAAGTCATAGATCAAATACAGTGCTGTATGAGCATGAAGCATTTTTAGCAAAGCTTTATATTTTTAGCAAAGCATTATAGCAAAGCAAAATGAAAATATAATGCTTTACAAGTATTTCAACTGTTAGACACTCTTGCCATGATCCTTAACCATTTATACCTTTCAGTAATTAAAATAATTATTACATTCAAAAAAAGTCATTTTATTCTTAAAACTTCCCTTGAAAAGGCATATAGGATACACCAACAAAGCCCTTTCAATGGGTTCATTCAATACGTGAGAAAACTACCCCAATGAATTTTAAACAGGAACTAAAAGTTTAAAGAAATCTTATTTATTTATTTAAGTCTTACCTGATTAAATTCTGGCAGACCTGGCATCCTGCAGTACATCTAAATTTAAAAAATAAAAACTTTATTAGTATTTGAAGGCATACGTAATATCTATACTAACACAAGGACCTGTTACTTTCAATGGGCTGGAAATCAGGGCTTTCTCAGTACTTATCTATCACTTTCCAAATATCCCCATAGCCATTTAACAAATACAATTATGCTGCAGCAACTTTGACTTAATTGACAAAACACTGCGTTTGGTGTCAAAATACCTGGTTTTAAATTTCATTAATTGATTCTTCCAAGCCCCAGTTCTCACATATGAAAATAATATTGTGTCCTATAAGGTTTTTAAAAAGATTATCTGGGCCTCCCTGGTGGCGCAAAAGGTTAAGACGTAGCCTCTGAAACTATTCGCAGCCATTGCAGCTTGAGTTTGAACCCCGGCCAGGGAGCAACCCACAAGGGGCAGCAGACCTCGCATGGTTAGCCCACTGCTCCCCTCAGCAGTGTATTTCAGTCGATCTTCCTGTTCTGTTCCCCACTCTGTCTCTGGTGAATCCTCTCACCCCCCACACCTCTGGCCTGTACCCCAGTTCTTGCATGCATAAATAAATAAATCTTTAAAAAAAAAAGATGTATATGAATATGTATCTGAGATGTATATGTTGTTTTGCACACTGGTACCTTGCAGTGTGTATAATAATGGCAGCTGGTGTTATCACACTATGAAAATAAGACAATTCTTAAGAATTCTGAGGATCAAGTAAGAAAATAGATACTATAGGGTAAATGAAGATGGTTCAGGCTTTTGTGCCATTGGCCTCTGTGGCTATCACCTGCAGCCTTGAATGCAGGAGGCGCTTGGGAGCGTGGGCTCAGGTTACAAATGCCTGGTGGTGGACACCTGGAGCATGGTGTGGGCATGAGTAAGTGGGTGTACCTGAGTCTGGAGACTGAAATATGGATAGGGTCAGTGTCACAGAGGATGGGGTGGCAGAGGACAGTATGGAGGAGAGCCCAGAGAGCCCCCCAATAAATCAAGGAACTGTTACTGTGACTATATTATCCTTACTAATCTTTCTCTTATGATTCAAAAGAACCTTCAGATTTGGGGGTTGGATATGGTCATCAATGATCATGTTTTAGGTGTACAGAAATTTTAATTAGAGAACTCTAGCTAAAATAATGAAAGGTAGCCCTTATAAAATTGTGTCATTCTAGATGTTTCAGAAACAAATATAAATCTTTTCAATTGCTCCTGCCTTTTTGTTTGAACATTTCATTTCAACTATAAATTCAAAATAAGAAGAAAAAGACATTTCAATGAAGCCTACAGATTAATTTATCAGGAATTACAAAGAGATAATTTATTAAATTTAAAATAGAAAATCACCACTTCTCTCCTAGGCATCATAAGGAAGAAAACCTCATGAAACCCACAATTTTGATAATCTTACTAGGATCATCTTGAACCATTCATGAAATTATGATCACTAATATTCTTCTTGAATCTAGTGCGAATGATGTATAGTTTATCACTCTTCGTAAAGTTCAAGGTGATTGTGAAGATGATTTTCCTTCACAGAGCTCATTCTGCCTTCCACTGCAACCACATCCCATTAAAAGATGCCATAAAAGATGAAGGGTAAAAGCAAGGTTACCTTGGTATTCTGTAAACATTTTATAAGCAAGTAAAATGGGAATTTCCAATCACAGGACTTCCAAGCCACAGGTAATTCTATGAAGGTGAATTCCTTTACTTTTAATTTCTTTTCCCCAAGGGCAATGCCACCCAGTCTTCATTTCATGGATTCAATTATGCTGGGAAATTTTCCATAGCCCTTTCTTCCCCTGTCTTTCACTGGCTGTTATTTTGAACTTTGTTCTGTAAGTAGAGCTTCCAAGGAGTTGTCAAGAACTCAGAGTAACCAAACTCAAATCATTCCATTTTGTTGTCCATTATCCCCTCAAATGAAAGGCCTATGAGACAAAAATGGACCTAAAACTAACAGCTTGAGTAATGTGAGCACAGCATTCTGAAATATCCCAATCACTATTTTCAATAGACACCTTTGTTAGAGATAAGCTTCACAATATTTTGAATAGTCAATATTTAGAAGCTGTAAGTATATCCAAGCCCAGTGAAATGCTTGTTGATATTTCCCTAATATCTATCCTCCCACTAAGAATAATAGGGGAATCAAAGATACAACAACAGTGTGAAAACTGCCCCAATACTAACAGTGGATCCATCAGGGTGCTGTCATTATGATGAACTTTTTATTCTTTTTATTGTATTAAGTTGTTGAACAGAGGTTTATTAGGAGCCTACTATACATGGCAGTCACTGCCCTACTGCTGGATTTGGAGTGGGGTACAAATTTACAAGGTTCCTGTTCTTATACTGTCCTTATAAGTCATGCATTATTGTTATGAAGATGAATAAAGGAACATGTATTTTAAATATTAATATCATAGATATTACCAAATTCTCTAGGTTTTCCCAAATAGTTTCCAGCAGTGCTGCTTTAAAAAGAAAAACATAGGGCCTTCCTGGTGGTGCAGCAATTGAGCATTGGGTTGCGAAGCTGCCCGCAGCCTCTGCAGCACCGATTCGATCCCCGGCCACTGGGAGAGGGTCCCACATGGTGCGCAGACCTCTCCTGCCGCCCGCTGCTCCCCTCAGCAGTGTACTTCGTCAGTCTGCCTGCTCTGCTTTCCCTTCTGGCTCTGGTGAATTCTCTCACCCTCCCGCACTTCTGACTGTACCCAGTGCTTGTATAAATAAATAAATAAATCTTTAAAATATATATATATATAAAATTAAAAATTGTACCTGTGAGGGCCTTTTGAGCTGGGTATGATTTTGCTACATTCTCTCTTGTCAAACACTCCTTCAATCCAGGATTTCTGGGACTGAACAGAAAGTGTTGTTACTTTTACATACTAATTAATTGGAAAAGTAGTATAACCACCAGTAGTTGAGGTAAGCATGATATATTTAAATATCATATACATTAATAAAATGCCAAGATGACCCCCAAACATGCTAAGCATTTACTGGCTTCTCTAACAGATAATAATAGACATAAATAAACTAAATGTGAACACAAAAATATTCACAGTTAATTGGTCTATAATCTCATCTTAAATGAAAGCTCCCTAAATGTACAAATCTACCAAAGAAGATATAATTGATGTTTTCTCTTAATTCTGCTAAAAGTCATTTTCATATCTTGTACCATAGTCCTACAAAGTGAATATCAAACTTCAAAATTCTCACTCATAAATTCCCTACTTTAAGATTACAAGAAGCTGGAAAAAGTATAAGGGAGATTTGATACACCTATTAAGTATGGCCTACCCTTAACTATGTTGCACCATGTTGCACATCCTGTAACTCAATTTTTAAATCTAAGTGGAACACTGATACTCACAGTCCTCCTAATAGTCTATCTCATTCTACAAACTCAAATCATAGCCGAGCTGTTATAGAAGCTGTAGAAGTCTAGAAGCAGAGAACTCTTGAGTCCACAGTTGAACCCAATCAACTGATGAGCTTGGCTTTCTCCTAATATGAAAAAATTTAACTGTATCTGGTATAAAAAATGAAGTGGCCATAACTATATACACATATGTATTAGAACAGTAATGAAATGGCAAGTGAACCAAAATCTACAGGGACGCTTTTTTTCAAACTCCATGTTAATGCATTTCCTCTCACACTCCTATTTACTCCCAGTCTACAATTGAAGGAAATGCATTGAACCAGAAAACATGTTACAAAGCCATCTGTGAAACCTCATTACTACTCAACAGGTACCCAGATGACTATGAAGGAGTTCAGGACATACCACCCCAAAATCTGCCTCTTTGGTATGTTGCTCATTTTGAGCTAAAAGTAACTTTAAAACAGCAAATATGAGAAGCTTTTTCTAAACTGCCCTAAAGTTTATCTACCTAACGACAGAACTTCTAAAAGGAATTCAATTGTTATAAATCCCCTTCCTGGGAGTTTTACCAACCAGATAGGCTAGATTCTTATCACAGGAAAGGAGATTAGAAGCTAATACCCCACCTAAACAACTTTGTTACAAACCATCATATCTCCCATGGGTCTTCAAAAGGCCCATACATCTTTCCTAAAAATATTTTTTCTCCCTGTAAGTGCTTACATGCCTTCTTTCCTTCCCCTATTTAGTTCCCAAAGCTCAACTGTTTTGGATATTTCACCTACCTGTAGTGCCCCCATGTACAAAATATTAAAAATTAATAAATACTATTTTTTTCTTCTACTCTGCCTATGGTTTGTCAGTTTATTTCACAGACTCAATTATCAAACCTAAGAGGGCAGAGGAAATTTTTCTTCCACTATAAATGCAAAAGAGGCCATTTATGGAGTCCTTTACATACTTGAATATTAAATTCATGGATCTTCTTTTATGCACCAACTTTAAATACATATTCAGAATACAAATCTTGTTTAAAAATTAAAAATGGGGCCTCCCCGGTGGCACAGTGGTTGAGCGCTGGGTTGGAAGCTGCCCGCAGCCTCTGAAGCACCGGTTCGATTCCCGGCAGCTCCCCGGCCACCAGAGGAGGGTCCCACATGGCACGCAGACCTCTCCTGCGGCCCGCTGCTCCCCTCAGCAGTGTACTTCGGTCCTTCTGCCTGCTCTGCTCCCCGCTCTGGCTCTGGTGAATTCTCTCACCCTCCTGCGCTTCTGACTGTACCCAGTGCTTGCATGTATGTATGTGTAAATAAATAAATAAATCCTTCAATAAATAAATAAACAATTAATTAAAAATGGTGTGGTGGAGAGGAGGACAAAGGCACAGGAACACAGAAAAGTTGGTTCCTGTGCATTTTAAACTTACCTATATACAAGAAAAACTCCCCAGATCAAGTCCAGAGTCATCTTAAGTCATCCTTCCCTCTTATCCCTTTTGTGTGGACAGCAATTTTTTTGGGTTGAAAGATACTCACTAAACCACTCACTAAAAATTTTAAAAACTAGGAAAAATCTAGACTCAGAACTTAGAACTAAACATTAAATTTAAAATCTATTATAACATAAGTGACTCAATCTTTTACAATCAGTAAGCCTGGCCCCTCTTCAAGAAACTTAATAATTTCATTTATGCATTCTCTGAGTATGTATTAAATACCTAATTTTTGCAAAAAAACTAAAAAAGATGTTATGGAGGAGTCTCAAATATTTCTTCATTTGAATTTCAAAACATCTGAATTCATTCAACAAACATTTCAGGATAGGCCCTCATGCTGCAAGCTGGGAAGTACTTACCAAAAAAACAAGGTTTTTGCTCTGAAGCAACTTAATACAAAAGGGAAAAAATAGACAATAAACTGATAACATTAAATTTATTGTGTGCCAATTAGCTATTAAAAACAGCTCCAGGGCCTCCCCGGTAGTGCAGTGGGTTGAGTGCAGCACTGTGAAGCTGTCCGCAGCCTCTGCATGGCGGGTTCAATTCCTGGCTGGCCAGGGAGAAACCCACATGGCACAGCAGACCTCTCCTGTCTCCTCTCCTGCTGCTCCCCTCAGCAGTGTCTTTGGTCGTCAGCCTGTTCTGTTCCCCGCTCTGTCTCTGCTGAATTTTTTATCCTCCCACACCTCTGACTGTACCCCTGTTCTTCTATAAATAAATAAATCTTTTTTAAAAAAAAAAAAAGCTCCAAAAGAGACTCCTATACAAATTAAACAAGCTGTATTTCAAACATTCCCTTCTTTTAGAATGGTAGATAGCCAACTCCAGGAGGAGGACTATCTGGGTAAATTACTTAATTTCTTCATTTGATCATATATAAAAAATGGAAATAATAATCTCTCTCATTGGACAGTTGGAAGGAATTGATAATTTAAAGACTTAGAATTCTCCCTGGGACTTACCAAGGTACAACAAAGCTTAGCTATTATAACCAGTAGTATCCAAGATAAAAATTGGCTTTCAGTTGGTGACCTAGAAACTTACTTTGATTTTTTTTTTCCATACAAAGATGACCTCCAAATCTCCCTCCAGCACCTCTCAAACTACAAATTAAATGCCTTTTACAGGCCTACTTTCCCTCACTAGACTACCTCCTCCAGGCCCATTACCTATCATTTCTGTAGCCCTAGGGCCTACCGCCTTGCTTGCTGAATAAGCAAGGAAATTAACGCATTTAAAATAGAACTTTGGGACTTGTGTATGCATTTTCTCTCCAAAGGTGTAAACAGGAAACCTTTGCCATAATAAGAAAGAGGAAACTTGTCCTGCAACACCCATATCTTATCTCAAAATTATGAGAAAACAAAAAGTGGACTTAATTTACAAGTGTTTTCAACAATTCTCAATTTAGAATTTTATCTCCCTACCTCATAACAGTAACCTTTCAAAATCCAGTGCTTCAGACAAGGAAGAGGCCCCCATGTTCAGTTCAACAAAGAACTATTAGGAACCAAATGTTTGTTGGTTCTGATTCAATTACCCCAAACTATATAAGGAAATTTTCCTGGAGGTGGTAGTTGACAATGGAGATGAAGCCATTTCTGCAGCTATCTTGACCATCTTTATGAACTGGGTTTTTGGGTTGTTTTTTTTTTTTAATATACTTGGGGATATACTTTGGTTGCTTTTAATATACTTTGGTTGTTTTTAATTGTTATGATTTGATAGAGGGACAGGGAGAAGACAAAGATGAGATATGTTATGTTATTAGTCTCAGGCTTCGTGTTGGCTATAAACAATTGGCTTCACCTAAAACATTTACAGATTTTACACACAATCTCAGGTCTGAGGTGAGGGTGGGGAATTACAAAGAAATATCCAAAGACTTATACTCCAATAAGCAGTACACATGAACTAATCCTTTGCCTCATGGAAAGTATTTCTACATTGAGGTTTTCAGCATTTTCAGATAACAGATTCTCTCTGTGAAATCTTTGAAAAATAACAAACTCACCTTAGAGACATTCTTTCAGTTTAAAAAGAAATTCTATGCCATAAAATTATGAGTAAGGAAAATATTGATTCAGGGTAACCCCAATATCCTCACTAGTAATGAAGACAAAGTTTTGAGCCAGTGAAGGTCATGCCTAAGGTGATCCGCTAACTTTTGGGATGCCTGAGAGTTGCAATTTGCCCAGAAAAAAATAAATAAAAAGAAATCATTCTAAATATGTGTATTATTGGGCCTCCCCGGTGGCGCAGCGGTTGAGCGCTGGGTTGTGAAGCTGCCCGCAGCCTCTGCAGTGCCGGTTCGATCCCCGGCAGCTCCCCGGCCACCAGAGGAGGATCCCACATGGCGCGCAGACCTCTCCTGCCGCCTGTTGCTCCCCTCAGCAGTGTACTTCGGTCCTTCTGCCTGCTCTGCTCCCCGCTCTGGCTCTGGTGAATTCTCTCACCCTCCCGCGCTTCTGACTGTACCCAGTGCTTGCATGTATGTATGTATGTATGTATGTATAAATAAATAAATAAATAAATAAAGATGGAATTTCAAAATACTTAAAAAAATGTGCATTATTTTTTTAAATATCCAGAGGGCTGTGTGATTGGGAGTGAAGGGGAATATAGAGAGCGGATTTCTTTTTTTAAAGCTTCTTGTAGTTAAAAAATAACAAAAAAAAAAAAAAAAACTAACTACTAACAAATACTTCTTGAGCTAAAACTGACAACTCACTCCCATTTTTATTCCCCCATTCTATCTTATGCGCACATCATTGTATTCACATGCATAACACTCAGTTGTTTTTCTCTTAACATTATTATAATATACTTCAAGACAGGGCAGTATCTTATGTATCTGGCATCTACAACGCTCAGCAAAATACCAGATTGATCAAATAGAAAATAGTCTCATGCTCCAGATCAACACCCTACTTTTACTACACAGTCCTGCCTTGGAGCAAAGGCCTCTTCAAACCGAGTGCCAGGCAGATGGACTGTCCACCACACACAATCTGTCCACTGAGGGGAAACTGCAGCAGTGCAAAGTCCGCCTGTCCACTCAAAGAGTCAGCTCAGGGTCTGCTGACAGGTTCTATGCACACTCTGCAGAGACATCTCCCAGGACTCAATCCAAAATTAACCCTCTCAGGCAAAGGATAGCCAAACAACAATAACCAAAACCCCAAGCTCTAGTTACTGGAAAACTTTTCCAGAAGTCAGCATTAGGAGTACTTCCTAAAGAACACAAAATAACCTTACTTTTTTTTCTTTTTTGATAGTAAAAGATGAGCACTATTTTGTGATAATGCAATTATATTTTATAACATCTTTTAAGTTGGTATGTTAACTAGAAAACTCACAATTTCTTAAAATGCCATTTCTGCCATTCAGGTGAAGAATTTTACTAACATTTTCATATACTACTTTGTTAAGCAAAGGTGCTAAGAAGTTCAGGATAAATTTTAGGATCATATAAAATCATGTGATATATGAATGAAACATTTATGAATTTTCCACAGAGCCTAATGGGAAAATAGATGTATTCAAGAGTGATCCCACCCACAAGTGAAACATTTACAAAGCTTCAAACTAAAGTGATGTCAAATTAGAGAAAACCCCCATTATGACAATATAAAATCACAATTTCAAATAGCAGTGAGACTTCTCACAGAGTTCAACCCTGACCAGTCTCCAGGGGAGTACAACGTACAAACAATATGTTTACAATTTCAAATATTATTAAATTATTTTGATAAGAAGGAAAAAAAAAACAGAAAAATCCTTTATGAGTCGTCTTAGCTCGGTAGTAAATACAGTGTAACTGATTGCTGGCCTGCTTGTTGTCTAACCATTTTATTCAGTTAACATTTCCAAATTAGATATTCTCAGTAATCTGTAATTTTGAAGCAGCAAAATATCCACAAATTCATTGTCCATTACACATATGGTCTTTATTTATTCTCTAAATATCTTGCTAAATTACCCAGAACAAAGACTTTAACAAAGAAAAAACAAAACTTTCTTGTCATGAAGTTATATTCTTTTATATCTTAAATTATTGACTTTTGGGAAACCCATCATCCTCTGGGACAATAATCCCTTTATTAGAAATTACAGGTTAAAAACAATTTTATTTATGTCATGCATAATAAGGTCTATAAATACTTTGGAGATTACTTTTTTGATTTTCTCCGGGAAACACAGCAGAAAGAATACTGCAATAGGATTTTACTGCTTAAAATTCAGTGAAGACATATAGAGCATGGTTAACTTAGACAAATTCAAAATGTTTGTTAAAAAATAAGAGGATACGAAGACAAAAGGGGAGAAGAAAGAAAAAAATTTAAACGTGGACAATTTTAATGTCATTCTACTTTCAGAAATTTCTCATGCCCAAGAGCAGCAGTTTTGGCCTAGGACCCTTTCATATTTATAAAAATTACCAGGGTCCTCCAAAAAGCTTTCATTTATGTGAGTGTATCTTTATGTATTAAAAGTTAAAACAAGACTTTTAAAAAGATTTAATAAACCTATTACATGTTAACATACGTAATATATTATCATTAAAAAATGTTTTGAATATTTATGAAAACATTGTCTCATATTTGTGTAAATTTCTATAATGTCTATTTTGGTTGAAGTATTTGAATGATAGAAAAATATACGTATACCAAGAAAAACAGACTTTTTAGTTAATTGTGGATGCATCATTTAAACTTAGGAAAACATCACTGTACACTCATGAGAGAATGAGTACAAGGCAAATAATGTTTTACCAGTATTATAAAAATAATTTTTACTTTGAGGAAGGACCTTTGAAAGGATGCCAGAAGCTCCTGGGGACTGGCGGACCACATGTGCAGAACCACCACAGCACACAAGCGACTATACGTAGGCACCAGGGTGAGTGAGAGACAGGCCCAGTTGCTGCCCAGTTGGTCTCCAGTCCCACTTGCATGTCTTAGTACATCTCATCTCAGTGAACACACTGTTGTGTCTCAACACCCCCTATTTTATCTGATATTCAACTGAAGAAAGTTCCAACATACAGAAAAAGCAAACAGAGATCCTATCTTTATGTTATACATTACAAGCAACATAAAGGTCTTCTGAAGGATAACTTTTATTGTATTCCACTTTTAACTTTAAAGTCAAGTTTGGTACCTATCACATTTACCACCTCAAAGATTTCAGTGAAGCATAAAGATTGGGGGTGGAGGGGGTCAGTCCTTCAGAAACCACAAGCAAGATAAATTTCTGTAGTCCATTCACTCTTCCTTTAAAATACTGATGTCTTGGGACTTCCCTGGTGGCACAAGGGGTTAAGATGCAACCTATGAAGCTGTCTGCAGCCATTGCAGAACGAGTTCAAATCCAGGCTAGCCAGGGAGCAGCCCACATGGCGCAGCAGACCTCTCCTGTCTTGCCTGCTGCTCCCCTCAGCAGTGTATTTCAGTCAGTCTGCCTGTTCTGCTCCCCACTCTGTCTCTGGTGAATCCTCTCACTCCCTACACCTCTGGCCTATACCCCAGCTCTTGTATACATAAATAAATAAATCTTTAAAAAAAATAAAGTACTGATGTCTCTAATAATAGCTTTATTCATTTACAAATTATTTGATTAGCATATAATTTTATTCTAATAAAAATAAATAAAATCGTGTCCCAAAGACAACACCAAATGGGAAACACTGACTTTACAAACAGATATCAAGTATGGCACAAGAGCAGGCTGTGGGGGTCTCTGGAGGAGAAATTTTAGGAATGTCCTTAAAATATGACAAAGATTTTGAGAAGTGGTGATGGAATTTCATCTTGTTAGAAATGGAAAGATTGTGGCTTTCAGAATTCAGAGAACACCCTTATTAAGGTATTGTAAAGCCTTGAGGTCACTAGGCAACAAAGAATTGGGAAGATCAAAGAGACAAGAACCTTCCCAAACATCTGAGCCCAGGCTATGGAAGAGACTTCAGAGAAAGAAGAACAGATTTACATATCAGGATGATCACATGACACCGGATGCACATAGCAAAGGGAGAAAGTGTCTCTCTTTAATAAAAACGTTTGCATTATTTCAAAAGTACTTTTCAAAGAAAAACTGAGAAAGTGTGTTTAATACTGCAAAGAGGAGGGTGGTAATTTTGTCGATAATGAATGAACGGATTGAGAAAGAGTCAAGAAATAGGATGTAGAGCAGAAGAGACGGCTAATATAAGATGCTCTCTGGAGAAACAATATTAAAAATATCAACAAAGCAACAATATGAACGGTATCAACAAGAGCAAAAGTCAACACTGATGTTGCTTTTTTTTTTTTTAAGACTGTATTTTTTTTTTTTTAAGATTTATTTTTATTTATACAAGAGATGGGGTAGAGTGGCAGGAGGGTGAGAGATTCACCAGAGACAGAGCAGAGAGCAGAACAGGCAGACAGACTGAAAGCACTGCTGAGGGGAGCAGCGGGTGAGACAAGAGAGGTTTGCCTCGCCATGTGGGATTCTCGCCGGCTGGCCGGGAATTGAACCAACGCTGCGGAGGCTGCAGACAGCTTCACAGAGCTGTGCTCAACCCGCTTGCGCCACCGGGGAGGCCCTGATGTAGCTTTTCATATACACCAAGGACTATGCTAAATCCTTTATGTGCTCAAGATAGAGATATGCCAGCTATGTGACTGATACAATTGTTATTACCTCTTTAGAGAAGAACAGTTAAGTAGGTTCTAACTAATACAATTGCCAGAGCTCTTTCATGCTAAGTTTAATAGGCAATGTTGAGAGAACGTTTCTTTCATGTTGAGAAAATTTGTACCTTGTTTGTAGACAAAAGAGATGTCAATAAAAAGAGAAAGACAATTCACAAGAGAATGAAATGTCAGAGACCTTGAGAGTTAGGGAAGGGAAATAAATGATAAGAACCAAAGAGGAAGACAGCCTGGAAGAAAATACTTCTACTACAAAGGAATGGAGTAGCTGAGACGCTTGTCATTCTCTGTAATTTTGTCCAAGATCCTATTGTCTATGTTCTATGGAAGGTGGTAGCCCATTGAGCTTGGAAGGCTATAAATCTTAACAATCATCATTACTCCTCTTACCCAAGAAAGAAAAAAACTTAGGAGATGCATCTGTGTGGCCGTAGGGTCCCTTTTCATTACCAGCACTTTACAGAACAATACCATTTTTCCCAAAGTCCATTCTATGGGCCACAAAGCATATAAGCACATAAGCACATTGTTTTCTCAATAGAGAATCCGCCTAACTTAATATACCAATGGGAAGCACAATAGTATCCCACTGGACACCCTATGGAGAAAGCTACCACATAGTGTTCCAGGAGTGTTCCTAATATGCCAACTGAAAAATGTCTGTCTCAGAACACGTGGGTCTGCAGACAACTATGCTAAGAGAACAGGAATTTGGGGTAAACAATAAGAATGTAACTGGGGACCAGTGGGCAAGTGAATAAATCAGAGCAAAATATAATGGAAGGAAAGGAGGAGGGAAGGACTATCAAGGTAATTTTGCTTTTTCTCTAGCCTGTAAGAAATATTTATCAACAAACTGGAGAGATTTTGTTCTCTCTGGGTGATTGACCCCAAAGGTTGTAAGAATAATTTCCGGCTGTCCCATTGGAAATTTTCTGAAACATTCCTTTAGTTTTATAACAGGGTGGCCCCCAGGAAAAGGGGAGATTCCGGGTTTCCTGCCCCACCCAAGAGAAGGCAGAGCTAAGCAGGGAGGAGAGGAAGCTGGAGAGAAGACTGGGGAAGGAAGGAAGCAGGATGGAGAGCAAGAAGAAGACCTGGAGAAGGCACATGATGCAGAGGGATGTGTGAAGAAACTGCCCTTGCTTTTTGGTCCTGGACTGGTTGAAACAGATGCCGGTGAGAGACCAGTGGGGAGGTTAACAATGGCAGCTTTTATCTTGATTTTGATTTTGCTCTTTTCCTCCCAGGTTTGTCTGACTTTCTGACCCTTTTCTATGTATCCCTGCCAGAAGGTGCTTTAGCCTGTCCTAGGCTTTCATTTTGTTTAAGGCTTACGTTATTTTGCTAAGGTATGACAGGGCAATATGCATACCCAGACAGGGACATATCTATATCTATATCTATATCTATATCTATATCTATATATCTATATCTATATCTATCTGTAATATATATCTCCAGTAGGCAATTGGCATATGAGAAAGGCAAAAATTTAGGAGATATAAGGTTTTGTCATAAGGAAAGTGCCTTTCAGTCAGGTGTCAGTGGGTCACTCCAGGGGAGAGGCTTCAGGTGACAATTCAGGTGCAGGCTGATGGGTGATGACAAGGCTCAGTGCAGGTTGTCACTGCAGGCCCACATCCGCTGACTCTGCCTCTGCTTACTCTCTGCCCACATTGTGTTCATATTTTGTTTCCTTTCACATCTTCTAGAATCCCTGTCTGAGAACTTTCTGCATCTCTGAATCAGCATCTCCTTCTGTGTGCTTCTGAACCTTCTGTACTTCCCCCATGCCCTGTATGGTCAGGAACTATTTAGACCCACAGTTAGAGAGTGATCTCCATGAAAGGGGGAGGTTCTGTATTTCTTTCCCCACCTAAGGAGGGGTGGAGCTGAGTGGCTAGGTGAAGATATGGAACACTTGGAGAACAGACACTGGCAGAGACATGGGAAGAATACACAGGAAGGCGAACACATGGGGCATGTGTCCCAGTGACATGTGAAGGAGGGCATTCTTGCTTCTCAGCTTTGGACTTGCCCTGGGGACTTGGGGGACATGGTAGAACTACGTGGGTAAGAGACCCAAGGAGAGGTTGACAATGGCAGCCATTATCTTGATTCATACTTCGATTTTGCTCCTTTCTCCCCAGACATGCCTGGTCCCTTTTGCTCCTTTCCTATGATTCCCTGCCAGAAGGTGCTTGGACATGTAGCAAGCTTTTGGACTTCAGATAACTGGCTTTGGGCCAACCTCGTTTGGCTGGACATTTACCCATGAGGGAAAGCATAACTTTGGATCTTTCATTGGGAAACTATTATCCTTCCTTCTTTTCTCTCAATACAAACACTGTTCTATTAAATTTATTTCATACCAAGAATATGCTTTGTCTTCATGTGGTAGATGGCAGAACCTCTTTAGAGCATACAGGTTTTGGGGTCCCAGGGAATCCCTCAGTCTGCCCTAATGCCATTATTCTGTAAGCCCCAGAATGCAGGGAACTATCTTGTTCATTGCAGTTGAGTTCTAGGCATATATAAATGTATTAAATGGGAAAAAAAAGAAATGTTCTGTAGCCATATAAACTTATACCTGTATTATAACAAGCTAGAAGGTATAAACTATCCATTGTTCCCCTAAATATATTTGACCACGGATCATCTCTGAGGGTATCACACACTTGTTCTCATAGGATGCAGTTTAGGGAAGTTTTCTTCCCAAGAAGTTGCTACTAGTTATCAACTAAGAATATTTCCTCCCTTGAATCTTATACTTTAATGTAAGGTTTTTATCTTCATCTTTACATTTTTTAATTAATTTTAAAATCTTTGAGACGTTAACTTAAGACAGAAATCTGAGATTTTTATCTTCGTTTAAGTCAAAAGATTTAGGGAAGGGTACTTTTTTTTTTTTTCAGAAAAATAAAGTTTATGTCCCAAATCACAACAAATTCTTCTGATATTCTGGGAGGAAAAATGTTTTAATAGAAAGAGGGTGGTCCAGGAAGTTGAAAAGCAGAAGTCTGCCAATGGGATGCCAGGAATTCCATGAGTAACAGCATTTGGCAGATGTGAAATATCCTAGCATTTGCCAGAATAAAATTTTCCAACTTCTGTTTCTGGCTGTTATACTTGATTTTCAAAGTTTTAATGTTGTTTAGAGACGGACTGTACTTTCAGCGCAATGCAGGAAGGAAAAGGGAACACAGCTACCATACAATGCCTTTCTCTAAGTCACCAAGAAGCCAAACAGGACAGCTTTCCATTTTCATAGGTTTTGATTATTAAGATGTTTCTTCTGTATTTAATTTCTTCTGCGATTGTAAAAAGAGGATATATCCTAACTATAAGGAAGAGCCCTTGAAATGACCCAAAAAGATAATTATGTAAGAGGGATAAAAAAAAGAAAAGCAGCTTTTCCTCTTTTAAGTAAGTGCCACTCAGACGCTCACAATAAAGAGGAACATCCTACCGCAGCTACCTCAAGTTGCAAACTGACCCAAAAAACCTCTAACTCTCCGTTTATGGGTGCTTGGGAGAGGGTATGGTGACATGCATCTGAAGTGGTATGACTTTATACCCTTAAATCGTATACAGTATATAAGTCAATGTTACCTCAATGAAAAATTATAGTAATTAAAAGTCCTCTCTGATTGATCAAATTTCAATCAGACACTTTCTGACTTGAGTCCTCATTTTGAGCAGGTCTCAACTGTGGAGTCTGCCCTTGGTCCATTTAGTAGAGCATAAGCAAGAATCCTGAGTAATTTTAGCAAAAATTGCCCACCCTTGGCATCTGATCACCCTAGCCTGCCTTCAGCAACAATCCTGTTGAACTGGCCTAGCAGGAATCCATGACATCTACAAGTCTCCTCTTAGTCACTTTCCATTTACTGACCCCCACTCATGGTTATACAGTTCCACTGGACCTTGTAAATGCAAACCCCCATCATAGTAACCCCTCTTGAGTCACATTTTCATTACCATCTTTAACAAGCATCATAAAAATATTTCCTCTAAAAAACCCAGGCCACACATACACAAAAGTTATTATCTGTAAGTCAAAGAACAAAACCAAAAACACCAGAATTCTCAGAAACACATAGAAATCCACTTGTATCTCTTATATGAACTTTATAGAGCTCTTCCCATCGGTTATTGGTAGTTGTTTGTTTTTTTTTTTTCCCCTTCAGTTCAACTAAAAGGAGAGACATATGCATCAAGAAGACCTACAAAGAAGGACCTTAAAGAACTCCTTCGGGACACGTGACTCCTAGTCCTTCATCTATCACCCAGCTCTTCACACTCATATGAAGTGCTTCATACTTATACTCATAACTTCATATTTGCTGAACCCAAACACCAGCTATCAAGCTGCAATTTCTCGCTGAAATATTTCTGCTTAATGGTTGTTTCTCAAGAATGCAATTTTCCTCCATAAGGCAGTGGCTGTAAGATGGAGAAACCAAAACAAGCCTGAGTGGCTTGCCTCTGTATTTCATTCAAGAACAAACATCCAACCTGTAAATTCACAATTCCCTCCTAGTTCAGCCTTTCTTAAGACTGACTTAAAAACTTGAGCAAATTTTACAAAGAGTTAAGATTTTAAGACTTTGGACATATGTTTCACTTTTAATTCAACAAAACCTACTGTGGGAACTGCAAGTCCCACATTTAGTTTCTCTAAGCCAGACAATGACGATTGGTTTTGTTTTGTTTTTCAAATCGCTTTAAAACAGACACTTTAACAGTGGTGAGAAAGGTAATAGAGGATTAGCTGATCCAGGCCAAGAATCTGAAAATACCCTATGGACTTAAATCTTTCTGGGAGGGAAATTCTCTTTCCTAAGATTACAAGATTCAATTAACAACAATCTCTTGGCTCTTTAAAAGATCAGTGGAGGATATCTATTTTCTACAGAAAGGAAGATATTTTCAAACTCTAAGACCAACCCGGTTCACTGTAAGATAATAACCTGGTTTATTCTATAATACTTATAGCAGGTGCTTTAGTGTGGGCCTTTTAACACAATGCCATAGAATGGAGAATTAAACAACAAACATTTATTTCTCAAAGTTTTATAAATTAAAAGTCCAATATCAGAGTACCTGCATGATCAAATTATGGTAGGACACTTTTCCTGATTTACATCAGTCACTTTCCAGCTTTTCACAGGCGGAGAGATTGCCAGGAATTAAAATCTCCCACTCTTAAATATGTCTTTTTGGTGAGGGTTTGACTTGATGGGAGAGGTTCTGAGTTTGGGGGGAGACTGTTTTTGAAAAAGATATTTACATGTGAACTTCTCTGTAGACTTTTTCCTAGAAGTCCTATTTTCCTTATGCTTTTTCCATGGAGAAGACAGAACTAAACCCACAAAAGGTTGTTTAATGGGTGTCTTCCCTTTCATTCTCACCTGCTACCCTACATATCCCCCCATCTATTTAAAATGCTTCTGACGCAATTTGAGCTAGTTACTTAGTTATGATGGGTCTCTCCCATGTTTACAGGAGGTTACATGTTGTTATTAAAACTTCTTTTTGACTTTTTCTCTTATAATCTTTCAGATACTTGTTTGATTATTTGTCAGCCTAGGAGAATCCAAAGAGATACTAGATTTCCATGCACTAATCCCATTCATGAAGGCTCCACCCTCAAGACCTAATTACCTCCTAAAGACTCCACTTGCAAATACCATCACATTGGGGATTATGGTTTCAATGTAAGAATTTTGGGTATTCTGTCCACAGCAGCACGTTAACAACTAATTGGTCACTTTCCAAGTACACATCTGCACAAGGCAATATACTTTGCTTATATTAACTCTGACCAAAAGCATAAGGGAAATAGGTGTAATTATTATCTCCTTTTCACAAAGAAGAACATAACGTTTTAGTGTTACAGAATGCATCTCCATAAAAGGGGAGGATGACATTAAATGGCACCATTTCCCCTCCTTGTTAATATTTCTAAAGGATTTATAATTACCAAATTCTCCTTTATCTTTAGTTATAACTGAGTGAAATCAGTAAGAAAGGAAAAAAGATACTACAGATTCAAAAATAGCATCTGCTTCTCAGTTTCTGAGATCATCCAATCACAAGGAAACTTGTGCCAACCTCTAAGTCACTGCCCGTGTGAGCAGTTTGAGCCTGACTCCCTGGCCCATATCTCAATACACCCTGACAGTAGAGAAGATAAAGAGAGTGTTAAACTTGAACACTGGTGTTGGGATGAAGGAGGAATCTCAAGAAATTGTATTTTCTCAACCCAAATGGCCAAAATAGACAAAGGGATCAAAAAGTTGTGGTAGATTTCTACAATGGAATATAACTGAGCGATCAAAAAAGACAAACGATGCCATTTGCAGCAATATGGATAGAGCTGGAAGGGACTATGCTAGCTGAAATTAGTCAGAAAGCAAAAGATAAATACAGGATGGTCTCACTTATGTGTGGAATATAGAGAAACCAAACAAATGGTAAAAAAAAAAAAAAGTCAAAACTAGCAAGCTGGTCATAGAACTGAGGCATACAGCAAATGAAAAGGGAGAGAGAAAAGTAAAACAAGGGAGGGATGAACAGAAGGGAATATGGTGATGGTTTATGGGTGATATGATGGCAGGAAAATCATGGGGACTACAACTATGTAAGAATATAATTAATTAATTAAAATAATAATAATAATAAAGTATGTTTTCTCCCAGCACACCTGCTATAGAAAGAACAAATTTCTGACAAATAGGGGTATTTCCTCCCTAGGGTCAGATGGTCTCCTTACATTAAAAAAAAAAAAAAAAATGACCATTTATAAGAAGCTCCCAGCCCACAATCAATAAAATGAGAGAAACTTGGTTGCCCACATTCAGTTATCCCACTGGGTTTTGAGTCTACTTGAAAGAAAATTTTGTAAAATGACTGCACATAGTTTATAGAGAGATGGAAAAATAAAGAACCACCAAATTCACCAGTCTGATGTCTCCAGTCAAAACACACAGCACAGTTGCAACCCCGGTATGTCTGATGCTGGCCTGTATTGTTTCAAAAATCACAGGCAGCAAATGGCAAAGGGTCACTCCCCAGCCAGCAGGGAAAATACAGGGAAATTCAGGGTCTGTGCTAAGGAGTAAATGTTTTGTCTTTGTTTCCAACCAAAATAGATCAGGATTGTAGAGACACAGCCTTACAAACCCTGAGAAAGAATGTAACCTCTGAGGAAAAGAAAATAACCAATCCTCACTGCTTCCAGTGGGTTGTGAAACACTGAAATACTCTCAAAGTTTATCTGCCCTACAAATAACTGAGGAACCTCTTCCCCAGAGATGTGGGAATACCAACACCTGTGCAGAATAAGGGAAAACAGCATTGGGCTGCCCTTGACAACAGGACATACTAAACTCCCTAGTGCCAAGTCCACCAGAAGAAAGTTTCCAGGGAGAGGCTACCCCCTCTCCACAACCCAGAAGAGCCATGGGTTCCAGGCAAAAGCTGAACCCAGCAAAAAGTAGATTCAATCACAGACACCAAAGTATAGTCCAAATCACATTAATCAAGCTTGTGTGAAAAATCTTTCTTTGCTGTCAATTTAATTGTGGTAATAAACACATAATGTAAAATTTATGATCTTAACCATTTATAAGTGTGCAGTTTATTACTGTTGAGTATATTCCTAAATATATAGTTGTTCTGGTGGCACATAGGCTATGGAGCTCAATTTGTAATGGTTTGGTGTAGGAGGGGTACAAAGGAGAGAAAGAGAGAGAGGGAGAGGCAGAGAGGGAAAGGGAGACTGACTTGACAATATGACGTTTGTATTCCAAGAGAAAGGAAAAAAGGCTCAATTCCATCATCCAGAAACATCTCACTATCCCTCTCTATTTCAAAATTAAAAGTCCTGCTCACTGTATAGTCCAGGTTCTGGAACAGGACATAGGACAAAGCTGGCACTAGCAGAGTGATAGGTCATGAATAGAAAAGGACAATGGTGCGAAAAACGCTAGATATATGATCTTGATTAATCCAACTCATCTGAACATAATTTTTAAGAAAGCATCAATACCTATGGACATGGAAAGATCTCCAGGAACTACTTTTAAAGAAATTAGGTTGCATATCAACATACACAGTGTGATTTCCATTAGGTAAAAATAAATACAAAACAATGATTTCATCTGTATATAATACTACACTTAAGTAATATCCTCTAAATCCACTATTTTGATCACCTCTCACTTTGAAGGCGCTGGGGATAAGAGAACAGGAACGGTCTGTTCGAATTTCTGTTTGTAGTGTTTTAATTATTTACCACAAAAAATTATTTTTGTATTTTTAGTGAAAATTTTTAATTGAAAAAACCCTCTGAAAAGAAATTTTGTTATAAGACAGGGATGATTTAATATACCTCAAAAGTACCCTTTCATAGAAAGCTACTGGAAAATGTACCCCATCAAAATGATGGGCAAAAAGTAAGAAAGATATGAGAAGGGGAAGGGAGAAGTAAAGGAAACAGGACCCAGCATAACAGAGATGCTAAAGGAATCACCCGGATAATGGCAAAAGAAGCCCCCAAAAAGCCTTGAATCAAACACCTCGGGTAACCTGTCCGGTCAGGCAAAGCAGGTCAGAAAACCCGAAATCAAGAAGAGAAAATTAATTCAAATAGTGAACACAATGGAACATCTTAAGAAAAGAGGTAGGCAACTGGCAACGAATTTGTAATTAACTAATGCGAGCGCCCTAGAACCCCCTGCTAACACAGAGAAAGACAATTCCAGGCGAGGACAAAAGTTAAAAAGGGAATGTAATCACATACTATATAACTCCCTCCTACTACTACGTCGGTAGCAAAAGACCCTTGGAACAAACTAAAAATGTCAAATAACCGTATTCCTAGGATGGATGGAAGGTACACGGAGGATGCTAAGTGGTAGGCGCAGGGCAACGAGAGCTAAGTGTTCACGCCGCGGGCTGGAAAATCCACACAAGGGGAAGATCCCTGACACCTCCAGGGTGATCTGGCTCCCCAGAAAGTGCTCTTCACGACCAGGGTGCGCCGATACGAACTCACCCTTCCCAAGCCTCCTGCACTAAGCGCGCATTGCAGTGCGCTCCAAAATGGCATTCACGCCGCGTGTGCGCGTCAGACCAGACAAAATAGCTCAAGGACAGCCGCTTTGACGTTTGGCCGCCATACAGGAGAGCACGCGGCACGCCCGGGTCTCCCCTCCACGGCACCCCAAGCTCACACCTTCCCCCCGCGTCCGGCGCTGCTGAGGCGCCCTCCCTCTCCAAGCCCCCGGGACGGCCGGGGCGCGGGCGCCGGTGATGGGGGCAGCCAGGCGCGGCCCCGGGGCGGCGTTTACTTTGACCTGCACTTTCATGGCTCCGGGACTCCGGCGCGGGGCGCGCGGGGACGCCAGCGGCGCAGACGGCGGCCAGGCAGCTTCTCCCGCCGCCTCCGGGATGTGCGGCACCCGGCTCCTCCGGATTCCCGCCAGCCAGACGCGTCCCAGGCGGCTTCCAGGCGCGCCTCCTCTTCTCGGCTGCCGGCTCTCGCCAGCTCGGGGCTACTCTGCAGCCCGCCGCGAACGGGAGCGCAACCTGAACGCGCCTCCTCTCCCCGGGTCCCCACCGTCCAGAGCTAAGCCCGCGGCCCCGTTAGGTGTCCGCTCCGACACCACCTCCGCGCTGGCCGCCTTCCAGCTCCGCGATGGGGGCTGTGGACCTGCCCTTTAGTAGTCGCCCTACGTTAGACGAAACCTCGGGGCAGTCCGCCTGGGGTCAGACCAAAGCACCTGGAGCAGGTATTTCGCAAAGCCTAGGTATTCGAGATCCAGGTAGATCCCAGAGCGGCGGGCCCCACCCACCCCTTCCGGGCTCGGGCTCAGCTTGGGTAATTAGCGTCAGGGGTCTTGGCTCGGCGGCAGCGGGACGCGCAGCCTACCTGTGAGCGCTGCGCGCCAGGTCGGGCTTTCATCGTTGGTGTGTTGCTACCAAAGCCTGATGTGAGCTTCTGACTTGTGGAATGAGATCTGGGCCCCACCTCCACACGCAGCCTTTTCGGCCGTGTCGGTTTGTCCTGATTCCTTTTGGCCTCAGTTATCTCTTGTATTTGAAGGTGATTCCGACCTTACCTAGGGCAAAGGAGTGTAGTGAGGGGAAATGGACTGTTCCCCACGTCGCAGACCTATTTTACTAGATTGTGTAGGTTCTATTGAAAGGTCACAGGAGATGAAACCCAACAGTTTTTACTATTTAGGAGGTGCTGGACTTGTCAAGTGACCCTTCTGGGCCTGAGTTTACTTGTCTGGGTGTGGGAATGGTAGTTAAATAAACCCACCACCCTCATTGGCTGGACTGAACAAGCAAAATTACTTAATGTGCTTTCTGTGCAGAAGTACCGTGCAAATGTAACTTATTTTTGTGAATTCCTCTGGCTAGGCAATCTTTTTTTTTTTTAATTTTTTGTAAAGATTTATTTATTTATGCATCTAAGAATTGGGGTACAGGCCAGAGGTGCGGGCGCGTGTGTGTGTGTGTGTGTGTGTGTGTGTGTGTGTGAGAGAGAGAGAGAGAGAGAGAGAGAGAGAGAGAGAGAGAGAGAGAGAGAGAGAGAGAGAGGATTTACCAGAGACAGAGTGGGGAGCAGAACAGGCAGATCTGCTGGCCATGTGGGTCAGGCCCCTGGCTGGCAGGCAGTAGTTTGATGGCGCTGTGTCTTTAGCCCCTGCGCCACCTGGGAAGCTGCTGTCAGTCATATAGGTGGATCTCAGGGTGTTGACAGAGGTGACATGAAGCACGCCAAAGTGCTGCTCACTTATTACAAGTGTTATAATTAACAATGCTAACCATTCATCCCTGAAAATTGAGGGCATCTATCCATTTAGTGCACTCTGTATTTCTGCACAGTGAGTTCATATTGGTAGATACAGTTAACATTTTTTTCCAATCTCATGTGGTTTTAATGACTATTTGTTTTTTTAGAAAATTTGAACATCTCCTATATGTAATTAATATTTTGTTTTGCTGTTAACACATTTAATCTTTCTTCTCTCTGACCCATCTCCTACTAAAGGTTAACAATGTGTAAATAATTAACAAGTTCAAAATCCCCTGTAAGGGAAATACCTCTTGATTGATGGTCTGCCAAATAACTGGTCTGTTAGGTCTTGCAGGCCCATTGAAAACACTAGACATTTGGAAATTTGGAACCCAAGAGTCTTAGTGCACCCTACCTGTCATTTAGTTTAATCTCTGGTAAATTTACCTGTTAGGATGGTCATATAGTCTTTTCAAATCGCACTTAAAGGCACATAGAGTTTAAAATGCCTGGGAAATTCCAGGGCTTAAGGCATCTGATGTGCTAGTTTACAAACAGCCTTTGGTTCAAGCACCTGAGACGTTTGTTGAAAGTGCAGATTCCCAGGCCCCACCCAGATCTCTTGTGTCAGAATTTCTAAGGTGGGGCCCAGGAATCAGTATCTTTCACAATCACCTCTATCAACTGAAGGGTTTTTCTATAAAAGTCTTCTGCCCACAAATATACCTATGCCCAGAGGCTAGCTATGAAATTTAAATTTTCAAATGTTTATTAGAAGACTAGTGTGTTTTTGTTTCAAGCCAACAAATATTTCCTGAACACAGACTATTTGTCAGGCATCCTGCTGGGTGCTGGGAAACAAAGATGAATAAGACATTGTCCAGTCTACAAGGAGTTCAGCTTTGTAGGAGGAGGAACAATCAAAAATGAAACAGTACCTGGGCTACCATTGGTAACACAAAAATAAACAGGGTTTTGTTTTCTCAGTCTGTTGCCCTCCCTAATCCCTTTCTTCATCTTCTCATTCTTTTCCTTGTATGTTTTCCTTGTCAGACCTCCCTTTTTATCCTAGACTTTGTAAATGTTTTATTATTCACCTAACATGCTCCAACTTTTAACCACAATGTAATTATTTCAAAATGAAGGGGAATACTGAGTCTTCAGCAGAGAAAAGTGGGTACAACATTATTTTTAATGTGTGAAAATCTTATTAAGACCCAGTTATTGGAGGCCACCATGGGGTGGTTTCTAATAACCGCCATTATCAGGGATGCCTCAAACCATGCACTGGATCATATATAAGCTGTTTTTCGCCTATACACCCATATTTATCATATATTTTAATTTCTAAATTAGGCATAGTAAGAGATTACCAATAACAATAATAGTATACTATAATAAAAATTAGGTGAATGGGGCATCTCTCTTCTCTCACTCAAAATATCTTACTCTAAGCAATATTTTTGGGCTGCAGTCAATCACAGGTAACTGAAAGGGTAGAAACTGAACCTGTGGATAAGGGGGGACTACTGTGCATATGCTCTTCCCCTGGAGAAAACTACTGCAAGCTTGGATTTGATTTATTTTGCTTTATTTGGCCTGGAGTGGAGATTGTTGGGGGGTTTTGCAAGGTGATACTTTGCAGCCTCTTTAAACAGCCCAATGAAAAAATGAGAAATAAGTATCTTTCTTTTCTTGTCTTTCTTCTTTTCTTTTCTTTTTCTCTTTCTTTCTTGCATCAAGAAGCAGCAAGGACATAGGAAACTTCTTTTCCAATCCATCATGACATATCATGATAGCTTGTGATATATTATTTCTGGTTTGTGGCCTTCACTTTGGGTCACTCCCACTTTCCTTTCAGAAACATAAAGGAAATAAAACAAATGTGGTAATTCTGAAAGGAATAATGGAAACTGTGAGGGAAGTTTAAAGGTATGGGTTATTAATTTAAGAAGTCAGTTAAAGGTATACTGTCAGTGATGAGGGATGAAATTCAGCTTTCCCATCTATTCCTGTAAAACCTTCTGTTTTCATACCATCCTATTCAAATCCAATGTGTTGAATATTAATTCCATTCATTTATTCTTCTTAAGTACAAAGGAAAATTACAAATTAATTTTCCTTTTGAAATGAAGCAATATCTTTTATTCTGCTTTCTATTTTTTTTTTTTTTTTAAGATTTATTTATTATGCTGCAGAGGCTGTGGACAGCTTCACAGGCTGCGTCTTAACACTTGCACCACCAGGGAGGCCCTCTTCTGGTTTTTAAATAAATTTCTTTCAACGGGATAAATAATCTATTTCATAGCAAATAAAAAAATCAAATATTGAAAAAGCATATTTGTGGGTTGGAATATTCACAGGAAGTTCTAGAGAAATATATGCCAACTCTTAACAAAAGAAGTCATGCTAACAAATTATTCACTGCTTATCTGAAATTCAAATTTAATTTGAGCATCCTTATCATGCAAGATTGTTAGATGAGCCTACATTGGTAGCTTCAGGCATCTGGGGGTGCTCTTTGAAAATGTGCATTTCAAACAGTGACATCAAACCTATGTTCCTGTAGAACTTGTACCTTCACATTCTATGTTGAATGATTCATGAAGGGGAAATGGGGAGTTTTTAAAATTGGTTGAGTGTTTCTAACAAAGGGCTGTGTAATCTTATAGACACGTCTTCCTCAAGTTCTTTAAAACAAACACTACAGTTATACTGTAGCTTTATTTATTTATTTATTTATTTATTTATTTTTTTAGAGGCATTTTTATTTATTTATTTATTTATTGGTTGGTTTGTTTGTTTTCTTTATACATGCACTGGGTATAGTCAGAATCACGGGAGGGTGAGAGAATTCACCAGAGCCAGAGCGGGGAGCAGAGCAGGCAGAAGGACTGAAGTACACTGCTGAGGGGAGCAGCGGGCGGCAGGAGAGGTCTGCACGCCATGTGGGACCCTCCTCTGGTGGCCGGGGAGTAGCCGGGGATCGAACCGGCGCCGCAGAGGCCGCGGGCAGCTTCGCAACCCAGCGCTCAACCACTGCGCCACCGGGGAGGCCCAATACTGTAGCTTTTTTAATGACCACAAACTCCATTATCCCTGTAGCCTACCATCTTGCAACCATGACTTTGCAACAGCCCTCCTATGCAGCCCTCCTATGCTTCAGTCTCTTCCTTACAACCTCAAATCTGAGATAGACTTAATGGCCAATAAATGTGGCCAAAGTGACACGGTTTAAGTTCCTGAACTTAGGTCTGAAGTGGTCCTGCAGCTTCAGCCTTCAACTTGTTCAGCAAGCCGTCTTTTTATGGAACACTTTACTAAGTACCAGTTACACATTAACTGAGTTTCCAAAAAGTCAAAACTTGTCCAAGATCATAGACTGCGAAAGTGGCAGAGCTGGAATTACAAACACAGTTTGACTCCAAGGCCCATGGTATGGTATGTCCATCATATCAGAGTTCCTAGCTAAAATCACCTCAGGGCCTCCCTGGTGGTGCAAGGGGTTAAGTCTCAGCACTATCAAGATATCGGCAGCTAGCCACTGCAGCACAAGTTTGATCCCTGGCCTGAGAGCTAATCCACATAGCATAGCAGACCTCTCCTGTTTCCCCTGTTGCTCCCCTCAGCAGTGTATTTCAGTAGATCCACCTGTTCTGCTCCCCACTCTGTCTCTGGTGAATCCTCTCAACCCCCTGCACTTCTGGCCTACACCTTTGGCCACATCTGTGTGTATAAATAAATAAAATAAATATTTGTTTAAATAATAATAAAATAAAATCACCTCAACTTTCATTTATTAGTAAGGTTTTATTTTGGTTTTCATTAAAATTTTTTCAAACATTACTTCAACGTAAGTGTTTATAAACACTGGGCAAAGACCCCTTTCTTCTTCACCACCTTTCAGTACACTAGCGTGTCCTCACAGCAAAAGAGTAAGGTGAGAGTGTTAGATTACATCCTTCTCTAAATAAATTGCATGTCATTTCCCTGATGGCAAAACATTTCTGTAGTATCCTTGACAGTACGATAATGCAAACATTTTTGAGATGTTATTAGGTTTAGCTATTAAATTCAGACTTGCTACAATTCAACCACAAAATTTATTTAGTCACCTTAGAATCTGGTAAAATGGAAACTAGTTTATTGACCTAAGAACATGGACCTCATAAACCTGTGACCCAGAGAGATCACATCTAGAATTCCTCCAAAAAAAAAAAAAAAACTTCCTTACATACAATGCAAGTTTACATAAGATATTTATATCAAAATTACAAAATACATTCAGAATTTGCTTAAAATCTATTTTTATAGAAGTAATAAGTGGGTAATCATATATAGCAGTGAAAATGTTAACAATGAAGGTTAGTTTTAAAAGGAGCAAGAACATTGTATATATTTTATAACTATGTCAAAAGCTACATAGGAAAAAGTAGAAAGGTCTTTTTTTTTTAAGTATTCTATAATGTGATTTCTTTTTTAAAGAAGTTTAAAATTAAACAGTAAAAATCCCACATATCTTATACTGACTTATAAGATACCTGAAATTCCCTTATTATGTTTTTTTATCAAGTATTCTTCTTGATTAATAAAACTAGTATTTTACTAATTCCCTAGATCTTAGGAGCCAAAAGTCCAGTACCGATGTTACTTTTTCATGTTTTATGATTCATGTAAGACACTGAATTACCTGGTGCTTCCTA
Organism: Talpa europaea; assembly: GCF_964194135.1. Classification (NCBI taxonomy): domain Eukaryota; kingdom Metazoa; phylum Chordata; class Mammalia; order Eulipotyphla; family Talpidae; genus Talpa; species Talpa europaea. The sequence goes on from NC_140074.1 coordinate 42,299,662, forward strand.
GACATATCATCTAGGACAATTTTGTTGGCTGTAGCTGTTTAACTGAACACACAACCATGATACCAAAATCTTTTTTGCCAAGGAAATGAGTGTAACACTATTTTATCTACACTTATGAGGCTCTAGACTAATTAAGAAAGAGCAACAACATAAGAAAGAAAATCATTCTATGTGAATTATGTATTATCTATGTATGAACTATGTATTAATCATAATATATGAAGTTTCCCAGTGACCTTTCACAGTACCAGCACAAAGACACAGATTGCACTTAGCGGGCATATGGAGACTGTCTATTTCTATATGCAATCCCTTAAATACATAAATCAAACAACATATGTATTCCTCTCCTAATTTCTTGTCCACATTCTTCTTTGAAAGTGCAAGTGTTGGGTTTCATATGCAATTTCTTGAATGTGTCCAAAAACTTTTGTTATTATAAACACTTTGGAATTACTCAATGCCTTTCCTCCAGAAAGCTCAGAATGAATTGTCTTTATTATTCTGTCAATCATAAAATCCCTGAGGATGGGAGGAGAAAAAAATAGCCTTAAAATCATACATGAAAATGGTTCATGGTGATGTGGTAGTGGGTGTTCCATGGGGCTTACACCTGAGGGGAGAAATCAAACATTGTACAAAAATGAACAATGATGTAAGGAAAAGAAAAAAAAAGCCACATTGCTAAAAAAAAAAAAAAAAAAAAGTATGTCTCATAGCACAAAATTAGCAACTAATATGCTAAAAGCTGGCCAGTGCTTTTTTTTTTTTTTTTTTGTGGCCCCTCTCAGACATGGCATCCCTAACACAGCTCCGTAAACTCTAGTCAGTTACAACTTGAAGTCCCTCTGTTGCCAGTGTCCAATCTTTAGTGTCCATCTGGAACACTAACAATTTCTCAAACTAAAAGTCTCCACTTCACTAATGAGCCCCCATTTTGTTTATTCTCCCCTACCCATCTTAACTTATTAAAGTCCGTGATAGAATTATGTCCTGATCACGATGTACCCACTAACCATCCAGATGAAACATTTCTTCTATTTTTGGAGTTCCTGTCAAGTTTCTAACATCCTTCCTGTTGTAAGTGAATTATCTCTTCATCACTCCCCCCCAAAAATAGATATGTTGGTGTCCTAATCCATACTATTTTAAAATGTGACCTTGTTTGGAGTTAGGGTCTTTATAGAGGTAAAAAAAAAAAAAGGTAAAATGAGGTCATTAGGAAGGCCCCTCATCCAATATGACAGGTGTCATTATGAAAAGGAGAAATTTGGACACATGCATAGAGGGGAGATGATGTGAAAAGACAAAAGACAACCATTTACAAGCCACAGTGAAGGCCTAGGATAGGCCTTCTCCCATCATAGTCAGAATGAATTGTCTTTGTTGGCATGTCAACCCTGCCAACACCTTGTTTTTGGAGTTCAAACTTCCAGAACTAGAAGACAATTTCCATTCTTTAAGTCATCCAGTTATGGCAGCCCTCGCAAACCAACACACTTCCCTATTAGCTAGATTCATGGAAATTCACCTAAACCCTTTCTTTTAATGAAGGGCACCATAACTCCATATTGACCTAAAAGAAATCCAAATTACCTCTTGCATAAGCATAAATATTAATAGCACCCTCTTTTACTCTCAAGAGTGTCTATGTATATAGTCACCACACCTCTCGTGCTATCCACAAACTAACCACAACACACTTCCGTTCACCCAACATGTTCACAATGCACTCTGATATCTTTGAATGTTACAGACCTCCCTTGTGCAATGACAAAAGGGACAGTTTAAAAGCTTTCATCAATTTCTGCTTTGCTTTGACTAGACTACACCTTGTAAAGATATAAATTGCTCTTTTTCACTTTTGCATCACCTAGCATTTACATGTCCATCACACAAGAAAATGATTATTTAACCCAGTTTAATTGAAGTAGACACTATGTTAACTTTACTCCTTAGTGAAGTATCAGTCTGTCCTCTCTTACTTTAAGAGTTACCAGGGAAGTAAAAGTTATTTCTGGGGGGCCTCCCCTGGGTTGCACAGCGGTTGAGCACTGGGCTGGGAAGCTGCCCATAGCCTCTGCAGTGCCGGTTCAATCCCAAGCTGCTGGCGAGGGTCCCACATTCTCCTGCTGCGCCAGCTGCTCCCTCAGCAGTGTATTTCATCAGTCTGCCTGTTCTGTTCCCTGCTCTGGTGAATTCTCTCACCCTCCCGCACTTCTGACTGTACCCAGTGCTTGTATAAATAAATAAATAAATCTTTTTTTTTTAAAAAAAAGTTATTTCTGGGCCTCCCTGGTGGCGCAAGGAGTTAAGCACCGCACCATGAACCAATCCCTAGCCTCTGCAGCACAAGTTTGATCCCCGGACAGGCAAGGAGCAACTCAGATGGCGAGGCAAACAGCTCCTATCTCTCCCGCTGCTCCCCTCAGCAGTGTATTTCTGTCAGTCTGCCTGTTCTGTTCCCCACTCTGTCTCTGGTGAATCCTCTCACCCCCCACATCTCTGGCCTGTATCCCAGCTCTTATATGCATAAATAAATAAATCTTTTTTAAAAAGTTATTTCTAAGTATCTATACTTTTTGGGACTCGGTCATGTCATTTTTTTAAAGTATGAAGAATAAGCAAGGTGAGGAAGCATTTTAGCCTTTTTTTTTTTTTTTTTAAACCTTAATGTGCTTATACAAGTGTGATTGTATCTACAGGGGGAAGGTTGACATATTGCACAGATCTTAGTATCACATTTCCATAAAATATTTTACAAAGTTGTAGTAGTATAATGGAAATCAAAACCAGAGGATGATTACTACAAATAATGCAACTCATCACTGAGATAAGCAGAGATTAGAAAACACCTTTATGTAGGGCCTCCCCGGTGGCGCAGTGGTTGAGCGCTGGGTTGCGAAGCTGCCAGCAGCCTCTGCAGCTCAGGTTCGATCCCCGGCTGCTCCCCGGCCACTGGGCGAGGGTCCCACATGGCGCGCAGACCTCTCCTGCCGCCCGCTGCTCCCCTCAGCAGTGTACTTCGGTTCTTCTGCCTGCTCTGCTCCCCGCTCTGGCTCTGGTGAATTCTCTCACCCTTCTGCGCTTCTGACTGTACCCAGTGCTTGTATAAATAAATAAATAAATCTTTAAAAGAAAAGAAAAGAACTTCATGTAGGCTCCAAACCATATGGACTTAAAGTCCCATCAAGGACATCATAGAGAGGACCCAGGAAGCCCAATCACTGATTTCTGTGCAGAAATGGAAAAGGATCTGTGCTCACCATCATTGGACTAAAATCAGTCCCAGGAACAACCAGGAAAAGGAAAGTATTTTAGGAAAATATTATTCAGCGATATTTGAATACTTGCCCCCTTTTCTCCCTTGTTATAGATGAGTACTTGCTGATACCAGGTTTAGAGCTGGGAGTAAGAAAGCTAGGCTTTATAAACATTCCCTTAACAGAAGTTTAAAGTTCTCCGGATCACATTTTCTGGAATGTAAATGTAAGTCCAGGGTTTCAAGGGCCAGTGGCTCCACAGGCACATTTCTTGACTCCACCAGGACCTGGTCCAAAGGTGTCAGCAGCAGCTTCTTATCTTATTGGGGAAACCAAGGAAAGGTCGGCATTTGTTCTTCTCTGTGTGCTTAGTGCTTCTCTGTAAAGCTCTGAATTTTGCACATGCCTGTGCTCCCTCAGCAGCTTCCCATGTGACACTGCTGGTCCTAGAAACATTTCAGCCTTAAGGAGTATTTGGCTCTGTATTCAACCTGCTCTCCCTCTGACACACTAGGAACTGCTTCCAAAAGAATAAAACTCTTTATTCCATAAGCAGCCTGATTTTCTGATTATAAAAGCAATATAGCCTAGTTGTAGTGATTTGACAGATCAGAAAGAGGCAAGAGACAATGAGGAAGAGAGAATGGGAAAGGGGGGAGTGAGTGAATAAAAAAGGAAAAGGACAGTGGGGAGAGAGAGGGAGGGATGGAGAGAGGGAGGGAGAGAAGTGAATCCCTAGTGACTCTACCTCCCAGTAAAAACCACAGTATACTCCGGTGTGTTTCCTTCTAGAAGCTCTTATTATGTATCGTACTGTCTAGTTTTCCTCATCTCCCCATTTTGCATTCCTCTGCCTTCTCCTTTACGTGATTGAATGCTTGAAGTTGAAAAGATTTTTTTTTTTTGTGGGACCCTCTCCGATGGCCAGGGATCCAACTGGTGCTGCAGAGGCTGCGGCAGCCTCGCAACCCAGTGCTCAACCACTGCGCCACCAGGGGAGGCCCAAAAAGATTTTATTTTGTGGAATTAACAGTATCAGAAAAGGGCTTCTTTTTTAATATTAGCCATTGTGCGCAGTGGAAGTTTGTACTAATAGAATGGTACTTGTTATGCCGTAGCAGGGACTCTAATTCCCAGCAAGCCCACCACTAGCATCATGTACAGCAATGATAAATATTGCTGTGTGTAGTTTAGTTACTTCATGAGTTACATAGGCCTGGAGATAACCTGGAGAACCCATAGACTAGGTATCTCTCTCTTCACAGGAAAATCTGTCGTGGGTTGCAAACTATTTACACATTAGTTAATAGAAAACAATTTTTTTCTAGGAGGGAGACTGCCTGTGTTTTAATCCATGAAACAAGAGAACAAGAATAGTGCTTGGATAACACTTGCATAGAAGAAACAACAAACTATTGGTGAGGAAAGCAGTGTGGTAAGTTTACACAGGATTATGTGGAATGGTTAAGAACAAAAAAGAGAAGAGTCCTTCAAAGTAACTGCTCTGTGAGTTTAACTATTTTTCCTCATTCCTCTTTGTCTGAACCGAGTTATAAACACTCAGCTCCATTGTAGTATATGAATATAAAGTTTGTGAAATCCAAGCAAGACCTGTAGATTGTCCCAAAGTCAAATGTTAGTTTTGATGCTGTACTATGGTTATGTAAGATGTTACCACTAGGCACTCAGTTGTGGAAGATAAAGAAACAAAACAGAGGGACAAGCAAAACTAACCCAAAACCCTAGAAATATGAATATAAAATTGAGGATTTTTTTATAGGGAGAAAATGGGAGTGAGGAAAGGTGGAGGGCAGGAATAGGTGGAAGATGTGCTTAGGTGATGGGTGTGGTGTGGTAACTTAGATCTGAAGAGAGGTGAACCCTATACCCTTAAATCATATACATTATTGTAAGCCAGTGTTCCCTTGATTAAAAATAAAAAGTTACCACTAGGGGAAGGTGTGCGGAAAAAGTACATGGGACTGTTTTATACTACTATAGAAATTCTTCTGAGTCTATAATTATTCCAAAAGAGAAAGAAAAACAAAGCTCTGGAACTTTCTGCAGCAGTCTTGACTGACAACTGGATTTACATCACCTTTCAACTAATTGTCCCTTCACTTAATTTCCATACTGTTAGCTTGCCTATTTCCTAGTTATCTGTACCATACTGCTTAACATAACATATATATTTACATATAGTGTATATTTACACATTTTTACATACATTGAGTCTTATATACATACAATGCTGTCTTAGTCACTGTATTTTTTCACAAATGTCTACATTAAGATTCCCCATCAAGACAGTATGTTGTCAGGCTTCCCCGGTGGCGCAGCGGTTGAGCGCTGGGTTGCGAAGCTAACCGCGGCCTTTGCGGCGCCGGTTCGATCCCCGGCTGCTCCCCGGCCACCAGAGGAGGGTCCCGCATGGCGCGCAGACCTCTCCTGCCGCCCGCTGCTCCCCTCAGCAGTGTACTTCGGTCCTTCTGCCTGCTCTGCTCCCCCCTCTGGCTCTGGTGAATTCTCTCACCCTCCCGCGCTTCTGACTGTACCCAGTGCATGTACAAACAAATAAATAAATAAATATACATGCCTCTTTAAAAAAAAAAAAGACAGTATGTTGTCTTTGTGTCTCCTGCCTTGGTAGCCCATGGCAGTGCTCACAGCTAGCAGGATGGTAGGTATCAATAAATGCATCATTAAGTGACTGAAAATTGAAAAATATTAAAGGAAATAAAGAGATTAGTTAAAACACTTGGCCAGGTGTTTTTTTTTTTTTTTTGCTTTGTTTTGTTTTGTTTTATAGGATACAATTTGGCACTCAGAAAACATTTACTAGCTCAAGATCAGAGTTTAAATCTATCTGCTTTAATCTCTATTATCACCATAAACAGGCAGTGATCAAGTAAGAACAAAGGTTAGTCACAGGTGTGTTGTTTTAACACTTGCTATAAAATATCTCTCATGGAGAGAAATGCTGAAGAAACACTTTATTAATTCTAGAATCCACATTTCCCCCCAGGTAATCTTATCTGAATAATGGTTAGCAGGTTTGTTTAAAGTTGCAAACTTGGGTGAAGAAAAAGAACAGGTAAATTTTAAATTTTATGAGAAATATGTTCCTTCCGAATCAGTATAAATGGTTTCTCTGCATTGAGAAATTAAAAACATATGCTACTGACTTCAGAGAGTATATTCCCAAAAAAGTACCAGTTTACTTAAACTGCTCTTCACACGTTAAAATATATTGATTGTATCCTAGAAATGGTGACTTTGTCTCTTGGGATGTTATTCTGGTCCTTATTCTCTTATTTTTCTTAGAGTAATTTTGTATGAGATTTGAATTCGATACTCTTCTGTCACTCATTCTATATAAAATTATTTTTCCTGAGATTTTACAAGGAGATGTTCAGGATTGCTTTTTTGTGTATGTGTTCACTGGTTTCTCATGCAGTATGAAGAAATATGGTGACCACATTCTGAGATTGCCTGGTTCTACTCCCTTACCTGACTTTTATCTGAACCTTTTATTTTTGGACTTTTATCTATTTTCCATTCTTGCTCAATTTGTATATTACTTCCAGCAGTTTTTCCTCATATTTGGGCCTTTATAGAAAGAAATCTGAAATTCTATGGTTCAAGAGGTCACAGTCCCTTCCAATTTACCTGAACCAGTCCTTTCCAATTTACCACAAGCCTGTTGGCTCTTGCTTCCTGCTGCAGTAGGCTCCTTTCGGAGCTGCTCTTCTCAAGTTAGCCCACTATACATTGCAATGAATAACTCCTTTGTGTTCTTCCCGTTCTCAGGCCATCTAAACCTTCCTGCTTCCTTTTGCTATTCATCTCTGACTTATTAAGTGCTTAATATGATTTTACAAAAATCACTAGAAAATATCTTCTAAGATCTATTATTATGAGTGCAAACACAAATAATCAGTAGCTTTTATGTGCCTAAGACTGTTCTAGGCCTTAAAAAAGAGACAGCTATGTGTCCGCAGCCTCTGCAGCGCCGGTTTGATCCCGGCCGGCTGGTGAGGGTCCCACATGGCAGGGCAGACCTCTCCTGTCTCGCCCACTGCTCCCCTCAGCAGTGTATTTCGTCAGTCTGCCTGTTCTGTTCCCTGCTCTGTCTCTGGTGAATCCTCTCACCCTCTTGCGCATCTGGCCTGTACCCCGGTTCTTGAATAAAGAAATAATTAAATCTTTAAAAAAAGAAAAAAGACAGCTATGTATTTCTGGAAATAAAAGGTCACCACAATTGAAATATGCAAGAACAGAATTAATGCTCTACTCATGAAAGTTTTTCTAGTACACTCAAGTATAATTTTTCTAAGAAAAGAATATAAGGGAAATATCAGTATAGGATTCATTTATGAAACTGTTATGACTGTTTCAAAATACAAGAAATATAATGTTATATCTTTTCACCTAAAATTGTCCCCAGTCTATTTGCTGAGCTGAGCACTCTACCCTTCCGTGAATGCAGAAATACATCTCTATAACAGTTCAACTAACTGCAAAAGCTGTTTAATTAATAAAAAATAATTTTTTTCAAAAGTAAACTGAAGCAGCTTTGTTGGCATGTATGCTTAATTGTTTTACAATCACCAAGCAAATCTAAGTGGCTAGTTGTACTTGCAAAATTATGCGTTTTTCATTTTAAAGAATATAAAATCTATTAAAAGAAAAGGTAAACATAAGAGTAACAAAGAGGTTCATTTACTTACCCTCTTCATAACCACAGCCTGGGTAAACCTCACTCAGCCTTCGGCCATTGAATTTTATTCTGAAGTTTCCATTTACCACACAATCAGATAAACCCCAAATTGTGGGAGCAGCTAATGGAAAGAGTACCGTAAAAAGAATTGCTGAACAAATTTCCATGTGCTTGACCTAAAAGGCAGAAATTGCAACGTGAACTGAGTAAAAAATTTCTAGCTGTTTTTAAAACCTGAGGGGGTGATTTCACTTGCAGCAGGAACTTGTGACTAAAATTGCCTAGTTAGGAAATGATTAACACTTAACACTTGTGTCGTCATCCGCTAGAGCTCCCCAGTCATAGGAAATGGGCAGAGGGAGCCTTATCAATTCTAGGTATGTGTGTTGTAAATATACTTTGCTCCCCAGCTGGCGTTTAACACATTGAATTCAAATTCGGTGTCAGGTTATTTTAAATGAAAAATGTATTTAAAACCTCTGCTTACTTCCTTAGTAGTTATTTTAACTGAACTATTGTTATAAAAGATTTTATTTCTACTGTTCATTTCTGTGTCCCACCTTAAAATTTGGATTATCATCACTTAGATGCTTATTCTTAAAATTCCAAAGTTTAATAAACAACGCTAGCAGGATATTTGTGTTTCTTCAGTCTTGTCCTGAAGCTGTTTTTCCCAACCATGTCTAAAAACTTCAGCGTCCTAAGTGCCAGTTCTCTTCTGGAAACCAGGAGCATGGAAAAATAGAGAATTGATTCATCAGTGCACCTAACTTGGAGACATTAGAAAGTCACCAAAGGATTGTTTTTTTCTTTATTATTATGTAATGAATAACAACATAACTGGTCCTTCATAAGTACTTCTAGAAGTTGCTTTTAATTAAAAAAAATCTCATCAAAGTATGAGACAGAAATAGCAGAGGTTAGATAAATTTCTGTGTAGTGTCTTGTGGGCAGGAGACTGAGATAATACTGCAGAGGCAAGGTTCTCTATGGTGGAATTCCACTCCACCAACAGGGCAAAGGAGATTGTGCATATCCTATCAGATGGCTGAGGAAAAGCAAACCAAGTCTCAAACACGGTGCTGTGTGAAGTGCCTCAGAACTGCTCCTTGTGTTTATTATGGTATAAACTTCACTTTCCTCATAACCCCTAGATTGCTGATTTCAAAGTAAATTGATAACTCAGAGTTCCAGTGTTCTTATCAACCTTTCTGATAACTCAATTGCATCTCCCCCACTCCATAAAAAAAGCAAGTTTGAAATATCTCAGTGCTGCATAATTACTAAATTCAACTCGTTTTTTCCTCTGCACCCCTATATTGATTTTTTCCCTGAAACTTAACAAATGCTCTGAGTGAGCTTTAAATATTCTTTGCATGGCCAAAATGGTGAGTGCTTTACATTCTTAACCGCTTTTGTTTGACTGCACAACACACACACACACACACACATACATCCTTTGAATTACCTTTGTTGTTTATCATTATAACAGTGTCTGGCACATAGTAAGCACTGAATAATCACTTGCCAGTGTTACTCAATTGCTGAAAGGATAGTATCCACAAGCACATGAAAAAAAAATAATCTCTCGTAATTGAAGCTCTCATAATTGAAGGGAATGGGGGTGAGGAGAGTGGGTGGTGTTTCTGTGACCACCTTAACTTGTATGTACAATTTACCATGGTGTTCCTTTTTCTGGGGAAAATACCATCTAGGTTCATCAATTCTTAAGAGAATTGATTAATGACACAAAAAGAAAAGGACTTCAAGATCCATTACCCCTGAGAAGTAGTAAAAAACAGGTAGTCTCCTGGGGTAGACTTACAAAGCCGGCTTCTCTGAATTGAAACTTTCAGGGAAAAGGCCTCCCCTGGTGGCACAGCATTTGAGCGCTGGGCTGAGAAGCTGCCTGCAGCCTCAGCAGCACTGGTTCAATACCTGGCCACCTGCGAGGGTCCCACATGGTGCACATACCTCTCCTGCTGAGCCCACTGCTCCCCTCAGCAGTGTATTTCGTCAGTCTACCTGTTCTGTTCCCCGCTCTGGCTCTGGTGAATTCTCTAACCCTTCTGCTCTTCTGACTGTACCCATACTCAGTGCTTGTATAAATAAATAAATAAATAAATAAATAAATCGTAAAAAAAAAAAAAAAAAAAAGAAACTTTCGGGAAAGGATTATATTATCTCCATAATATGGCAAAGCACAATATTAAATATTTGAATAGCATACAATGTCACTAATCCTTTTTTTTAATAACAATTGCTTTCCTATATTCTTTCATTTACTATTATTTTCATGTTAGAACAGTTCAGATATTGTTAATGGGGTACCATGTTCCCCACCCTCACTTACATGCAGCCACCTTGGTCTAGCTACTGGGCACCTGGGGGTGGAGCTGAGCAGCCAGGTGAAGCTAAGGCACATGGAAGGCAGGCAGGTTAAAGAAGAAGGGGAGAGCTCTGCTCCTGTGGCCCAATTTCCACCCTGGGTTTACATAGGGGAGAGACATGTAGAGACTCCTGGAAGAGACAGGCAGATGAGAAATGTGGGGAAGCTGACAATAACAGATGTTATCTTGCTGTGGTATCTCTTTTTGTCTACTTTTTGTGACCCTCTTCAGAACACCTTTCCTATGGTTCCGTGCCAGAGGGTGCCTTAGACTGGTGGCAAGCTTTTGGGTCTCATGGCCACTCTTCAGGCCAACCCTGTTTGACTGGGCATTTGTCCAAGAGAGAAGTAATTTTGTGTTGCCTCTTCTACTATCTCCCTAATACCATTAAAGGTCTATCACACTAACAGTCTGCTTTGCCCTTGCACCACAGAGTCAGGTCCCTTTAGAATAAGTTTGGGGGAGGGGGCCTGCATACTCCATGGTTGCATGCTAATAATATTGCAAGGCTATTATCATTATAGCATCATAAAACACATGAGCAGTGATCATTGTGCATGTTCAACTAAATCAGAGTTGGTTAATGATAGCCATACTTTTGATATGCTAACTAGACAAATGATGAGATAAAGTAAGTGCCTGAAGCTAGCATTAATTTTCATGGTCAAATCAAATATCTCTCTTCGTACTTTAATTTATTGATAAATGCAATAATCCTAATGTCAGCATTAGGCATCATTCTCAGATGCTACCTGAGTCATCCTTGTTCATATTAGTTAGTTGATGCTGGATTGCAGGAAATTTCCAAAGAAATGAACTTTGCGTAACCAGCAGTTGGGCAGAGAGAAGGAAGCTAATTCAGGTTCAGAAGAAACCAGGAGGGCTGAAAACCAGGAAGGCAGAAAATCTTCATCCCTTGGGGAATGAAGGCCTAGAACTCACAACTGAACTCAAGCAAGGACTGTCTGCTCCTGGAAGGATATTAGCTCCCTTAGCCTTGCAGCTGCTGAGCTCCTCACAGACAGCTGAGGTAACTGCCTGGGGAAGAGATGGGTGGGGATCGGGTGGGCATCAATCCTTTTTCTTTCTATATACTTCCTTCCCTCCTAGAAAGACTCCATCTGGTTTATCAATTTCTATCCTATCTAACATTCCTTCCGCATGAGTTAAAGCAAGCACATTTTCAGCAAATGTTTTGGAGAGAATGTGTAAGAGGGACCTTACTTATCATTGTTTAAGGAGCATCCATTAAACACATATACTTGCTTTACATTCATTTTCTTATTTTCTCCTCACAACAGTACTATAATGTAGATACTGTTCACTGAGGAAAACATGCCGATGCCAAAATAATTGTGTTTATATTTGCTCTTATATTTGCAAACTAGGGCGTACAAATTCAGGTGTTAGTTCAGTGTCTCGCTGGGGTCTTTGTTTACAGGGGTTTTAAAGGGAAAAAATGAGGGACTGTAGAGGCTGTTTGTCGAGAACTAGGATGGATTATAGATTATATTCCATAGAATCCACTGGCTTTAATCAAACTGGCTTTAGTTACTATGCAGAGAAGAAAAAGAAAAATTATGTTTGCACAGTTTTCAGGAAAGAAATGTCGATCTGGAAACTGGTTCTTGTCAGTCAGTAAATAGTTTCAGGATTTTTTTTTTTTTAGATTAAAAATTCAGTATGATGGAGGCTGATGCACGAGATGGAGTCAGTTCAGATAAACCCCA